>NC_043711.1:9161141-9168523 GCF_006229205.1 Suricata suricatta | reverse complement strand
CATCGCGCTCCTCCGGTCCCACGGGGCAGCCCCGGCTCCGCTTGGCCGCAGGGGGGTCCATCGGCTGGACCGGGGCCGGGGCGGGGCCTGTTGGGGGGTCGGTCCGATGCCCGCTTGGCTTCGCCGGCTCCCGCGCCCCCTACCCGCCTTCCAGTTCGTCTTCCGCGCTCGGCCGCCCCGGGACCCCAGCCGCACCCACCCCCGCCCCGCGCCGGGCCGGCCGGGTGATGCGGCCCCTTTAAGACTCTTCACAACAATGAAGCTGCCTCAGTAGCCGCTTTATCCTCCGCCGTCGTCCCGCCCCCGCCGTCCGTCCCCATTGGCCCCCCCCTTGGTTTCCGAGGCCCTCCTCCACCATTGGCTGCACCTTCAGACTCGTCACTAAATTCTCGCTGTTCCTTCGTTGTATCTGCTGCCTGTCTTTTCGGGGAGACCCAATCAAAGCGCTCATCAGGCTTTGCTGTCAATCATAGGGCGCCTGCGGCCAATCACAGTGGGAGGACCCCCGCGGCGCAGGCCGAACGCGGAGTTTCGGGGCGGGTCCTAGGTTCATTCACAACATTCCTCTCCCGCCCCCCTCCGGCTGGACAGCGCGCCCCGGGCAGCTGGGGCTGCGCCCACACACGGCTTTGTTTACTGAGGGTCGCTTCCGGGCTCCGCAAGGGGACAATCAACAGGGCTCGGCCAGGGAGCGAGACTGAGCGGCGGGATTCCAGGGCAGCAGCTCGGCCCCTCCTCCTTCTGAGCTGTGTGATGCGAGAAACTCTTTAGCGTCTCTGGGCGCCGAGTCAAGTTTTGATGTTGTGAGGGCCGGAGTGGGGGCGGGGATCACAGGCTCCTTGGTGGACCCCATGGGGGCTGCAGACCTGCTCTCTAGAAATAGAGCCCAATTCAAGCCCCAAGATAGGAACCCCTAATCCATTCTATGCCCTTAACATTACGTTGAGTCATATGCAATTGCTGATTTTCGACCATTTTTGACCTATTAAAATGGTAATTTCGTAAGACTTAACTAATACTCGTCGAATCCGATCACCTCTAAGTGTTTTTCCGACCGGTTTTGTCCTGGCCCACCCTCTCTTGCCCAGCAGCCGCCCTTGGTCTTGATCGCCGGCCCCGCCCCACCCCTCCTCCCCCACCCCCCGCTGCCCACGCCATCCTTCCTCTCGCCTGTCCTTAGAAAACCCGACATTTCCCCTTCGCCACCTTTTCGCCATTATCATTACATTTCTTTATCTCTTTTAGCAGCTGTTTAATTTCTATCTCTTTCCTCTCCACCGAGACCCCCAGCGGCGGTAGGTTGTGTAAGTGGTGCACTGCTACACCGCCAGCGCCCAACAGCAGCCGGCGTACAGCAGTCAGTCTGTAACTTACGGACTGAGCCACTGAAACTCTGTTCCCGTACCGCGGAAATATCTACAAAGCAGGAAAAACCCAAGCTGGCCCTTAAAGGGTCTGATTGCTGTCCCCAGTCTCCCCACCCCATATTGAAACTGGCTTTTTCCTTCCAGGAATTTCCAGCTGCGCTTTCTGGCCAGTGCCCAACCCACCATTCAGTAAACTCCGTGCGACCTATGCTGCCCGGTAGGGTCATCACTGGCCACAAGTGGCCTCTGAGCCCTTGAAACGGGGCCAGGAGGAATTGCGGGGTGCCGTGCATGTGACACAGTGGATTTCAAGGATTTAGTAGGAAAAAAAAAAGGCAAAATATCACACTAAGCATTATTTATATTGATGTGTTGAAATGGGAATATTTTAGGTAAGTTTGGGTTAAAGAAAATACATTATTCAAATTCCACCTGTTTCCTTTTGTTTATATTTCATTTGGTATCAGGATTTTGGCATATTATCACCTTTTATGTTAAGCTTATTTATTTGTTTTGAGAAAGACAGACAGAGAAAGCGGAAGCTGGGGAGGAGCAGAGAGAGAGAACCTCAAGCAGGCTCCACACAGCATGGAGTCTGACGCGGGGCTCACATTCACTAACTGTGAGATCATGACCTCAGCCGGAAATCAAGGGGCTGGGTGCCTAACTGACTGAGCCACCAAGGTGCCCCTTGCATATGGTCATGTCTGACCCTTCCAACAGTGCTGCAAAGTGGGGCTCATTGGTTCCATTTCTCAGATGAGGAAACTGAGGCTTGGAGAGGGAAGTGCTTGCCTGAAGTTACCCAGGCTGGGAAGCCCTGGGCTTACTGCCAGAAAAATCGAGGCCAAGATGGACCGATGGGGGAGGATAGCTGGGCAATGGGAGGCTTTCAGGGGCTCCCCTGCCAACAGGACCCCGGGGCTACCCTTGCCGGTGGTCCTCTTCGGCAACTGGTGGCTGTGTCAGCTAAGCCCAGGTCCCTGTCCCTGAGGATGCTTCGGGAGGGGTCTTGAGATGTTGAACCGGAGACGTTCCGCCCCCCCCACCCCCCCGGGCTGCCCTAGTGGGCTAGTCTCAGGAGGAGGGAGAGTCGGGCAGTGCACAGTGAGGGTGTGTTATTCTTTAACAGTAGGTACTCAGATTGTCATCCTCCCCTCAGGGATGAGAAAACAGGCACAGAAAGGCCAGGCGACTTGCACAAGGTCCCCAGCAGGGAAAGGCGAGGGCCCCCTGTGGCTGGTTCTGTCACACTGGCTGGGGATCAAATGCACAGAGTTTGGGAAACACCAACATTCTATTCCATTTCCCTGATTTTATGGGGGAGTGAGACCCAGAGGTCAGAAAGTTACTCAAGGCCACACAGTGGTCTCGGGAGCATATATGGAGTCAGGAAGGCCCCCTGGGAATCTCTTGGCCTGCTCTCCTCCCAGCAACACTGAGGAGCTGGGAGCTGGGGCCTAGCCGTCCACATGTCCTCCCTTCTCCATGCAGCCGGTGAGCTTGGGCTTCAGAGAAATGGAAGCCCCATTTCTGCCGCCAGCCAGGCCGCCGTGAGCTCACTGTCTAGGCATCCACAGCTCCTGACCCCAAACCCACGTCTTTGAGGCCCGTGGGAAAGAGGGTGGCCCTGGAGGCTCAGACGAAGGGGGATAAGGGGCCCCCAGCTCAGTGGCCACCCCACCCCAACTTTTCCAGGGTCCCCCCCCTCTGCCAGCCCCCCTGCACAGACCCATGCCCTGTTGACTCAGGCAGGAAACCAGCCTGAGCAGTTTCACTTCCTGGTTCTGGTGCAGCCCCTCCGGCCTGCCCAACTGGCAAGATTTACTTCTTACATTTCTAGCTTCCCTCTTGGAACACAGGTTCGTGGGCTAAGTGGCACGGCCCTGCCAGGAAAGTCAGGCATCCAGGCAGAGGGGGATGGTGGGAGCAGGAGAGGAGACTTGGGAAGGGCTAACTATCTGAAAAGCCACTGGTAGGGGCTGCTCCGGCTCTGGGGGGAGGGCCAGGGTGCCGGCAAGAGAAGGCAGACTGACTGGCTGTCCAGTCTGGGGCTCCCCTCTTTGGACAAAAGCAGCTCTCACAGCGCTCGGCTCCAGAATTCTCCAGAGGGAGGGGTGTTAAGATCCCCCATTTAACGGATGAGGCAAACCGAGGCTCAGAGAGGTGACCAGGCTGGCTCAAGGTCACACAGCCAGGCAGTGGCAGAAACTGGCCCTGAACTCAAGGTGTGGGTATTTTCCCAAGGCGTGGGGGGCGGGGGGAGCTCTCCGATTCAGCACCAGTCGGGGGCTTTCGAGGACAGGTAGGTGGAAAAGCGGGGAGGGAAAAATCCCGTCTCTGGCCGTGAGGCTGTTTGGGGAGCGGAGGGGGTGGGGTGAAGGGGAACAAGCGGGTTGACATTCCAGACCTCATACCCATTGCGCCTGAACGCCTTTTCCTCGCCCCTGGGGTCCTCCTCTGAAGGGCTGGCGTCAGAGGGACCGAGGGAGCAGGTTTAGTGGAGTCCCCGGCCCGCCGGCCTCAGGGGGCTGGCCTGGGTTCAAGGTGCCTCCTGGTGGCTGAGGGACGCACCAGAGGACACTTGGAGCCCCTCTTCCCCCAGTCCTTGCCCGTCCCCGATTCCCGATAAAGGTTAATTGAGAAATTTCCAAAAGAGGAAGAAATCAGGGCTCTCAGTCATATAAAGATGGACACGTGTTAGAATTTTTATTGAGCTCCTGTGGGAACCGGGCAGATGGTCTACGCGGTTCAAAAGCCGAGTCTGGAGAAAAGGCACTTTGCCTCTCGGGCTGTTTGCGCAGAACAGTGGGCAGATGGGGGCAAGCTGTTTTTCCACAGGCAGGAGTGTTGTCAAAGAAACCTCTGGCGGAGACCGGATGGAATTTGCACGTCTACAGATAAGAGTGGTTTTATATTGCGACCAATTGCTTACAATTTACAGAGCCCAGAGTTCAAAGACAATGCTATGAATCAGATTAACCCGGAAGGGTGTGTTGTAGGGAGATGATGCACTGCGTAATCAGAACTGATTCATTGAGATGCAAAATGACACACACACACACACACACAAAAAGGAAGAAAGAAAGAAAGAAAGAAAGAAAAGAAACAATACAGGACTTCCTTCAATGAACACCTACAGTGCACAGTCCTAGGAGTTGGGAGACGCAGCAGCAGACAAAGAAGCAAAGGAGGAAAGTCTGGAGCGGTGCTGAGGGCGGAGGGAGGCTCCTCGAGGAGGCATCCGGAGGGGGAGGGACCACAGCAGGACGCAGGCCGGACAGAGGTGGGGTGGAGGGGGCAGCCCCCAGTTCCTTTGTTTTCGGTTCTCCCCACTAAGATGCTGGTTCTCAGCTCTACCTAGCTGTACTGGGCATGCAGTAGGCATACAATAAATGCCCAGCGCACATCGGAGCTTCACCTCCAAAGGCAGCAGCCATCACTACCCACTTAGGAGAATAAGCTGCTGTGCTGTGGGTGGATGGCAGGGCGCCCAGGCTGCCCCAGTGGGCCCGGAGGTGTTGGGAGTCCCACCCCCCAGCCCTGCCCTCCATCCTCTGGCTCCCTCACTGCATCCGGGGAAACCCCAAACCACAGTCCTTCCAGCTCACTTGGGTCCCGATGCCACAAGTCCTAATTTTTTTCTTTCTTTTTTTGGGGGGGTTAAATTTAAAGTAGGCTTCATGCCCAGAGTGGAGCTTGAACGCACAACCCTCGGATCCAGACCTGAGCGGAGACCAAGAGTTGGGACACTTGGGGCATCGGGGTGACTCTTGGTTTCGGCCCAGGTCATGATCTCACGATCATGCAGAACAATTTTAGTCATTCAAAAACGTCTGACCACCCCTGTGCGGGACGGGCAAGGCAGGCCGGGAGAGGACACGCACAGCGACCGTGCCATCACCTCCCCCAGACAGCAGCTCAGTGTCACCAGGACTGTGGCCTCGTCCATCGGCCGTGACCTGCACCTGCGGTGTGGCCGGAAGGCTGGCTGTCAGATTCTTGGCTGACTCCCGGGCACTGTCCGGTCCCCGGCGGCGCCGCAATGACCAAAGGAAGGAGCGGCAGAGGCAGCGGACGGGCGGCGGGGAACGGGGACCCTGCTGGTGTCGTGCAGATCCCTGCTCGCTGACGCTGATGTGACCTAACCCGGCATCACAGGGCTGGCCTGGCACGGGGCCTGGACCATGGTGCCACTGCGTGAACACAAGGCTTTAGGACTTACGGGTCCGGGTGGCCTCGAGCAGCTGACAGTGCATTCTGGTTTAACCGGCAGTGGAGTCTGCACCTGTCATTCGGGTGGGAAAGTCGCTCCCTAGGAGGCCTGGCTTGCCTGTGACCAGGGAAGCCTGAGGGGGGTGTGCAGGTAGGCGAGGGACGGAGACTCCCCTCTGGCTCCTGGGCTGGAGGTGCAGGAGCCTAACCGTCCCTCCCCGGGGAAGAGGCTGGTCTCTGGTGGAAGCCAGGTGCGGGCACTGAGTCGCTGGCCCCAGCAACGGCCCGCTCACAGGAGCGAGTGAACGGCATGGAGGAGACGGTCAGGTTTATTGTTCTAGGTTAAGCCAGCGGAGACAAGACCCAAGGAGCGGGAGGGGGACACAGACGTCGGTGGACGTTTCCTCCCCTTCTGGAGTTCTGGGGACCCTGGAGCCTGACCAGCGTATCTCAGAACTGCTGATCACCTCGCCCGGGCCTGGCCCCCAGTGAAGCCTGAGGCGTGTGTAACCCGAGGCTCTGGAGAGCCTGGCTCCTCCTCGCGGGGTCACCTGCACGGGTTTGATTACGGATCGGAGCCGACGGCTTCCACTGGGCTGCTGTCCTTAGGAAGGCGTCCTGGTGGCGGAGGAAGAGGCTGTCTCCTTCCTGGCGGGGGCCTGCAGCAGCGCCAGCTTCTTGGGCAGGCCGGAGCTCGCTTTCATCACCACGTCATGCTCGATCTTCTTCCGGATCCCGACCTCCAGGTCCTGGGGGAGCAGCCACAGGGCGGTGAGGCTGGGCCCTAGGGTTGGGGCGGGGGGCTAACCCGTCACCCTCTCTCTGCCAAGAGCTCACAGAAGACCAGATGAGCAATTTCCCCCAAAGAGCAGAAAAAATCCTGTTCTCGTCTCTGGACCTCAGCTTCTAAGCCTCTGCTCGTGCTCATTTTACAGATGGGGAGACAGGTTCCTGCAATGTGGAGGCACTTGCCCAGGCCTCCCAAAACAGGTGAGCGATGGTGGACTGGGACTCGGAAATCCCAGAGCCTCTGGTCCCAGCTTCCAGGCAGCAGTCCCCTCCTGTCACAGGTCATATCCACTGGGCAGATGGTTACTGGGGACTCTGAGCCAAAGCATGGAGCAAAGGCATGGAGGGGGGTTTGGGTCCAAAACTGGCAGCTTAATCATACTTCCCAAACCGCCCCATCCTGCCTACGAGTTCCAATGACGATGACCACCACGAAGGTCACGTACGTGGGTACAGGGGACAGAACGGAAAACAAGAAACAGAAAAATCTCTGCCCTCAGGGAGCTGACACTCAGCCTGTGTATGGAGAAAACATAAACCCCCACGACCCACTGGGTGAAAGTGACAGTAGCTTCTGCTATGGAAGAAAAAAAAAACCCAGGGACAACAAACGAGGGGCGGGAGCTGTTGCCAGGAACAGGGGCTCAGAAGTAACGCTCACAGTCAGACCAGACTGAGGAAGGGAGCTGCGTGGATTTCTGGGAGAATCCCACAGGAAAAGCCAACATAAAAGTGTTGGGGTGCGAGAAGGAGCAGTTAAGGGGCCAGCGAGCAGGGGGAGAGTGGGAGATGAGCAAAGGGAGGTGACAAGGACAGATCTTGCAGGGCCCTGTGGGCCACAAAGAGGATTAGAGCTTTTCTTGCGGTGAGATGGGACACACTGAAGGCTCCAAGGAGAGGGGTGCGCCCAGACTTGGGTGCTCACTGGCGCCCTCTGGCTGCTGTGGGAGGACGCAGGAGGTCAGGGAGGAGGCAACTGCACTGGTGGAGGTAGTTAGTAGCTGATGGGTG
>NC_043711.1:9158581-9161041 GCF_006229205.1 Suricata suricatta | reverse complement strand
GTCAGTGAAGCGTCCGACTTGGGCCTAGGTCACAATCTTGCAGTTTGTGAATTCAAGCCCCATGTTGGGCTCTCTGCTGTCAGCACAGAACCCAGTTCGGATCCTCTGTCTCCCCCACCCCTGTCCCCTACGTGCCCGTGAGTGCTCGCTCCCTCTCTTAAAAACAAAAATAAACATTAAAAAAGAAAGAAAGAACTGTGAGCCAGAGACATTAAAAAAGAAAGAAAGAACTGAGCCAGAGAAAACAGTTTGCAGCCTGTTGTGTAAATGGTGTTATTGGCTCAACAAATATTTTAGAGTACCCGACCGATGCCGGGTGCTGCGCTAAGTAAGCACCAGAGACACAGGAGTGACGACGTCATAAAAGTCCCTGCGCTCATGGAGCCCATGATCCAGTGGGGGAGACAGACAGTGACACGATAAATAACAAAATCACAGCGTGCGTCAGAGGCGGGCAAGGGCGGAGGAAGGGCACGGGGAGTGTTGGTGCAGGGAGACTTAGGATGGTTAGAGAGGTCGTCGCTGAGAAGGTGACATCTGAGCCAAGACCTGAAGGAGAAGAAACGGTCCTGTGTAGACTGGAGGCAGACGGGGCTGGCGGTGCAGAGGCTCTACGTGGGTTCTGGGAGGTTCTGAATGAGATCCTTGGGGCGGGCAGAAGTGGGCTAGGCTGTGTAGGCCTCCGAACCTCCCTGGACCATGGCAGCAAAGTTGTACTGAGTGCTAAAGCCCACGCCTTTGTGCACCTGCAGAGGGAATAGCCCCAGATTCTCAAGGATTCTCCAAGTCCAGGAGCCACCACGGGGGAGACCAGACACATCTGCTTGAGTTTTCACAGCCACACTCCTGCCTTCTTGCCTCCTCTCTCTCGTCTGCAGGCATTGAGGTTTGGAATCCTGCCTTCGATGTCACCCCCCACGACCTCATCACCGGCGGCATCATCACGGAGCTGGGAGTCTTTGCTCCTGAGGAGCTCCGGGCAGCCCTGAGCACCAGTGTCTCCTGACGCCAGGCACCCTACCTGGACCCTACAAGTAACCAAGCTGACTCTCCATCCCCTTAGGTTTTATAATAAACGTACTGATTGAATGTCTTGCCCCGAAACTGACCTTCCCCCAGCCACTCTTCTGCCTAGAGCAGGAAGGGCACACGGGGCCTTTGCATGGCTCTTCAGAGCCTGGTAGCTGGGGCCAGTCTGCCCAAGTTCAAAGCCCAGCTCAGCCACTTTCTCAGCTGTGACCTTGGTGAGTCCCGTCACTTCTTCGTGCCTTGGCATTCTCATATATAAAATGGGGGCAATCCTAGTACTACCCTCTTAGGTTACTTCAGGGCCAGAGCTAGGGTGGTGCCTGGGGTGCAGAATTTGAAACGGACACCAAAAAGCTCGGTCATCAAAGAATAGCTTCACGCACAGCTTGACCCTACCTCACCCCTGACACTAGCTCTCATTCCAAGAAAATCTTATTTGCAACAATCTAAGACACCTGGTCTTCAGGCTGTAGTTTGAGGATTTTACTTTTATATTAAAATTTTTATGTTAGGGATGCCTGGGAGGCTCGGTTGAGTCCAACTCTTGATTTCAGCTCGGGTCATGATCTCACGATTTGTGAGCTCAAGCCCCACGTCTGGCTCTGTGCTGGCGCTGTGGAGCCTGCCTGGGATTCTCCCTCTCTCTGCCCCTCCCCAGCGCTCTCTAAATAAATAACCAACCAAAAAAATCTTGCGTTTAAATGTTGAAAATACTATCTATATTGATCCCTGAATTTTAGGCATCTTTGCACCAGTGAGTGTATCACTCCCCTCACCCTAGTTCTACACTGCATTTTATGTACGAAGAACATGAAATTAAGTTACACAAAACAAACGAGCGCTCAGGAAGTGTTAGCTGCTCATTGTAACATTCACTCGGGAAGGTTTGCGAAGCGCTGCCTATCAGCTATGTCTGCGGCATCCGTCTCTTTAATGCCTTGCCCCGTTGCGCCCCGTGAGGCTTTGCGCCCCCACACCGTCCCCACTGTATCCCATCGTGCCCTGCGCCTTCCGGCTGTGTTTGTCCACAGCCCCGCCTTTTCCGGCGCTTGCCGCATCATGGCGCAGGGGCAGCGCAAGTTCCAGGCGAAGAAGCCGGCGAAAAGCAAGGCAGCGGCGGCGGCCTCCGAGCGGACGCGAGGCCCGAGGAAGGGTGGTGAGGAGCTGTTCAGGGGTACGGGGAGGGGCAAGGTGGGCCCGGGGCTCCCCGGCCTCACACGAGTGCGTCTCTTCCCAGGTCGTGTTATCGCCCCCAAGAAGGCGCGCATCGTGCAGCAGCAAAAGCTCAAGAAGGTGCGTGGGGCGTGTGAGGAGCCTGGGGGCGGTGATGGGCGGAGGATGGAGCCTGCAGTCGGTGGGGGGAGCCTGGGGGCGGTGATGGGCGGAGGAGGGAGCCTGGAGCCGGTAAGGGTGGCGGGGAGCCTGGAGGCT
>NC_043711.1:9075735-9158481 GCF_006229205.1 Suricata suricatta | reverse complement strand
AAAAAATAGTCAAAGTATTAAAAAAAATCTTTACATCTTTTTGGTGGGTCAAGTGACTAGGGTTTCTTTCTCCGGCATCCAAAAAGGGCCCGTCCCCATCCCCATGGAAGCCCACTCACCCAGGGCCGTGCCATAGCCAGCAGTGGCCAGTGCGCCGGTGTTACAGTGGGTCAACACGGTCACCCTGCCGCCGCCAGGAGCCACCCGCTCCAGTAGGTGGTGGGCTCCCAGGTCCCCAATGCTCCGATTGTCTCTGAGGTCTTTCTCCAGCATGTCCTCGGCGCAGCGGATCACTCTGGGGCCAACAAGGGGCCGTCAGCACCAGCCACCAGGCCTGGGGACCAGGCTAGCCCCTCTGCCCCACCCAACACTGGGAGGTAGAAGCCCGTGGGGCCCGCACTCTTCTGCCACCACAACCTGTCACACTGCTTGCTCACACGATGCATGTTTACCAAGTCCGTCATACGAGCTGGAAAGCACAGCACAAAAATCTCTACCCTGTGGAGTTCACGCCAGGGTGGGGCAGGCAGGTGGTAAGCAGTCAGTGAAGGAGAAGAAGGCAGGGTCGGGGGACAGAGAGCAGGGGGATGAGCTGTGTTACATGGTGGGGGGGGGGGCAGGAACCTGAAACCTGATAGAGTAAGCTCTGTGGATACCTGACCTTCAGAGGCGGCGTGTGCAAAGGCCCTGAGACAGGAGTAAGCTTGCTAGTGTCAGGCAACATGCAGAGTAACTGCGCGGACTGCAACAGAGAAGAGTGGAGGAACAAAAGGGCAGAGAAGGGATCAAGCCAGGACGCAAAATTCCTCAAAAGCAAAAACTAGGAGAATGCAGTGGCGACCTCCAAGGCAGACTGGGCTGGGCATGCTCTGGGGAACCTGAGTGCAAGGACCTTGGAACCCAGGGGTCCCGCAAGGGCTCTTGGTCCTGCTTGTGTGTCCTTGGAATGACAGGCCGTGTCTCAGTATTCTTATATGTAAAATGGGTTGCTGTGCGAAAAAGGAGTTAACGGCCTCCACGCAGAGCAGTGTTTGGCACAAGGCCTCCCGCCCTACCTCTCCCGGACCGCCTCCTCCGTGGCGCCCTCGCGCTCGGCCTCCAAGGCTGCGGCGTCGGCCAGGTGGCTGGCGGCGCGGGCCAGGTTGACGGCGGTGGGCCGGGCGGTGACCAGGAAGCTCAGCGCGTCGCGCACGAAAGCCACCAGTGCGGCGAGTCCCGGTCCCCCCGCGCCCGCCTGCAGCTCCACGGCGAGACTCAGGCAGCCCACCAGCGCGATGGCTGGGGCGCCGCGCACCTGGAGCAGGGGTGGTGGGGGATCGGGGCGTCAGGCGGGGCCGTCCCCCTCCCACCCCGGCCCCGTCGCTTCGCCGCGCGGCCCCACCTTCATGGCTCGGATAGCCTCCCAGGCCTGGCGCACCGAGCCCACCGCCTCGTAGCAGCTGCGCTGGGGCAGCAGTAGCTGGTCGAGGATCTCCAGCGAGCCCCGGGAGTAGCGAATCGCCTCCAAGGCCATGGTCGCGCCGCCGCGCGCACGCCGCCCTAGCAGCGCCGGGGACCTCCCTGCGCACGCGCGGGCACAGACCGCGTCTGGAGTGGGCGGGACCCGCACCGCCCCCTCGGGAAGGAGGCGCGTGCGCACTGCAATCCCGCGCAGCCGGCAGTCGGGGCGGCGGATCCCACCCGGCCCCCGGGGCGAAGTTTGGGCAGCTCGCTGCCTCCTGGAAACCACAGATAGCACCGTTTGCGGGGCACCTCCAGAGTCCCGGGCCTTGTTGTCTTACCGTTCGGCTGATCAGAGTTGAGGGTTCATAGCATGATCCCCCAAATCCCAGGTGGGCGCCCTTAGGGGCCTGATTCCTCCAGCCACGGCGACTGCTGAAGGTGTTCTCAAATAAAGGCCCCAAGTGGGTATTTAGAAGACTAAGGCGCTCTTACTGTTGTCCCGAAACCTTCCCTTCCCTGCAGGGAGCAAAGGCTGGTGGCGTGGGGGTGGCCACTAGGGCCACCATGCCCCAACGGGCGAAATACAAATCGGGCCCTAACCTGGCCTCCGAGAGTACTGTGTGCCCAGAGGATAGATTAGCGCCCGGTTCACCGCACCTCCTCGGGACTCGGTAACTGACCTTCCTTTTCCACGGTGTGGGGGCAGGGGGCAGGGGGCAGGTGGAGTTTCCGGGGGGATGCCATGCTGTTTCTGAGCTATTTTCTGTTCAGTTTACCTGTTTCCTTCAAAAGCTGCACCGTGGCAGGGAATAACGAAAACCCCACACCTGCATGCTCAGGACTGGGCTGCTTCAGGCACCTTCTATGCTCCCAGCCCTAACTGTGCGGCTCCTGCTGCCTGGTCCCCCTTTCACCCTCAGACTGTACTGCCTCCTCCAGAAAGTCCGCTGATTGCAGACCAACCTGAGCGACCGCACTGAAACTTCACCTCACGCTGGGTGGGGATCATGGCTGTGGCAGCCAGCATCACACTGGCTGATGAGGGCCCCTGCCAAGCTTAGCAGGGGGGCTGCAGGGGTGGGGGAGGCAGCCCCTGGGCCCATCTAGCAAGCCGAGGCAGGGACAGAGAGGCAGGGCTTTAATGTTGGGACGTAATCCCACAAGGCACAGACACTGTCTCCAGGACCAAATAAATAACTCCACTGCTGCAGGAAGGCGAGGCCTCGGGAGGGGCAGCGTCTGGGCTCTCCGAGGGCAGGGTTGGCACAAGCAGGGTTGCAGCCCGGGAGGGGCCTCCTGGGCGCGTTGTGGCCTCTGGAGCAGGTCTGGTCCGTGGAACTGCTCACTCGCTCTCTGAGTCGGAGTAATCGGCCACCAGGGAGGAGCTGAGGATGCACGGGTGTGGTGGGTCCTGGGAGGTGGCTGCCTCCGGAGAGGTGCCTGGTGGGGGCTGGGGTCCGTCCTGCTGTGTCCCCTCCTGCCCCTGGGGCCTGCTGCTCGTGGAGGTCTCGGGGATCTGGGGAGAGCAGTCTTGGGGGGATGTGGGCCTGTCCTGGGCGTTTGGCGCTGGCGCCCGCGGCTCCCCAGGCTGGGGGGTCTCTGCGGCCTGCTGGGGGCTCTCGGGGACGTCTCGGGACCGCCGCCGCACGATGCCCAGGTCCCCTACGCTGATGGGGGAGCTGACAGGCGTGC
The DNA here is from genome assembly GCF_006229205.1 of Suricata suricatta. NCBI lineage: Eukaryota > Metazoa > Chordata > Mammalia > Carnivora > Herpestidae > Suricata > Suricata suricatta. Next base: position 9,155,346 of record NC_043711.1, on the reverse strand, counting down.
ATCTACGGTTCTGGGCCAGCCTCTTCAGGACGCTGCCGGCTTTGCTGCCGCCAGGGCTGGGGCCCGGGGCAGAGGGGAACCAGGAGCGGCTGATGATCTCCGTCCGCTTGAGTTTCTGCTTGTCTTCGTAGGCTGGGGGTCGGGAGGGAAGAGAGGGAAGGAGGTCCAAAGCTGCCCTCTGCCCTGGGGGACCGCTCACGGCTGGGGGACCCCCATCTCCGCCCCCCCGCCCCCCTCACCCCCTGGGCCCCCCACGCACAGTCCAGGGTGTGGAACTTGAGCAGGGCGGCCAGCCGGCGGTCGTCCTCCGTCTCCGGCACCAGCGGGATGGCCAGGCTCGCCTTCGCCTGCAGCGCCTGGTCCCTCTCCTCCTCCTCCTGCATGGCTTTTTTCTTTTCCTGTGTGGTGGCGGACCGGGTAGGGGAGAGGTACGGTGGCCGTCAAAGACCTGCCTCTTCCCTGCCCGCCTCGAGATTTCCTCCTCTTCTAGCTCATCCGAGGCAAGGGCCTCCCGCGGTGCCCGGGGCATGCGAGTCACCCGGCAAGTGGGCGACGCAAGCAACCCTCGAGCGAGGACTGTGCCCGGCGGGGACGGGGGCCAGGCTTTGGCACCTGTACCCTGGGTGCTTCTGTACTCAAGCACAGGCGGCTCGCCGGGGGGGGGGGGGGTTCGCACCCTGAAACATGCACGACCACACTTCCTTGTAAGCGACTTTCCCTTTTTCAACATTCTTTACCCCGGGTTGCAGCAGAGGGATTTTGGCAATTATGCGGGCATGGGTTGAAAGCTTGGGGACTCCGTTTTGGGACGGCTGATGGACCCTCGAGACGCGTGTTAGCAGCTGAGTAGCAGGTCAGGGCCCCGCCGGGCCGCGGCACCCGGGCCCCACCTGCGCCCCAGATCGACGCTTCCCTTCCCTCGGACAGCGTGCAGAAGGCAGAGCCGGGCTCCCCGGAAGGGGCTCCTGGTTAATAACAGCCACTGGGCTAGGGGCTTCCCGTGGGTGCCCGGAGGCGGGAGATGTGGTCACGTGGGGAAACTGAGGCTCAGAGGGCTAAGGGACGCGCCTGTAGCTGTGATGCGCTGGGCTGAAGGCCGCACCTGCACTCTCCTCGCCCGTGCGCACGGCCCCGAGCCCGAGCAGGAGCCCCGCTCACCCGGAACCTTTTCCGCAACATGCTGTTCAGGGCGAAGTCGTCCTTCCAGGCGCTCTGGGCCTCCTGGATGTGGCTGAGGGTGGGGAGGGCCTTCCGGAGAGTGCTCCGGTCGGCCTCGCCGTGCTCCAGGCGGAACATGGCGTCCGTCTCCAGCTTCTGCTTCTTCTCCTGCTCTGCAGCGGCGAAGATGCACCAGGGCCTTCAGGCTCGGGCTCAGGGCTGGCCTCGGGGCCCCCGCCCCCCACCCCCGCCGTGCTCACCTGTCGTCAGCACCTGCTCGTTGTCCTCCATGTCCCAGCGCTCCTCCTTGCGCTGGGCGCCACTCACGATCACGTAGTCGCAGTTGGCGGGGTCCGTCTGCATCTCGATGTAGTTGACACACAGGTGGCATTTCATCCGGAACCTGGGTGGGCAGAGAGCGGAAGTCAGGGCACCGAGGTGGCCCCAGGCCACCCGTCACCCCTTGCCTGCTTCCTTCCATTTGTGCGCATCGGTCAGCAAGTGCCCACTGAGCACTAGCTGCCCACCGAGCTCTGTGTCTGGGGTCGCGGCTGTGGGGGAGGCAGAGCTTCCATCTGGAGTTTGTTCACCTGTTTGTTCACGGGTTCAACAACCCTCCCGGGTGAGGCCACCAGTGTCGGGGGTGAGTGCGGCTTCAGAAAAGGCCTCTCTGAGAGGTGGTGTTGGAACAGAAACCCGAGGAAGGAGAGGGGGCCTTGCAGATGTCTGGGGAAGAGCATTCCAGGAGCAGTGAGGTGGGGGCCTTCCTGGGGTGTGTGAGGGAACTCAGGGGGAGAGTGGAAGGAGGGGAGGACGCCCAGGGGACCGGGCGGAAGATTCAAGGCCTTGGGTGCTATGGGGAGGACTCGGGCTTTTTTTTAGTCTGAGGAAAGTGTGAGCCATGGAGGGTTCTAGGCAGAGGGATGTGCCCTGGCTGACAGACCAGGACAGCTTCCAGGAAAGGACGGCAGCGAATGGCCACCAGGGAATGGCTGCCCTCCTACTCAGACTCCTTTGTAGCCCCCTCACCCTGCCACTGGTCCCTGAGACACCCGCCAGACTGCCCCTACCTGTAGATTGGCGTTGTGTAATAATTGCCGACCTTCTTCTTTTCTGCATTGTAACGAACACCTGGGAGGAGGGAGAGATGGGGCTCAGGTTTAAGCCACCCCCGGCGTCTCTGCCCTGGGTGGGGGGCAGCCAGGGCTGGTATTCCGTGTACCCCCAGGGGAGACACCTCTAGAGAACCTTGAAGTTCAAGGTAGGAAAGAGCTGTGTCCAGGCCACGTGACCAGTGCTCAAGCCACTGAGGAGTGTGGGTGGCGGTAGGAGGGTCCAGGTTCAAACACGGACTTCACCACCCGGCAGCTACGCGACCTTAGGTCGGCTCCTCAGTTTCCCTTCAATTCAGTAGCGATGACTGTCACGTTTGCCACACGGCGCTGTTTTGAGAGCTACGGGAGCTGAGGACACACACAGCTCACTCGGCACAGGGTCTGGGGCCTGGCAAGGGCTCGAGGAGGGCTGGCTGTCCCTGGTAACATCTGCATTTTGTGCTTTCTCGCTGATTAGATGATTTACATTTTCGATCTGTTTAATCCTGCTTGTTGGGTGAAAAGCAAGCTGTAAACCACAAAAACAGAACTTGGGCGGGTGGGCGGCGTGGCCCGCGGTTCCCTGTCCTGGTGGCTGCTTTGGTTCACGGCCCTGAGGGCGACCCACCTCTGTCCTGTGTCAGGCTGCATCCTCCTTTCTGTCCCCTGAGCACCTGGTGGCGTTCGGGCCAGATGCCCCTGGCTGGGTCTGATCAGGGGGACCTACTGGGGTGGGGGGAGTCACTGGTCCTCCTCAGCAGTGGGGTGGCCCGGCCCCTCCTTCCTGTTCCTCCGTGGCCCCTGGGATAGTGGCCGGCCCCTAATGCTAAGAGCCACTGCTCCTGTTTACAGGATAAGCTGCTGCCTGGGGCCGGGCACTGTGTGAAGAGCTGAGGGTCCCTGTATCAGAGGAGGACACAGTGGCCACGTGGGCCACGTCCCCTGCCCGAGATCTCAGGGCTGCCCAGTGTGGCCATGGGCCCACGTGTCTGTCCATCTGTGTGGCACGGACAGGGGCCCAAACATGAAAGGTCCCAGCACAGGCAGCAGTGGTTTGCGTTTTGAACCCTTGCGTGTGCTCCATGCCGTGGGTTATGCCCGTTGCCTGCCACACAGGCGGGCGCTCCTCCCACCTGAGTTTCAGGGATGGGTAAATTGAGGCACAGGAGGGCTGAGTCACATGCTGAGGTTAAGCCAGCTAGGACGTGGCAAAGTGGGGTCTCTTGACTGCTCTGCGACAAAGTGTCCACAACCCACCAGTCCCTTGGCTGCCTGTTTTCTCTCCAAAGCCTGATCAGGGGCCCAGCGGTTGGTTAAGCGGCTCCCTGGCTGCAGGGCCTGAGTGGTCGGGGGCGGGGCCGAGCGGCCAGGGGCAGGACTGAGCACTCGGAGGCGGGGCCGAGCAGTCGGAGGCGGAGCTGTGCTGGCAGGGGCGGAGCTGAGCGGCCCAGGGGCGGGGCGGGGCGGGGCGAGGAGTGGAGGGGCGGTGCTCACCCATGCCAATGTGGTTCTTGCAGCCATCGCACCAGATGTTATAGGGCATCTCAAACCTGCGGGAAACAGACAAGGGCTAGTTGGCACCCATGAGTTCCCTGGGCCTGCGCACCTGCGCAGCTGCGGCCACACCGCGGAGGGCACACTTGTGCTGAAGATCAAGATCCGCCCGCCTGTCCCGTGGCTCTCCCAGTGCGTGTGAGTCTCTGGTGTTCGTGCCTCACCGTGTGGGCTACAGAACCCACAACCTGAGTGGAGGAGGGGAGCCGAGCGGAGCTGCGGCCCAGCCAGCGGTTAGGAGACCGGCTGCACTGTCACTGGGTTTCTTCTCTGTGGCTCCGTTTGCGGCCATGACCAGGCCGAGCGTGTGCAGGAGTGATAGGGCTTCTAGTTTGGATACTGTTCAGTAATGAATAATGGGGTGAAGGACACTGCACAGATTAGCCGGGGGCTCAGCAAACACAGCGGCTGGGGTGTGAAGGTGTGGGGGGTGAGGGGTGTTTTGTGTTTTGAGGTGACCTTCAGCTCTGGGTCTCCTGAGGCCATGGCTGGGACCCGCATCTTGATTCTTTTTCCATAGACATTCCAACCTCTTGTGATTTTGTCAGTGGAGCCTCTGCTCAAGCAGAGGTGGGACTGTGGAGACTGAGGTCAGAGAAGGGCTCGTCCTTCCCAGGCAGCACAGGCTGGCTTCTGCTACCTGTCCCGGGTGACGCGCGGGGGCATGGGCCAGAAACAAAAGGAGAGCCCCGCGGGGAGGGCCACTGTCCTAGCTCAGTGGCAGTAATGGCTGTGATTCTTTCTCCTCCCCATATCTGTGCCCTTTGCAATGTGACTCTGCAATGCGTCCTGTCGAGAGGTGAGATGAACTAGCTGCCCTCCCCCTGCAACACTCACTCAGGGCCATCGATGAGAGAAGTGACAATGTGCCAGCTCTGGGCCCCAAGAGTCCTTGCATGCCTCTGCTCACTCTCTTCTGGAACCTAGGTGCTGCCATGTGCACACGCCCCGGCTGGCCAACCAGAGGATGAGAGACATGTGGAGAGGAGCCCAGTCTTGCTGGCCCAGGCCATGCCGGACTAGCCAGTCCCCCAGGCAGGTGACCCCCCAAACACGAGAGAGCCCAGCCCAGGTCAGCCGAGCCCAGGAAAGGGCAGCAGCGTCATCCCACTGAGCTGCAGGATTGGGAGCAGCAAGTAATACATGTTTATCATTTTGTTACACAGCAACAGCTGACTGATACAAGGCTTTCTGCTTTATGGAATCAAGGCCCTGCAAACGGTCCTGCAAATCAGGGGGACTGAATTCTCCCAGAGACTGATGCGAGGGGGTGGGGTGGGGAGGGCACAGATGCAGGGTGATGCCAGGGGCTTACCTGATAATGAGGATGCCTTGTGACAGCTTCCGAGCCCGCTCCCGTAGCGGGTGGCTGTTGTGGTATCGGTTGAGAGAGCCATGCTGCATGGAAAGGACATGGGGTCAGATGAGCACAGCAATGCAGTCTCCCACAGGCCGAGAGGCCTCTTTCTTACGTGCTGTGGGCAGTGTTAGCAGCAAACTGCAAGGCGCTAAGGCCTCAGCGGGGCCAGCGGGGTTGGGATCTGGAATATGTGAGCCTGAATCTTGGCTCTTCTGTTGAGGAGCCGGAAGCGCTGCATGGCCCTAGGGAGCGACCTCACTCTTTGCTTTCCAAGCCTCTGTTTCCTCTATCTGCCAACTGGGGACAATGCCTGTGGTCACCTCCGGTGCTGTGGGGATACCGGGGGAGAGGTCAGCGCTGGTGAGTGTTTGCTGGGGTCTCATTTTTTTAAAGGGACTTTGAGATTTTATTTATTATTTTTTAAAAATTATTTACTTTTAGTGTTTATTTTTTGGGGGGGGGGAGTAGAGAGAGAGGAATCTGAAGCAGGCTCCAGGCTCTGAGCTGTCAGCATAGAGCCCCAAGTGGGGCTTGAACTCATGGGCCATGAGATCATGACCTGAGCCAAAGTCGGATACTTAACCGACTGAGCCATCCACACGCCCCAGCATTTTATTTTTAAGTTATGTCTATTTTTTTTTTGAGAGACAGAAAGAGACAGCATGAGCGGGGAGGGTCAGAGAGAGAGGGAGACACAGAATCAGAAGCAGGCTCCAGGCTCTGGGCTAGCTGTCAGCACAGAGCCCGATGAGGGGCTCGAACTCACAGACTGTGAGATCATGACCTGAGGCGAAGTCGGACGCTTAGCTGACGAGCCACCCAGGCCCCCCTTTAAGTTATGTCTATACCCACCCTGGGGCTCGAACTTACAACTCCAAGATCAAGAGTCACAGCTCTACCACCTAAGCCAGCCAGGCACCCTGCATCATCTTGCTTTAACCCCTCAAAGATCCTATGACGTTAGGCCGTTTTTTATTTTCCTCTTTTGACGTATGGGGAAACTGTGGCACAGAGAGGCCAGTCCCGTGCCCAGGACCACGAAGCTGGGATGCGCCTACTCATCCGCCAGGCCCTCACTGAGCACCTCCAGTGTGGGGCCCAGCTGTGAACAGGACGGATGAACATCTCCGCCCTCAGGTGGACATTCTAGAAGGGGGACATGGAACAATGTCCAAATGAAGGGATAGCACATCACAGAGCTGACGGGCTACCCTGAGAAATAAAGCCCTAGATGATGTCACAGAGAACGAGACGGTGGTCAGGGAAGCCCCCTGTGGGGAGAGACCTGAAGGACGGGAAGGGGCCTGTGGTCAAATGAAGAGGTTCCAGGCAGAGGGAACAAAGAGGAAGCCAGAGGAGCTAGAGCTGGGAGAGCAAAGGGGGTCTGACGCAGACCCTCTGCCGGACCTCACCCTGAGCTTCGCTGGACATGGGCTACGCTGGGCCCAGTGTAAAAGGTCACTGACCACACAGCCGCATTTACCACTGGGATTAAGACTGCCTGAGGGGCTCCCGGGGCTCCCGGGTGGCTCAGTCAGTTAAGCAACTGACTTTGGCTCAGGTCACGACCTCATGGTTCATGGGTTCGAGTCCCACGTTGGGCTCTGCACCAACAGCTTGGAGCCTGGAGCCTGCTTCGGATTCTGTGTCTCCCTCTCTCTCTCTCTCTCTCTGACCCTCCGCTGCTCATGCTCTGTCTCTGTCTCTTTAAAAAAAAAAAAAAGACTGTCCTAGAGCCACGTGACAAGTGCAAGGCAGCGACACCTCAGGGGCCACCCATGCTCCTGCGGCCCGGCCCTGACGCCAGGAGGGGAGGCCGTTCGATGACGCCCCTGCCCTGCGGAGTCTCTTTGCTGTCGTGGACACGGGGAAGGGAACGCGGCCTTACCTTCTCGGGATTGAAGTCCGGAGGGTAATACTTGTTCACACCTTTCCTTTCACCCTGGAAAGCAGAAGACAGATGGGACTCAGAGAGGGCCCTGCAGGAGACCTGGTCATCCAGCCTCGAGGGGCGGGGCCCGGATGGTGGAGACTGACCCAGGGTTCTGGGCCCGACTGGGGACGGTGACTCGGGGACTGGTGAGCCACTGTCGTCACGGTAGAAAACCTCATGAGAATCAGACTCTAATGGCTTCCAGTGCTTTGGAGACCGCGACGGACAGCGAGACACGTTTAATGCTGCCACTATGCAAACATGCACGTCACACCGCAGGAGCACGGCACAGGTGTCGTGGGAGAGGGCCTATCCGGCTGCGAGGGTCTCGCGTTCTAAATGCAGCCGCCCAATGAACTGACTTGACGACACACAGCAGGAGCGGTTCTCCGACTCCGCCGGGCGTTACGTGCGCCTGAGGAGTTTCTAGAATCCTGATGCCGGGGCCCCACCCCCAGAAGCTCTCGGGAGGGGAGCTCCTCCAGGGCCTGGCACCCGGACCCCCAGGCTTTGAAAAGGCAACCTGGAAACCGGTGTTAGAACAGATCCTCGTGCATGCACGCCCCTAGCAGCCCTGGTCACAACCGCCACAGGGTAGAAACAACTCGGACGTTCTTCAGCGGATGAACGGGGCCCCACCAGGCAGCAGAAGCAGACGGTGGAATATTATTCAGCCATGAAAAGGGATAAAGTTCTGACTTTGGCTACGACGCGGATGCACCTCAAACTCATTGTGTTTAGCGAAAAAAGCCAAAACACAAAGGGCCACGTATCATGTGATTCCACTCACATGAAATGTCCCAAATGGGACAGTCTATGTGGACAGGAAGCACAGGTGGACAGGTGGTTGCTGGGGGCTGGGGAGGGACTGCTCATGGGGGTAGGATTTCCTTTTGGGGGAGATGCAAATGCTTCGGAAATAGAGAGAGGGAGTGGTTGTCCAACACTATGACAATACTAGACGCCACTAAATCGTACGCCCTAAGATGGTTAATTTCATGTTATTTGAGTTTCGCCTCCTTTAAAAAAAATTTAAAAAAAATAAAAAATTAATTTAAAAAGGAAAAGAAAAGAAAAAAGCTCCCTGGGGGATTTTAGTGCATGGCCAACTTTGAGAACCACTGCACCAAGAAGACCGCGATCCGGAGTCTGGAAACACCACCTTGCAGCCTGGGGAGGCGGAGGGAAAGGATGGCCTCGGGGGCCTGACAAAGACCAGAGGAAAAACCCAGCGAGCACAAGGCTGTCTACTCACCATCTTGGCGGCTGCCTACTGGTCCCCGCCCCCGACAGGGCTGATCTGAAAAGATGAGGAAACGCAGATCGGGAAGGGTGGAACCCCTGCCTAGTGGTGCCCTCCTGGGGAGCCCGGAGGAGGGGCCACGGCTTCTCTGCGGCTCAGACGACCCTCCGAAGGGTGACGTTGGTCTCTGTAGAGAGAGAGTGTCGTGTTCACTCTCCGCCAACATGTGTCTCACGGCTGATGCTTCTCATCCTTTCCCGGCCCCCACCCTGGACCGCCGCAGCTGCCTCGTCCCTGGTCTCCTGGCTCTGCCCTTGACTGCCAAGGTCTGTGTTCCCCACAGAGATCAGTAAAGTATTTTAAGAGGGAAATCTGAAACATCGGGGCGCCTGGGTGGCTCAGTCAGCTGAATGTCCGACTTCGGCTCAGGTCATGATCTCATAGTTCGTGGGTTCAAGCCCCGCGTCAGGCTCTGTGCTGACAGCTAGCTCAGAGCCTGAAGCCTGCTTTGGTTCTGTGTCTCCCTCTCTCTCTGACCTCCCTCTGCTCGTGCTGTCTCTCTCTGTCTCTCTCCAAAAAAAACAAAACAAAAACAAAAACAAAAAACCCCACCATAAAAAAAAAAAAAAAAAAAGAAATCTGAAACATCATCCTCATGCTTCAACCCCTCCAGTGGTTCCCTTTGGTTTGAGAGTTCATGTCAACCCCCTCGCCACAGCCTATGGGGCCCCTGCCTGCCTCTCCAAGCCCGCCTATCCCCCTTCTGCCTCTCCCCCACTCTTCCAGTCATGCTGGCTCCCTGGCTGCTGTCAAAGGCTCGGCAGGTGCAGGCCACATGCCGTGGACGCTCTTCCACCAGCTGTCTGTGGTCACAGGTCTCAGCTCAAGCACCATCTATGTCAGAGGCCTCATCTGACCATGTGACCTAAAGTCCCTTCTTCCCTGGGGTTCCCATCACATCATCCTGTGTCGGTGTGCAGGCGGTCTCCTGCCCCAGGCTGCTCTGCGCTGTCCCTCTAGCACCTGGGACGCTACGGAGCCCCTGAGAAATGCTGACTGTATGAGCCACTCAAAACTGATTTGAGTTCCCTAAGAATTAGTGCAGGCGACACAAATATCAAGTCCCAGGCTTTTTTTTTTTTTTTTTTTTTTTAGTGTGTAGTCATTTATTCTGAGAGGAGAGACAGAGAAGGGAAGAGAGAATCCCAGCAGGCTCCATGCTGTCAGCACAGAACCCGATGTGGGGCTTGATCCCACGGACCCTGAGATCATGACCTGAGCCGAAGCTCAACTGACTGAGTCACCTACACACCCCGTAAATGCAAGTCTCCTTAAATGGGGTGGGGACTGCCCTCCTCCTGCGTGTCTGGGAGTGAGATGTTTAGGTCAAATAAAAGGAAGTCCTGCTTGATCAAAGAGAGACACTATGAGGGACGGAGGTATATTCTAGAACGGGGGTGGGCAAATTTTCTCTATGAAGGGCCAGACAGTAAATGGTTCTGGCTTTGCAGACCCAACTGTGTCTCTGTCCCAATGACTCAACTCTGCCACCATAGCTAGCAAAGCAGCTGTAGACAATATGTAAATGGGCGTGGCTGCATCTCATCGAAACTTTATTTACAGACACTGAAATTTTAATTTCACATGGTTGTCACTAGCACAAAATATTATACTCCTCTTCTTTCCCCACCATTATGAAGTTAAAACCATTCATGGGGCGCCTGGGTGGCTCAGTAAAGCACCAATGTCAGCTCAGGTCATGATCTCACGGTCCGTGAGTTCAAGCCCTGCATCGGGCTCTGTGCTGACAGCTCAGAGCCTGGAGCCTGCTTCTGATTCTGTGTCTCCCTCTCTCTCTCTACCCCTTCCCTGCTCACACTCTGTGTCTCTCTCTCTCAAAATTAAATAAACATTAAAAATTAAAAAAAATAAACATTCTTGGCTGGTAGGCTGGGCACTCTCCAGCAGCTTGTGTGTGCCAGGCATTGCATGGAGTCTGACATCATGGCCTCATTTATTCTGTATTATGTTACTAGTATCCCTAGCTGATGGATAGAGGACATGGTGGGGCAGGGAAGGGAGGGAGGTTAGCCAACTTGCCCAGAGTCAGAGGCAAAGCTGGGGTTCTCTGCCATGACCATAAACATTTCTTCACTTCACATCCTCTGTCTGTTAAGCATGTCCCTGGCCCAGATTTTCCCAAGGTCACTCCCAACCTAAAAATGCTAAGTGCCCACCCAGGTTTTGGGGTACAGTTCCCTGGGCCTGTAGCCCAGTTCCTCTCCTCACTAACTGGGTGACTTCTGCCAATGTCCGAGCTTCCCTGAACTTCTGTTTTTTCATCTGTAAAGAGTACATGATGGTGACAGGACTGACTTTCTGGGGTTGCTGTGACTGAAATAAGACCCTGGAAGTGTCTGCAGGGGACCCCGTTTACAGGAGCTGGGGCTCTTACAGTGGTTTTGCCACCCCAGGGAGCGGGTGTTATAGGATGGATGTACAGAACTTTCTAGTCGTTGGTGTCAGGAGTAATTGCAAACACCACAGGCTTAGGGCATGGCGCTGGGGCTTGGATCGAGATTCTGCTGCTGGCTAGCGGTTCTGACTTTTGGCGAAGCCTTTCTTTCTGGGCCTCAGTTTTCTCATCTGTAGAAGAGGGTTTATATAAGCATCAACCTGATAAGGTTGCTGTCAGGGCTCAGTGAGCTGCAGGGCTGAGCACCGCGCCTGATGCAGAGTTAAGTGTCGGCACCTTCGATTATTTCTCATGCCAAACCGTTTTTACGATTATCTAAATCTTTACCCTAACCCAGCGAGGCAGGGGCTCACTGGTCCCATCTTCCAGATTAGAAAACCCAAGAGCCCTTCAGGCATGCAAGTGCCTGGGGTTGGGACTAAGGTCGCGGCTGGGGATGTCGGTCGGGGGGTCGCGCCTGGGACCGGAGCTGGGTCCGGACACTGTGCCCACAACCGCACAGCCCCGCGGACCCCAGTGCGCTCGCCCCGTCGAGCGGCTCCGAGGTCGCGGAAGGCAACGACCAGATCCCCTCGGGCCCTGCGGGCCTAAGCGCCCCTCCGCCTGTCTGTACTTACCTGCCCTCCTCCTGACGTCACGCCGTGCCGGTGCCCGGAAGTGAGTCTCCAGCGCGCAAGGGGGCGTGGCGCACTCTTCGCGTAACGCAAACGCTGGCGCGAGGCGGGGCAAAGCCGGCGCGTCGCCCTGATCTGATTGGTCGAGTGCCAAAAAGAGTGGGCCAATCCGGGCTTTCTCTCCCCAATCCGTGCCGTCACGAAGCTTCCCCGGCCCCACCCACTCTGCCTGGCCCAATCGGAGGCCCGCTAGCCTTCGAGCGCTGTCTCGTTGGGGGGAAGCGGGAGGGCAGGGTTGGCCAACTGCAGTCCGCGGCCAGATCGAATCTGCTCTCTGGTTTTGAACGGCTGGCGATCTAAGAACGATTTTTCCATTTTTAAATGGTTGTGGGGAAAAAAAATAAAAGAATGACCTTTTATTTTTATGAATTTTGAAAATAATATGAAGTTCAAAATAATATGAAGTGCCCACAAATAAAATAGTATTGTTAGACAGCCGTGCCCATTCATTTACCCACCTGTCCATTGCTGCTTACCCACTGCAAGAGCAGAGCTGAATGGTTGCAACAAAGTGAGTGACTCACACGGTCACTTTTGACTATCTTTGCAGAAGTGGGCCAGCCCATGTCTTGGAGTCTTCAGACCAGCCTGGGTGTACCTTCCGCATAAGGGAGGGGCTTTTGGGTTTACTTTTATGCCCTGCAGGGCCCAACAGAATCTGTTTGCTTGGCCATTCAACAGCCATTTATTAGGTGGTTGCAGTAGGCGATTCAGGGAGCAAACGACACACCTTTTCCTCTGATGAGGCCGGCACTTCAACTGGCAATTTATTCAGGACAGTGTGAGAAATGATGAGAACACGAATACTATACTAGTCGATGCCACGCCCTGTTCTAAAGCCCGCACAGGTCAGTTCTCGTGTGATCACGGCGCTAACTCGCCAGGCATCCTTCACCAGTGTTCACCACCCACTTACTTGTATCCTCTCAGGGAACTAGGACATGGATGCTCCCTCCATCATTCCCGTTTTGCAGATGAGGGGATAAGCCCAGAGAGGTTAAGTAACTGGCCCAAAGTCACACAGCTGGTGGGGGAGGGGGTAGAAGATTTGATCTCATTCTGCTGATGCTAAACTTGTTCCTTTGATTCCTGAGCTATGCTGTTTCGGACTGTATGCCTTAAGGCTAAAGGCTGCAGGAGCTCAGCAGAATCTTCAAGGAGTGGAGTGTTTAGGAGTGGGCAGGAGTGAGACAAGATCCCCAGGAGGGTTGACTCCTGAGCTGGATGAAAAGGAATGAGGCAGAAGAAGGGGGGACAGGGCAGAGTAGTGCTCACAGATCCTCATGGACAAGATGGATCTGTGGAACTTGATTCGGCCCCAGTCTTGCTTACCACGTCTGGAGTTTGCTTGAATCTTAGTCCTGCACCTAACTGAAGAGACAGTGATGGAAAAAACACAAAATGCCACTTGTGAGTAATATTTAGAGCAGGGGAGGTATGAGAATCTCTGGCTTTCGACAGACACATCACTCACATGTAAAACAGGCGATGGAACCCAGACATCAGCCTGATATATGAAGAGACTGTTCTATAACAATGTCAAATGCAGGCTGGTTCCTGTGCGGCCAAGGGGACCGACTTAGGGAGAGGAAGGTAATTAGCCAGTCTAGGCAGGGTGGCAGGGAGGGACCTGAATTATAGCTCTGGGGACCCTCAGTAAGTCATTTCATCTCTGTTTGTGTAAAGTGGGATATGTTAGCTCCGTCCAGGGGAAATAATGCAATAAACGGCCACAAATGTACTTGTAAAGCATTTGAAATAAGACAAGAGAAGGCTGGGGGTGGGGGAGGGATTCCAGCATCACAGTGCCGCTGTGGGGCGCCAGGGACGGGCTCTAAGCATCAGGAAGTTCTTAACATAAAGCTGACACCTGTTAGGGCACCTGGGTGGTTCAGTCGGTTAAGCAGCCGACTTCAGCTCAGGTCATGATCTTACAGTTTATAGGTTCAAGTCCCACGTCAGGCTCTGACAGCTCAGAGCCTGGAGCCTGCTTCTGATTCTGTGTCTCCCTCTCTCTCTGACCATCCCCAGCTCATGCTCTGTGTCTCTCTCTCAAAAATAAATAAACGTTAAGGAAAAAAAAAAAAGCTGGGAACTGTTTTCCCTGCAGTTGGCACTCACTGGCTGTATTCCTACCGTCACGGGCCACGGAGGAGTTCTTAGTTTGGGGACCTGGGGCACGTTGTTAACTACTGTGTGGCTCAATTTCATTACCCAAAGGTAGAGATAATGACCCTTACTTGGTTGGAGAGGTTTCATGGGATAAATACTTAGAGAAAATACTTAGCATGATGAAAATATTGAGAAATACTTAGCATGATGCCTGGTCCTTTGTCTAGGTTCCCCGGATGTTGGATTGGAAGTCTTTGCGTTAGCAAATAGGCTCCCCCCATCCTATTATATAAATTAACTGATGGCCGCCTGGGTGGCTCAGTCACTTAAGCGTCCAGCCTCAGCTAGGTCATGATCTCACGGCTTGTGGGTTCAAGCCCTGTGTCAGGCTCTGTGCTGACAGCTTGGAGCCTGGAGCCTGCTTCGGATTCTGTGTCTGCTTCTCTCTCTGCCTCTCCCCTGCTTGCGCTGTGCCTCTCTCTCAAAAATAAATACACATTAAAAAATAATTTAAAAAATTAATTGATGTTTACCAAAGATGAAATGACAAGACCAGTACTTTTAACTTTTGGTCTTCTTCATTAGGGGCACCATGAGGTTGAGTCACTGCAGTAACTCATGATAGTAAACTTGGTCTGTAGGAGAAATGGCCTCCAAGAAAAGAATTGTATCCAGGATAGCATCTTTAAGACCATGATTAGGACAAACTAAAATATTTTGAATTTTAAACTTTTAAAAAAGTTTATTTATGGGGCACTTGGGTGGCTCAGTCAGTTGAGCTGCCAACTTCAGCTCAGGTGAGGATCTCACAGTTCGGGGGTTCGAGCCCCGCATCAGGCTCTGTGCTGACAGCTCGGAGCCTGGAGCCTGCTTCAGATTCTGTGTCTCCCTCTCTCTTTCTGACCCTCCCCTGCTCATGCTCTGTCTCTCAAAAATAAACTAAAAAAACTTTAAAAATTTATTTAAAAATAAGTTTATTTATTTCTTTTGCAAGGGAGAGAAAAGAGAGAGAAGAGAGGGGCAGAGAGAAAGAGAAAGAGAGAGAGAGAGAGAGAGAGAGAGAGAGAGAGAGAGAGAGAGAATTTCAAGCAGGCTCTGCACTGTCATACATGGGGCTCAATTCCACCAACCATGAGATCGTAACCCGAGCGGAAATCAAGAGTTGGACTTAACTGATGGAACCATCCAGGCACCCCACCAAATCTTTTGAAAATATTCAGGAGTTAGGCTCATTATGTGCAGACAAATGACATAGGAAAGGAATCAAGTGGAGTCTGTATTACCTCGTGGGCCACATACAGATTTTTACTACAGACGGCTCCTCTCCTTAAGAGGCGGTTGTCCAAAAGAAATAAATGATATTGACGATTTTTTTCTTGTTTATTTATTTATTTTGAGAGGGAGTGTGAGCAAGGGAGGGGCAGAGATAGAGAGAGAGAATCCCATGCAGGCTCTGCGATGCCAGTGCAGAGCCCAATGCGGGGCTCAGTCTCATGCCTGATCATGACCTGAGCCAAACTCCAGAGTCAGACGCTTCATCAACTGAGCCACCCAGACGCTCCAACTATTGAAAACTTCTTAAAAAGTCTGTTCCTTTGTTGCCTCTATAATGGATTCTAATAAAAAAACATGAAGAGGCTAAGTAAGAAACAGAACTCAGATCCTTTGGGACAGAAAGCCTTGGCACAAAGTTTGCTTGTGAAGTTCCATTTCCAAATGACATTTCTTTATTGCGTCCGCCTGCTCTGAATCATCTGCCTTGAGGTGCTGTTTCCAAACAGCAAACCACAAGCATAGGGAACAAGCTTCTGGGGCAAGTCCAGGTGCAACAGGGAAGGGGGCGGGTTGGAGGAATCAGGTTTAGGGACCACAGAACGGCTCCCACCCCCAGTGCCAGTAATAAACCTCTTCTGCCGCCAGCAGCACATATAAATAGCACCCTCCAGGGCGGCACCTGGGTGGCTCAGTCGGTTAAGCGGCCGACTTCCGCTTCGGTCATGATCTCACGGTTTGTGAGTTCCAGCCCCTCGTGGGGCTCTGTGCTGACAGCTCGGAGCCTGGAGCCTGCTTCAGATTCTGTGTCTCCGTTGATTGCTGCCCCTCCCCCCACTCATGCTGTGTGTGTGTGTGTGTGTGTCTCTCTCTCTCAAAATAAACAAACATTAAAAAAAAAATCACCCTCCAGAAAGGTGCTGCGAACAGACCCAGAGAGGAGATGCTCTGTCCAATGAGTGTACTGGAGAGGGCATCAGACAGAAAAAGGTGTGAAACGAGGGGAAGGGGTGAAAAGAGAGGGAGATAGTTTCTAGAACACAATCTCAAACCTGGAGCAAAATGTTTAGATTGTCTTTACTCATTACGGACCCAAATATGCCAGGCACTCCTTGCTCATTCATTAGTCGGACGCATACGGATCGTTATTAGGTCTCTAACATTGCTCTAAGCACTGGGGATGTAGCCATACGCAAAACCATCTAAGTTTCCTCTTGAGCTTCATTCTAGTGGGTTCAGCTTGGATTGTCCTGGGCACACCACTCTCTATGAACAGGATCTCAATTCCTTTTTTCCAGTTCCTGTTCTTCGAGGGGTGGATAGCCAGTCTTCTGACCTGTTCCCCCAACCTGGCAATTGCAGGCTACACAGAAAGGCAGGTGGGTGCCGAAGAGAATGAAGTAAAGGGATGGTCCGTGGCTTTGGGTCTGAACACTAGCAAGGTCAGAATAATTTCCGTGGATGTTTGGGTCAGTCCTATAATTTAGTGCCGCATCACGGAGCCTTGTAAAAGGCCAGTTTTTCATTTCATTTTATTTTTCCTCTCGGAAACATCAGGGTATCTTGTGCTTAAACACCGTAATTTGCCACAAACAAGCCCCTGCTATTGCTGTGGTAAACACCACCGTAATTTACTTGTTAGAATCAGGGATAATAATGAATTTGTCTGAATGCTAACAACAGCCTGGAAAAACTGACTCTGAAAGATGTGTCTGAGGGACCAGGCCGGGAGGCTGAGAATTGTAACAAAAGACATTTGGAGGTGAAGAGGACATCCTGCCCCCCCTCGAGGGCGGTGGGAGGCTTTAATAACTCCAAGGGGCACGGCAAGGGGGTAGAGGGGTCATGTCAGAATCTGAGCATTGCCAGGTCCTTAGAGATCATCTCGGAGGCGCCTGGGGAGCTCAGTCTGTTAAGCGTCTGACTTGGGCTCAGGTCATGATCTCACAGTTCGGGGGTTTGAGCCCCGTTTCGGGCTCTGTGCTGACAGCTCGGAGCCTGGAGGCTGCTTCTGATTCTGTGTCTCCCTCTGTCTCTGCCTCTCCCCTGCTTATGCTCTGTCTCTCTCTCTCAAAAATAAATAAACATTAAAAAAGAAATCATCTCAGTATCTTCATCTGACAGAGGGGGAAAGTGAGTCCAGGGAGGTTGAGTGACAAGGCCATACAGCCTGTGATGGCAGAAATGGGGACAGACCCCAGGTTCCCTGATTCTTGGCCAACGCTTGGTCCACTCAGTCGAGCTGCCTATCACAATCAATTTTTATTTCATAAACTCCAACTGGATAGCTAGTTTCCAGAAAGTCTGGCTATTTTATTTTTTTTTAGTTTTTAAACATTTATTTATTATTGAGAAACAGAGAGAGACAGAGCATGAGCATGGGAGGGACAGAGAGAGAGGGAGACACAGAATTGGAAGCAGGCTCCAGGCTCTGAGCTGTCAGCACAGAACCCAATGTAGGACTTGAACCCACCAGCAGTGAGATTGTGACCTGAGCCGAAGTCGGATGCTCAACCGACTGAGCCACCCAGGCGTCCCAAAATCTGGCTATTTTAAACATCTCCATATCATTAGAGAGAGAATTAATATAGTACATACTTTGGAGCACAGAACAATGGTAAAAAAATTTAATTTTTTAAAATTTTATTTGAGAGAGAGAGTGTGTGTGAGCAGGGGTGGGGGTCGAGGAAGAGAGAAAGAGAGAGAGAGAGAACCCCAAGTGGTCTCTACCCTCAGCTTGGAGCCCGACGTGGGGCTCGATCCTATGACCCTGGGATCATGACCTGAGCTATAATCAAGGGTTGGAGGCCCAACTGACTGAGCCACCCAGGGGCCCCAGTATAAGATGTTAAAATCTATTTAGTGAGAACCAATAAATATGTTTTTAATTTTTGGCTCTGGTCAGTGGTTCTCAACTGGGTTCTTGGCTCCCAGGGGACAGTCGGCCGGTATCTGTATATACTTTTCCTTGTGACGCCTGGTGGGTGTAAATGTTCAAGGTATCTCGTGAGTAGAGGCTAGATATAGAAGCTCAGGTGGTGTCTTGTCCACGGTGAGGATGCCAAGTGGGCTGAAGAATTTGCCAGCAAAGGCATTGTTTCAAAGGTCAGCATCTTTGGTTTCCTAAATCCACCGCTTTTGACAGTCCAGATGGTGCCCGGTGCATTCTGGGCTATTTCCCGCTCTCATTCCATCTCCCCAACCCCCCGCCCCCAAACCACCAAGTCTCACCCCACCCCCAGATTCTCCAGTGAGGGTTACCCCAAGGTGGGCATCTTCCCCTCCTGGTCCTGCCAGGCACTAGCTGAATCCCTTGGGCGGGTCACTTCACTTTTCTGGGCCTCAGTTTCCTTCCCTGTAAAACGGAGAGAATGGTAACATCCACCTCCTCGGGCTGTTCGAAGAGGGTCCTTCACCCCACCACTCCAGCCACAAAGGGCTCGCGAGCGCTCCCCACGGAGCCCACCTTGCTCCCAGTTTTCTAAATTTCCAGCTTCTGAGATAGGGGCTGTGAATCCACAAGCTACAAATGGGGAAACTGAGGCTGGGGGGTGCAGAACTGGACGACGGTCTCACAGCTTTGAAGGAAGGGGCTGGCCTGGAAGGCAGGGGTCCTCTCCAGGGCTCCCCGAAGGGTTCTTAGCACCAAGGGGGCGCTCAGATGAACTTCCTCTCCCTCCTGGGCTCCCGCAACCCGCTTCCCGGCTGCACGAGGATCTCCAAACAACTGCCAAGAGCGAGCGAGGAGCTAGGCTTCCGCGGCTGGCTCTAAGGCGCATGCGCGCGCGCCAGGCGCTCAGCCCCGACGCCGGCGCGGTTGTCCGGGCAACCGAGGCGGGGCGAGAAACCGCTGAGTCTCCTTTAATTGATCTTTAACATTTGGTCTTTGGCCTAAACTAGGTGATGCTTCTGCAAGCTGTTCTTCTTCGTCCCTTCATTCATTCACTTCCAACGGGAGAAAAGCTGATTTCCTGTCCCCAGGAACACTTAACAGTTCATTAAATGACAACGACCACCTGGCGGATCTTGGCCACGATTGGGTGTGGGTGAAGACCATGTTAAAGAACTCCGGGTGTCAATCCCGCTTACCTTCACGTGTCTTTTTTTTTTTTTTTCCTTTCCTCTTTTTCCTTTGAGTATTCTATAATTTACTAACAGCATCTATAATTTATCTGCCTTCTCTGGCCAGATCTTGCCTTAGACCAAACCACGAACCTGAATTTTGCCGAAATGACTCAGAGGTGACTTAATGCCATTAGGAGGGCAGTCTCTTCAGAGGACTTCGTAGCAGGATTTCTTTAAATAGAAAACGTCCTCAGTGCGCTGACAACTAGTCACTTTATATAAAATTTATTTAGGGGCACCTGGGTGGCTCGGTTGTTGGGCGTCTGACCATGCTCAAGTCATGATCTCATGGTTTGTGAGTTTGAGCCCCATAAAGGGCTTTGTGCTGACACCTCAGAGCCTGAAGCCTGCTTCCGATTCTGTGTCTCCATCTCTCTGCCCTTCCCCTGCTCTCTCTCTCTCTCAAAAATAAATAAACGTTAAAAAATTAGCAAAAAATTTATTTAGCTACAAGACCCCACCCCCACTCCCTTTTGTATTTAAAGGTAAACTGCTGTGTATGATCGGCTGTGCCGTTGTGTCTGGCTGAGGGCAAGGGAATCCCTTAGGATTTCAGGGGCTGAAATCTAGCATGGCTGTGTTTCCCAAACTGGAGGACAGGGTATCTTCTAGTTTGTCTATCCGAGTGGGTGCCTTTTCCCATTGGCACCAAGTTCCAAAGTTTCCATATGTGCCTTCCTGCACACAATTCACAGTAACCAGTTGAATGGCTTTGGACTTTATGGAATACTTATAACAAGCTTTTTAAAGTGTGTAATTCCATTTAATTCATGTCACAGACTTCGTGTGGACCCAAATGTTTGATTACTAGGAAACATGGTGCAAAGAAAGTCATGTGAGGATGAGTATTAATTCTCTTTCTGGGCTCCCTTGGGTCATCCGGGACCTTAGATTCCTTTCATCTTGTTCCTCCGTCTCCTAGTGGACATCCTCGCCCATATGGTAAGAGGTTGCTTGCCTCCATATCCAAGTTGCCACCAGCAGAAAAGGGGAAGCAGGAAGCCTAGGGCAGGTAGCTTGTGTTTAAGGAGATGACCTTTACGTTTCTCTCGAGTTCCCTTGGATCCCATTGACTCAAACATAGTCACGCAGCCACACCTGGCTTCCAGGGGGGCCTGGGAAATGTACTTTCCAGCCGGGGCTGAGCAGGGGCGGGCATGCGTCCCCCGCCCCTAAAAGTCAAGAGGTTCTATTACTAAAAGGAATACAGAGAGAATGGATTCTGGGGGACAGTCAGCGATTGTAAGCACCTTGAAGATAAGAATTGGGTCAACAAATTTTTTGAATAAACACAGCAGACAGTATGGTGTTTGCCTTTTGGTTGCCGAAGAATCAATGCTGTAAGAGTTGATAAACAGCATTGCACAGTGGAGAAGCAGGGATTCAAATCCTGCCCGTGCCACTTACTGCCTGTGCCATCCGTACCCAATTACATCACCACTCAGCCTCAGTTTTTCTAATCTGCAAAATGGCGTACATAACCCACTTTTCACAGGGTGTGGTGAGGGTAAATGGGAGGAACATATGTGAAACTCTAGCACAGCGCTCAGACCTTGTGATTTCCCCCATGACCCTTAGCTATAGTAAAAACATCGTTGTTTAAAAAATTTTTTTAAACATTTATTTATTATTGAGAAAAGATAGAGACAGAGCATGCGTAGGGACGGGGCAAAGAGAGAGGGAGACACAGAATCTGAAGCAGGCTCCAGGCTCTGAGCTGTCAGCCCAATGCGGGGCTCGAACCCACGAATGTGAGATCATGACCCGAACCGAAGTTGGGTGCTTAACAGACTGAGCCCCCCAGGTGCCCCAAAACATCTTTGTTTTTAAATGTTTACTTCTGAGAGAGAGAGAGAGAGAGAGAGAGAGAGAGAATATGTACACACGCTAGCAGGGAGGGGCAGAAAGAGAGAGGGAGACAGAGGATCAAAGCCTGTTTCTTGCTGAGAGCAGAGACCCCGGTGTGGGGCTTGAACCCCAAACCCATCAACTGTGAGATCATGGCCTGAGTTAAAAGTGGATGCTTAACTGACTGAGCCACCCAGGTGCCCCTAAACACCTACATTAAAAAAATTTTTTAATAAATGTTTTATTTATTTTTGAGAGAGAGAGAGAGAGAGACAGTGTGAGCATGGGAGGGTCAGGGAGGGAGGGAGACACAGAATCTGAAGCAGGCTCCAGGCTCTGAGCTGTCAGCACAGAGCCTGATGTGGGGCTCGAACTCACAAACCGTGAGATCATAACCTGAGTTGAAGCCAGACGCTCAACCGACTGAGCCACCCAGGCGCCCCTAAACTGCTACATTTTTGAGGTGTCTGTTACAGTTCCTCCCTCCTTCCTTCCCTCTTTCCTTCCTGCTTTCCTTCCTTGGCTTGTTAATGAACTTCGGAACAGTGAGCACTGAAGATTCTTTCTCCCAGAAGCTGCCCTTTTACGTTCCCCGTCCCCCGCCCTTTCCTTCCTGGCTTCTTCTATCTGTTTTAGAAAGTGAACTTTCTCCTCTCTCGGAATATCCCTCGTTTACTACTCCAGCTTTGCCACCGACTGGTTCTGCGTGTTGCTTTCGAGGGAGAATTGTAGGAGTCATAAGAGATCGATGTGACCGAGTTGGCATCCTGCAGCACCAGCCAGATTACCCGAGGGTTTTTTGAGGGGGGGGAAGGTCTTGGAGAAAACAACATGAATCAACCTCAATTATGTGTAAGTAAAATTAGAGTAGTTTCCAGCTGTCACTTTCTCTCCTTACACACATTATTCAGATAAGTTGGCAGAAGAGTGTTGTTTGGGTCTGTATTAGGGAATCTTGGGGATATAAATCTGGGTCTAAGTTAGTGAAATTTAAAATGTTGAATCCTCGGGGCGCCTGGGGGGCTCCGTCAGTTGGGCAAACGACTTCGGCTCAGGTCATGATCCCATGCTTCGTGGGTTCAAGCCCTGCGTCAGACTATGTGCTGACAGCTCAGAGCATGGAGCCTGCTTCGGATTCTGTGTCTCTCTCCCTCTCTCTGCCCCTCCCCCACTATCTCTCTCTCTCTCTCTCTCAAAAATAAATAAGCATTAAAAAAAAGGAGAATATTTTAACTCTCAGAGTTAGGATAGTGTCATCTGGTTGGCACTTTATCTCTTTCATTTCCTGGCTGTGTGACCTTGGGAGGGCACCTTAACTACTCTGTGCCTTGTTCGTTCTCCTGATCTGTTAAATAAGATTCTCTTAGTTTGAGTCCCTTGAGACAAGGACTTGGGTTCAGGTTTTATCTGGGAGGTACGAAAGCAAAGTTGCATGGGGGCAATGTGAAACAGGCAAGGAAAACGTTATTCAAGACTGTTGCAATGAGGAAGGGAGAGAGGTTGAACTTGACTCCTCACATCGCAGGGGCGGCAGGGGATTGACAGCCAATGGGCAGGCCGAGAGATCAATGAATGGACAGTTGCTAAGAGGAGCTTGGTTAGGCATCAGAGGTGGCGGGATTCTTACTAAACTGGGCTCAGCACGCCAAGGATGAGCCCTGGTCAGGAAGAAAGCTCAGCGCGACCTCACTATAGTTTGGTTAGGGAGTGGTCCTTGTCTGAGGGGACCCCGGGGAGCGGGAGAGAGCTGGGAGGCTGACCAAGATCGCGGAAAAGCCAAGAGCAGGTGTATCACTGGGGTCACAAGGTAAAGAGTTCTCCCAACAACAGTGTCCATTGGGACGTCGGAGGCATAAATATTTATCCACTGGGTTACATTCTCCGTTGGTTGAGGGTTGAACCCTGGAGTCTTTATTTATTTATTTTATTATTGTTATTATTTTTTATTTTTAGAGAGAGAGAGAGTGAGCAGGGGAGGGGCAGAGAGAGAGAGGGCAGAATCCCAAGCAGGAACCACAAGGTCATGACCTGAGCTGAAATCAAGAGCTGGACGCTCAACCAACTGAGCCACTGGGCGTCCCCTCTATGGGTCTTATTAAGGATTCTCCAGGGTTCCCCCCGTGTCCTTTATCTGGTCCGGGAACCCACCCGTTTCATGCATGTTTCATTTAGCTGTCATATCTACTTGTCTCTGTGAAAGTCCCTCGGGCTTCGCTTGTCTTCCATGATCTTAATATTTCTGAAGGGCTCTGGCCAGGTCTTTTGTAAAATGTCCCTGCTGATGCTTTCTCGCGATTCTATTGAGGTCATGCTGATTTGTTGGTTTGACACAACTGCTTGCCGAAATATGACCATAGTTTTATACCCGGAAAATCAGCTTAAAAATTGTAGTCAGGTCGACATAACATAAAATGGACCGTTTTGACAAGTTTTAAGGGTCCAGTTCACCAGAATGAAATACATCCACACTGTCGTGCAAGCCATCCCCACCATCCAATTCCGGAACTCTTTTTTTAAAATGTTAATGTTTATTTTTGAGAGGGAGGGGGTGGGGGAGGGGCATAAAGAGAGGGAGACACAGAATCGGAAGCAGGCTCCAGGCTCTGAGCTGTCAGCACAGAGCCTGATGCGGGGCTCGAACCCACGAACTGTGAGATCATGACCTGAGCCGAGGTCTGTTCATCTTCCCAGACTGAGACTCTGTCCCCACAAAACACAAACTCCCCATTCCTCCCTGTTCCCCAGCCTCTGGCACCCACCGTCTACTTTCTTGTCTATTTTGTAAGGGCCCAAATCCCTCTGCAAGGGCTCCACGCTCCTGACCTAATCACCTCCCTAATCGCCTCCGAGTGTCATCTCACTGGGTGTTAGTTTTCAACATACACATTTTGGGGAGACACATCTGTGTCTGAATATGTCCTCTTAGGGGACATGCGTTATGTTGATGTTATCTTGATCATTATACTCACATTCTTTTATTTTTAAGTATAAGCTTATTTATTTATTTTTGAGAGAGAGCGGGCAGGGGAGAGGCGGAGAGAGAGGAGGAGAGGATCTCAAGAGGGCTCTGCACTGTCAGTGCAGAGCCCAACGCGGGGCTCGAACCCACGTGAACCGTGAGAGCACGCCCTGAGCCGAAACCAAGAGTCGGACGCTTAACCAACTGAGCCACCCAGGCGCCCCATGGCACTCACTTTCGTTAGCCCCACGGTTTTGGGCGGCTCTGTGGGGTTGGAAAACGTGGGAGAAACTGCAGGCACATATGTGTGGTACAGACTTGAGATGTAATATTGTCAGCAAGAGGTGACTCAGATCTTGCACGGACTGTCCCTCTGGTGAAAGCAGGGGGGCTGGGGGGCGGGGACAAGGGTCACCCGGAGGGTCCACTAAAACAGGACATCAGCTCACGGTATGGTTAGGCCGAAAGCTGCATTCAGGCGGTGCTGGGCACGTGCCAAGCGCTCCGTGGGGTTTAATGTGGTGACATTCCCGCATCCGGCAGTACTGTCTGAGATCATCAAACCGAGGACCCCACCAACTTACCCAGTGGCAGCACCTTTATTTCTTGGCAATCCCCAAGACCAAGGAAGCCAAGCAGTGGCAGTGACGCCCAGACCAGACATTTTGTGTCCCTCAGGAAATAATTTGGAGATAATAGCACTGACAGAAGTAAGATGATGGGAGCTCTGGAGCCAAGGCGCCTCCAGCCTCGGCTGCTGCCTCGCAGTCTAGTCTATTCTCCACACAGCAGCCAGAGGGAGCCTTTGTGTTTCCTTCCAGGCAAAGTTAAAAGTTTTCAAATTTGTAGATCGCTTTATTGAAGTGGAATTCACAAAACATGAAATTAACCAGTCTAAAACAAACAACTCAGTGGCACTGAGGACATTCACAGGGTTGCGCAAGCATCACCTCTCTCTAGTTCTAGAACATTTTCATCACCCTGAAGGAAAATCCTGGACTTGGTAAACATATGTTGAACGCAATAGCCAGAATGCTTACAGTTGCAGGGACTAACTGGAGGGTGTGTTGTGCGTAGCGTTGGGGTTGCATCTTTTGCGGGACCTTTATACTGTTCTCGCACTTCTCATTTAGGTGCAAACTGAGCAAATAATTAATTAAATCACCCATTGATTTGTTTATGGACATTTATTTTGTGCAGGCATTGGACCAGATGGTGAAGGCACAGGGATGGAAAAACTTGCCCTTGCCTTCAAGGTAGTTACACGGGTAGAGGAGACAGGTGAAGCAATTAAAATGTGGTATATACCGAAGGCGGGCAAACTATAACCCTAGGGCCAAATCCGGCCCCCCACCTGTGCTTGTAAATAAAGTTTTATTGGAACACAGCCATACCCATTTGTTTATGTATCATCTGGTTATTTTCACACTCCAAGGGCAGAGCTGAATCATTGTGACAGAGACCATCTGGCCCCCCCAAAGCTGAAAATATTTACTACCTGGCCCTTTAAGGAAAAACGCTGGCCGACTCTTGGTGTATATAATTAGGGCAAATTTAAAGGGTGGACAGAGAGCCTGGGAGGCTGAGGAGGCGCAGTTAGCTGGAGGTGGGAAGAATTGCAAGGCCAGCAAAAGCTTGCGGGTGCTAACCCGAAGGTCCATAAATGCAAGAATCTTAACGGATCCATCTGGATGAAGTTTTACATACGTATGTACCCCTGTAGCCACCTCAGGATCAAAACACAGGATCGCAGCAGACCGAGGAGGCTCCCCAAACCATTCATGTGAACTGCATTGTGCGCTAAGCCCTGTGCTTCACGCAGCTTATTCGCTCTCTGCAGCTGCTGTGTGCTCCCTGCTGCCTGGAACCCCACCGCTGGCCGGATTGCACGCTGGAGCCCCCCCACCCCCCTTCCCATTCTCACCAGGGAGACTCAGAGCTGTGCAGGGGACAGGGGGGGCGGTGTTTGGGGGACATTAGCGCCTGGGGCTCACAGGAGGGTGCAGAAGATCTGTTATGGCAGCTGGATTTTGACTTGGCTTCAGGACCTTCCCCCACTTCTTAGTTTATTTATTTATTTTGAGAGAGAGAGAGAAAACGAGCTCAAGCGGGGGAGGGGCAGAAAGAGGGAGAGAAAGAATCCTGTGCTGTCAGTGCAGAGCCCCACATGGGGCTGTGTCCCATGAACCATGAGATCTTGATCTGAGCTGAAATCAAGAGCTGGCCCTCCACTGACTGAGCCACCCAGGGGCCCCCGGGAGGAGCCCTTTTTACCTCTTCCTTGAATTTGCTCCAGGAAGTGTGAATTTATTCACCAATCCTACCCGGATTTTTATTTTTCTGTTTATATATTATTTGGAAGTAATCTCAGACTTACAAAAAGTTGCAAAAATAGTGTGAGCAGTTCCATGCCTCGGTATATACACTGCATCATTTTTTTTAATGTTTATTTATTTTTGAAAGAGAGAGGCAGAATATGCAGGGGAGGGGCAGAGATAGAGAGAGAGAGGGAGACGAGAATCCTAAGCAGGCTTCAGGCTCTGAGATCAGCACAGAGCCCGACATGGGGCTCCAACTCATTCACCACAACACCATGACCTGAGCCAAAGTCAGATGCTTAGCCAACTGAGCCACCCAGGTGCCCCTGTATATACCCTACATAACTGGAAACAAGTACATTGGAAACAAAAACTAGTAAACAAATGTTAATAACAGCATTATGCCCAACCGCTGAAAATGGAAATGTCCACCCACGGAGGAGCAGAATGCCGGAGGCCACACGCTGGAATGTGACTCAGCGTAAAAAGGAGTCAAGCCCTGACACTGGCTACAATGTGAACGAACCTTGAAAATATCCTGCTGGGTGGAAGAAGTCAGGCACAGAAGGCTACATATTCCAGCATTCTATTTACTCGAAACCAGAATAGGGAAATCCACAGAGACAGATCGTAGATAGTGGTTGCCAGGGGCTGGGGGTGGGGGTTTGGGGAGTGACTGATTACTGGGCGCAGGGTCTCCCCTTGGGGTGATGGAAATGTTCTGGAACTAGAGAGAGGCAAAGATGGCACGACACTGTGAGCGTACCGCGTGAATTGTGCACCTTGAACTAGTTAATGTTATGTTATGTGAGTTTCCCCTCAATAAAATTAAAAAATATATAGCACAATGAATTCCCATCTATCATTCACTGCAATTTCCGGGATGGTAACTTCTTACAAAACTAGAGCCTGATAATCCAAATCAGGAAATGAACACTGACGAGCTCTTCCTATCTGATGGACAGACTGGTTGAATCCCGCTATCGGCCAAAGGATCTCTGTTAAGGTGGCATCTGCAAGATTCTCCACTGTGAGGTTGGTAATAAATTAACAGTCCGTGGAGAGGGAGAGGGGCTTTGAGATTCTGCAGACATCCCTTTTCTCGTTAAACTTTGACCATGAACTTTAGCATCTGCTGATGGTCCTTGTCCGAAAGAACGATTCCTTTCTTCCTGGAGTTTTCAGCTTCGTGGTAAAATATACATAACAGAGAATTAAGCCTTTTTTAGGGGGATAGTTCAGTGGCATGAAGAACGCTCGCTTTGCAACCATCACCACCATCCACATCCAGAATTTTCCACCTTCCCACGCTGAAGCTGTGTCCCTGTGAAACGCCAACTCCCCTCCCCCTCCCCCTGCCCTTGGCTCCTGCCGTTCTCCCTTCTGTGTGTATGAACTTGACTTCTGCAGAGACTTGATGTAAGTGGCACCAAACAACATTTGTCCTTTTATGTCTGGCTTATTTTACTTAGCAGAATGTACCTGGATTTTTTTTTTTCTTAGCAGCGATATTGTATTTTTATTCTGTGTCTTAGAATGAGTGCAGGTAGGATGGGCTGGCCCCCAGGTATGAATTCATATCGGGAAGGTTTCTCATGTTTTTTCATGTCTCCTTAGCAACTCTGTTCTCTTCATTATCTCCAATTCCTCTACCCACATGCCGGGAGAGCAGAAGAGACAGGTAGAAATACAGGGGAGCACATTTATTTGCTCTCTCTGCAAATTGGAACGAAATGCACTATTTTTAGAATAGAACTAAACACTTTTTCCCTGGGCTGAGTTCCTCCCCAAGTCCCCGTTATTTATTTATTTATTTGCTTGTCTCATCGTGACCGTTATTTGTGAGCTGTCTGCAGCATTTGACATCACGATCACTGTTTGCCTTTAAATGTGTTCTCTTCCACAGTATGGAGGTCCCTCAAATCACTAATAATAGAACTGCCAAGTAATCACACAGCACTACGGAGCACTTACCCAAAGAATACAAAAACACTAATTCAAAGAGATACATGCACCCCTATGTCTATTGCAGCATTAAAAAAAATTTATGAGAGACAAAGCGAGCAGGAGAGGGTCAGGGAGAGAGGGACACCCAGAATCTGAAGCAGGCTCCAGGCTCTGAGCTAGCTGTCAGCACAGCCCTGACACGGGGCTCGAACCCACGAACTGTGAGACGTGACCTGAGCCGAAGCCAGAAGCTGGACGCTTAACCGACTGAACCACCCAGGCACCCCGGTAAGCTTTCTCATAATGTGTATATTCAGGGGCGCCTGGGGGGCTCTTTTGGTTGAGCCTCTGACTCTTGATTTTGGCTCAGGTCATGATCTCACGGTATGTGGGTTCGAACCCCATGTCAGGCTCTGTGCGGACAGCGTGGAGCCTGTTTGGGATTCTCTCTCTCTCTGTCCTTCACCCATGCAATGCTCACGCATGCTCTCCTTCTCTTTCAAAATAAAGAAACTTTAAAAATATATGCAATATGGGGCGCCTAGGTGGCTTGGTCAGTTAAGTGTCCCACTTCCGCTCAGAGCCTGAAGCCTGCTTCGGATTGAAGAGAACAGAGTTGCTAAGGAGACATGAAAAACATTTTTTAAATATTTTTTATTTATTTTTGAGAGGAAGAGAGAGACAGCGCAAGCAGGGGAGATTCGGAGAGAGAAGAGGACACAGAATTTGAAGCAGCTCCAGGCTCTGAGCTGTCAGTGCAGAGCCTGACGGGAGGCTCGAACCCATGTCCCGCAAGATCATGTCCTGAGTTGAAGTCAGACGCTTAACCGACTGAGCCACCCAGGCACCCCTATAGGCAACATTTTAAAACACAAGGGGCAGGGACCTCTGCCTCTCGTGAGTGACAACAAAGTCGATGATGCAGGGTGCAGGTGGGTGGAGGAGCAAGGGGTGAAGTAGGGCGTACGGTTCGGTCCACCGCACCGTCACTATGTCTCTTTCCCCTGCGGCCAGGCTTGCTGGCGGGACCCAGGAGAACCCACCGTGTCCTCCAAAGCCTAGCGGAGCACCCAGAACAAAAGCACTCAACAAACGTCTCCCAAACAAGCCCATTGATAATAGGAAGCCCGACCCTTGCTGCCGTGACACACGCGGGTAAGTTGCCGGCGCTTCCCAGACAGCTGAGAAAACGGCTTGGCTCGCCAGCTGGGTGTTTCGACCCAGACACGGAAAGCGATGAAAGGGCATGTTTTCATCCACAGCTTCGGAGCTCTCTCCTCTTCTCAGTCTCCACTTGACATTCAGGACCTCCAGGATGTCACCGTCCCCGCCTGGCATTTGTCTGACGGGCCGTGAAAGGGCATATCAAACAGCTCTGTTTTGGGGTCTTGGCAGCATCGCCTCC
This sequence comes from Suricata suricatta, assembly GCF_006229205.1. Classification (NCBI taxonomy): domain Eukaryota; kingdom Metazoa; phylum Chordata; class Mammalia; order Carnivora; family Herpestidae; genus Suricata; species Suricata suricatta. Next base: position 9,125,868 of record NC_043711.1, on the reverse strand, counting down.
CCACCCGGCAACTCCCTCCACTCGGTCTGTTCTCACAGGGGCAGAGACGCTTCTGTGGGTCCCGTGCCCGCGCGCCTTGTCCGGGCCCCTCGCGTGTCCTTCGGATGCCTTCACACACACGTCCTGTTTCACTTCACACTAGTCGCACTACCCACGTTCCAAGAATCACATCTGTGCTAAGGTTTCCCGGCTCCAAAGTGGCTGATGCAAATCTTGAAGAAAAGGAGGAAACTGGCTCTCTTCTCTGGAGCGCACGATGCGCTTGAATAGATGCTTGCAACCAGAGATGGGAAATGTAGATCGTCTGTGGCTAATGTGTTGTGGGGACCAAATATTTTCTGAGAGTGTCAAATTGTCCTCTGTTTCCTTTTTTGTTTTTAATTTTTAATGTTTATTTGTTATTTTTTTAATTTTTTAAAAAATGTTTTTATTTATTTTTGATACAGAGAGAGACAGAGCATGAGAGGGGGAGGGGCAGAGAGAGAAGGAGACACAGAACCAGAAGCAGGCTCCAGGTTCTGAGCTAGCTGTCAGCACAGAGCCTGATGCAGGGCTCGAACCCACGAATGTGAGATCTGACCTGAGCCGAAGTCGGAGGCTTAACCGACTGAGCCACCCAGGCGCCCCTAATATTTATTTATTTTTGAGAGAGAGAGAGAGAGGAGAGTATGAGCGAGTGGGGGAGGGGCAGAGAGAGAGGGAGACACAGAATCTGAAGCAGCTCTAGGCTCTGAGCTGTCAGCACAGAGCCCGACGTGGGACTCGAACTCATGAACCACAAGATCATGACCTGAGCTAAAGTCATACACTTAACCGACTGAGCCAGCCAGGCTCCCCAACATTTTACAGGTTAGAATAATAGCTGCATTTTTATGCACCACAAATTTATTGGAATGGTTTGGGCAAATGAAATGTTCACGGAGAAAATCAAGCAGTTGAAGTCCAATGCTGCTGCATTTAATATATGTACGACTCTGGGACTGTGCCTGAGCTGTTATTATAACTAGTTTTCTTTCTCAAAAGTTTTTTTTCCTCCTTATCCTGCCCCAGGCACTTAGACATTTACATGAAATGTTTGCATGATGAACCTCTCTTATTCTAATTTGATGAATGTGACCTTTCAAACCGAGGACACAACAGCAGACAGGAGAGGAAGAACTCGGAGTAAATTTGGATATAATCAGTTTTGTGCTCGCAGAACCCTTCCGGTACCGAGGACGGACCAGACATGAAGCAAACAGGCCATTTGTTAATTTCTGTGAGTTTGTTGGCAGAAGGAGAAGGAGTTCTGTTGCCAACATCTCCTGCCAAGTTTAAATTTAGGACGGCAGGTTCCTTAGGAGTGGAGAAGTTTTAGCCTCCTTGCTCCCATTCACACTCTAATCTTTCCGTGATCTTTAGGGATTGCTACAGGAGGGGAAATTATTTCCAAATTATTATTATTATTTCCAATTTTCCTTTCTGCTTTCCCTTCCCAAATTATCCAGACAGAAATTATCATCAAGAGATTTTTTTTAATGTTTTATTTATTTTTGATACAGAAGAGACAGAGCATGAGAGGGGGAGGGGCAGAGAGAGAAGGAGACACAGAATCTGAAACAGGCTCCAGGCTCTGAGCTGGCTGTCAGCACAGAGCCTGATGCGGGGCTCGAACCCACGAACGTGAGATCTGACCTGAGCCGAAGTCGGAGGCTTAACCGACGGAGCCACCCAGGCGCCCCAAGAGATTTTTTTTTTTTTTTTGATGAGAGAATGGATTCCAGAGACTTTTCCATCCAGCCTCCCAAATGGGGAAACAGGTTCAGAATGGCAAAGTGACTTATGTGCCTCACTCCTAGGAGAGCTCTTGGCTACACCCCTGTTTCAAGAGACATCTTGAGACACCTGGGTGGTTAAGCATCCAACTTCGGCTTAGGTCATGATCTCACGGTTTGGGAAGTTGAGCCTCCACATCGGGCTCTCCTCTGTCAGCACAGAACCGACTTTGGATCTTCTGTCCCTTCTCTCTCTGCTCTCCCCCCCCCCCCCCGTTCTCACTTTCTCTCTCGAAATAAAGAAACTTAAAACAAAATAGACTCCTAGATAGTCCCTGTGTAATAAATGATTTTCTCGCTCTCAAACTGCTGCCATTCATCTTGGTTCTTCACTAAGTTCTGTGAGTTTTTCATGCAAAATGAATTATAAAATTATAGCCGTGGTGAACGTGAAATGTTAATGTCTGTAAAATGTCCTCGAGAAGTCTTCCTTTGTCCAGAAAGTCGACTCGCGAGTCAGCACAAGGCTCCATTCAGTGGCAAACAAGCAAATTGGAAACTTCCGTGGCTTCCCCAGGACAAGATTGCTTCTCATTTCTGTAAAGCTGGTTAGCAGGGCTGGCCTCGGAGCAGTGACTCGACAGCCAACCTTCCTCCACCGCTCACGGCACCCAGTCCCCCAAGGCTCTCCCTCCACCTCTGGAGGGATGCACCTGCTCTCTACTGCCTCCGCCCCAGGAGTGATCATCTATTGGCTAGAACAAGTCACGTGGGCCTGTCCCAACTCCAAGGGAGTCTGGGAAATGTAGGAGAACATAGGGGTGAACGCCAAACACCGCTCATTCTTTCTATTCACGAGGCACCTGCCTCTTAGTATCTTGAATATGGCAAGAGAATTGTCCTTGGATTTCGCCAGGGTAATCAAAGGGGTCAGAACACAAGTCGTAAGACAGTCTTTTGATGGTAAGTTTAAGTTCCCCAATCGTGTGGTGACACAGCTCTGCGTGACAAAGTGGCCAAGAGCTACACACCCCCTCCCAGACACACTCAAGACACACTGGTGCACACACACGTGGGTACACACACATGTTCACAAACACATCTGTAACCGACAGGATCTGAATAAGCTCTGCAAAGTGTAGAATTGTGCTCATGTCCGTTTCTGGCTTGAGGTTGCATTGTAGTCATGCTACCCTTGGGGGAGGCTTGGGAAGGGTCCACAGAACCTTCCTGTATGTTGCTTTGCAACTTCCTGGGCATCTGTGATTATTTCAAAATCAAAAGGTTAAAAATGTAGGCAGGTGGGTTCTAGCGTTTGTCCTTTTCTGCGATGATTTAATCACAAGTGCCACGTCTTCACCCCCAGCATCACAAAAACTCGGCAAACTAGGCACCCTGAGGAATGCAATAGACTAAACGCAGTGACTGAAAGAAAGCTGGTCTGAAAAAAAGTTGAAATATTAGTGTAATGGGATTGCGGATGTTTTCCTTTTTACATTTCTTCTTCTTCTTTTTTTTTTTTTCCAGCTTGGGTTCCTCCTTTAAAAAAAAAATGCTTGTTAATTTATTTTGAGAGAGATTCATTCCGTGGCCTGTGTGTGGCAAAGCAGGATGTCGTGGCGAACAAAAGCCCTCAGTCTGGGCAGTTGGAAGACAGGCTGGTGTGCCCTGAGGGGTAAGGGCAGGGGGGCATGGGCTGGAATCCCTGTCCAAGACATAAAAACCGGAAGGAAAATGCAGCGTGCTTAGTGTCCAGAGACTGCTTACCAAATCCTCGGGACCCGTCTTCTATTCTTTGTTCCAACAGAAACACTGGTATTTGTTCAGGATGACAAGGTGCTCAGCTAAAACCAAAAACAAAACCAAAAACAAAACAAACAAACAAAAAACAAAAAGGAAAACCCCCAAACCCACATTTCCTAACCTTTAATGTAGACAGCAGTGGCCCAGTGAAATATAAGTGGAAGTTACCGAGGGGAACTTTTAGTAACTCAAATAGCGAGGACTCAGTTGGGAGATGTGCCCGAGCCCTTTCCCTCTTAATAGTGCTAGAACATGGATATGATGGCTGGAGCTGCAGCATGCATTTTGTGACTATGAGACACATCCTTGAGGATGGAACCAAGGACGAGAAAACAGAACGTGAAAAGATCTTTAGGTTCCCGATCACTACGGGGCTGCCCCTCTGGCTGAACCACCTACCGCCATAAACCTACATGCAAGAAAATCATGCCTCTCTCTGGTTTCGCCCCTGTTTTGTTTGAGTTTTCTGATCTATGCAGCAGAATTGAATTTTTAGTGAGAGGCTCATTCACATACCGAAAGGGGAAACAACTGCTACTAAAATACTTTGTCCTCCCTCCTTCTCCTCCTCCTCCTTCTTTCCTAAAATGTGCTTTAAAGAGTCTGAAGGCTTGGTTTCTTCTTCTATGAGACACTGGTAATTGGTATCCGCCTTGCTGTGTGGTGGTGGGGATCAAGTGAGATCCGGAGACACATAACAGTGTCCGGAGCCTAGAAAGGACCCAGAAAGCTCCATCTCTTACCATTCAAAAGTGGAGTAAGTCAATCAGAAATCATACTTCCTGGTCATGGAGTACTTTTTAGGGTCCTGTGCTCCAAGTTTTGAGGAATGTGGGGTTCAGCATGACTACCCTAGAGGAAAGGAGGCACCATCTTCCTTTTCAAAAATCCCTGGTATTTGGGGGGGCCGAGGGTGGCTCAGTCGGTTAAGCGTCCGACTCTTGATTTCAGCTGAGGCCGTGGTCTCGTGGTTGGCGGGATGGAGCCCCGCGTCGGGTTCTGCACTGACTGCACGGAGCCTGCTTGCGATCTTCTCTCTCTCCCTCTCTCTCTGCCCCTCCCCTGCCTGCTCGCTCTTTCTCAAAACAAATAAATAAACTAAAAATTCCCTGGCATTTGGCTATTTTTCTTGTTATGTGAAACAGTCTGTTTATTTAACTGCTTTGATTGGAACCGAAGGAAATTGTATTTAATATCTCTAAGGCAAGTTTTTACGACTGTAGAATGTTACCCGAATTTTAACAAGTGAGGACCCCTTCAATCTAGTTCCTGTGTTCTAGAATTCTTTAGTTTTTGAAATCCCCTTCCTTGCTTTTCTGCCACAAGTAGATATTCTAAGCTCCCCCTGTTTATTTCCAGGGAGCAGATTTCTCTTTGTCTTTGTTACCTCCTGTGTTCCCAGTTGCCTGGAACAGAGCCTGATGCTGAACAAACAAATGAACGAATGATTGCATTTCACTCATTCCTCTGCTTCTTCCCTAATAACTTTCTTTTTTTTTATAAAATTTTTTAATGTTTTATTTATTTTTGATACAGAGAGACAGAGCATGAGAGGGGGAAGGACAGAGAGAGAAGGAGACACAGAACCGAAAACAGGCTCCAGGCTCTGAGCTAGCTGTCAGCACAGAGTCTGACGCAGGGCTCGAACCCACGAACGTGAGATCTGACCCGAGCCGAAGTTGGAGGCTTAACCAACTGAGCCACCCAGGTGCCCCTCCCTAATAACTTTCAATTTACATCATTTACAAAGTCAGAAATTGGAGCTGGCTCGTTCCAGGGATGCTCCAAAACTTCCCTGAGGTGAGACCACCCCCCTCCCCCTGATATCCCTTTGCTGTAGCTCAGTCCAGCCCGGTCCCAACTCGTGGATCTATTCAAAATAGCTCAGGGCAGCCTCAGCGGCTCCCAGCATCCTGGCTATTTTTAGGACCGAGGAGGGAGTAAAGGGAAAATGCGATGGAGAGTTACCTCCAGGGAGAAGTATCCCCTTTCGCTGGCTCGAGCCAAGGGGCCTCCCCCACTGCTCGGAGATGTCCACTCCTGTGACTGGTTCAAGGCGCTGAGACGTTGATGGTCACATGATACGGTTTCCCTCAATTCTGGATTCTGAATGCCAGGCTGAGCTCTACTGGGCTTGCAAAAAAAAAAAAAAAAAATACAGTGCTCCAGGGTCAAATCAGAGAGGCCACCAACATTCCATGCAGGTTCTGGACTTTCACTACCAACTCCGGAAGGACAGTCATCCTACAACTCAAGGGATGTATGGGCCGGTCCATTCATTCAGTTCATTGTCCTGGGTGTTGTTCTAGCAGGGATCTTCTGAACTTGCAGCAGGGACGGGAAGAGACAAATGTCTCTGTTTTCCTGGGGCTGCCACCCCAGCCCTGGACTCAGACAATATAAATTTTGTTTAATGTTTTATTTATTTATTTATTTACTTACTTATTTATTTATTTTTGATACAGAAAGAGACAGAGAATGAGAGGGGGAGGGGCAGAGAGAGAGGGAGACACGGAATCTGAAGCACACACGGAATCTGTGCTGATGGCTCAGAGCCCGATGTGGGGCTCGAACCCACGAACCACGAGATCATGACCTGAACCAAAGTCGACGCTTAACCAGCTGAGTTCCCCAGGGGTCCTCAGTGGGACAATTCTGAGGGGTCTGCTACATAGTTTCTCACACCATCCTGGCAGGATTGAGCCCACGTTGCTAAGAGAGGGGATGTGCTCGGGGCAGATAGACTGGAAGATGGTCCTTAGGGGTGCCTGCTTCCTGTATGCCCCCTCATGCGATTCCGTCCCTGCAGGCTGGGTGGACTGGGTTCTAAGTGACAGGCCGTGGCAAGTCTGATGGGAAGTCAGTTCCACGGTGATGTTACCTGGATGGTCACTTCACTAGCAAGCTCTCTCTTCCTGGCTTGGAAGAAACAGTCACTGTGGTGGGGACAGCCACGTGGCAAGAAACTGAGGATGGCGCTGGTCAACCACAGGGAAGGAGCTGAAGTCCTCGGCCTCGCAGCCTGCAAAAAGCTGAATCTGACCAACAACCACATGGTCTTAGAAGTGGATCCTTTGCCAAACAAACCTTTGCCATCTTGGCAGCCCGTGAGAGACTCAGACTCCAGGGGCCCACCCTAGACATTCCTGGATTTGTGACCCTCAGAAAACAGAAGTAACCTAGTGTGCTGTTTTAAATGGCTAGGTTTTGGATAATTTGTTACACAGCAGTAGCTAGCCAGTACAGTGGTCATTATCTCACCTTTTATTGGCTTCCTTTCTGTATCTTGCTTCTCCAGTCCTTCACCCTGCTTCCTGGGATCACCTCACCTGTAAGTTGTAGGCACTGAAATACTTCATCTGCAGGGCTCTCTTGAGGTGATCTGGATGAAGACACCCGTCATTAGGATTATGGGCCATCTGCTTTTGTGTGTAGGAAAACCCGGGCAAGTTGGAAAATGTCAATGAACAGCAAGTGTCCTCAAGATTTTGTCTGGGGCTCAGTGTAGGTGGATTTACACCTGGCATCCATCCCAATGTCCTCCTGACCTAGTCTGTTGGGATGTGGAGGCTGGGTAGCAAAACACAGCACACCAAGCATCCCTTGCAGCTAGAATGCTGGCGATGAATTAGGTCCGATCAGCTGGAAACACAGTAGGTTTGGAAGGTGTGGTGAGTTGGAGGCCAACTCTTTGCGGTGTTGGTGGTTGGTCCTAGCAAGATGGCGGGTTGGACCTTGGGTTTTCGTTTTTATTTCCCAGCAGAATTCCGATGCCCATGTCCTACCTTTGTGAGGGTCCACAGAAATTTGGTGCGACTTCCTGGTTTCTGAATCATGACCCGGGAATTACGGTTTCGTAGTTAATTTGGGGGCGTGGCCTCCGATAGACCCCTTCCGTGTTGATTACCAGCTGTGTTGTAAGGCATCAGAAGGATATTTGCCCATGGGAAGTCAGCGACGTGTTTGCCAAATGGTTTCCCTTGCAGAGATCTGGGGCATCCAGGGTGCGGAGGTCAGGAGGAGATTAGTCACGTGAGAGATTCGTTAGGGATGGCGGTGGAGAGTGTCAGCCACGAAGGGCAGGGCCAGTGTAGGGGAGGGAGGGCAGGAAAGCTCTGAGAGATCGGGCCAGGCCACCAAGCTCATTTTTCTTTTTTTTAAATTATATAAAATTTTTTTTTCTTTTGAGAGACAGAGAGCATGAGCAGGGGAGGGGCAGAGAGAGAGGGAGACCCAGAATCTGAAGCAGGCTCCAGGCTCTGAGCTGTCAGCACCCAGCCCGACGCGGTGCTCAAACTCATAGAAGGTGAGATCATGACCTGAGCCGAGCCGACTGAGCCGCCCAGGCGCCCCACCGAGCTCACTTCCTTGTCCCAGAGGAGGTCCTGTGTCTCCCAGGCCTGCCTTAGTGTCCCTGTTCTCCTCAGTAACCTGCAGGAAGCAGCCCTTGGGGAAGCATGGCCTTGGCAGTGATGGACTTCAGAACCCAGCAGTGGGGGTGGGGGGTCCTTTTCCCTCCTCCAAAAAGATCTTCACAGCAGGGTTAATCCCAATTGCTAAGAGACGCAAGCGGCCCAAGTGTCCATCAGCGGAGGAGCGGATGCACGAACCGGGGTCTGCACACACAGCGGAATTTAATCAGCCTAAAAACAAACGAGGTCCCGGTCCATGCTACAACAGGGGCGAGCCTTGGGAACGCTGTGTGTGGAGTGAGATAACCCAGGCACAGAAGGGCAAGGACTGCAGGATCCGGCTCCCGCGAGGTCTCTAGAGGCGGCACCTTCACAGAGGCAGGAAGTAGGATGGTGGGAGCCAGGGGCTGGGGGGCGGGGCCAGGGAGTGGGTGTTCAGTGGGGATGGGGTTTCAGTTTTGCAGATGAAGAGTTCTGGAGACAGACGGTTGGATGATTGCGCAGCGATGTGAATGCACGCAATGCCGCTGAAATGTACTCCCAGAAATGGTTAAGGTGGTGAATCTTATGCATTTGTACCATGGCTTTATTTTCATGTAGTTATGTTTTCAATGTTTATTTTTGAGAGAGAAACAGAGTGTGACTGGGAGAGGGGCAGCGAGAGAGGGAGACACAGAATCTGAAGCAGGCTCTAGGCTCTGAGCCGTCAGCACAGAGCCTGATGCGGACTCGAACCCATGAACTCGAACCCATGAACGGTAAGATCATGACCTGAGCTGAAGTCTGAGGCTTAACTGACTGGGCGCCCCCCAGGCGCCCCTGTACCACAGTTTTAAAAGGGGGGATTTTTTTTTTTTCCCTGAACGTCCCCTGCCTGGTTCGTGGAACCTTTCACTTTTACATGCATAAAATTTAGTGTGGCGGGATGTGGCAAGATTATCATCCCCAGAAGTTCAGGTCACATGTTTTCCCCTTCCTCAACATCCTAGTGACCAATGACCTGACTTTCTCTGTCCAGGGGCTTTCTCTTTCTCTCTTTTTTAAAATGTTTATTTATTTTTGAGGGACAGAGAGTGACAGAGAACGAGCAGGGAAGGGGCAGAGAGAGAGGGAGACACAGAATCCGAAGCAGGCTCAGCCTAGAGCCTGACACGGGTCACGAACCCATAAACCATAAGATCATGACCTGAGCCGGAGTCATACGCTTACCCAACTGAGCCCCCCATGTACCCCCCAGGGGCTTTCTCCTGCAGACAGAGTCCTTTTGGCACGGTGGCAGCCAGAAATGCTGGGGCATCAAAGTCCCCCGAGAGCAGCCTTTTAAGTAATCACTGACACAAGGCATTGGATCAATACCCCAGCTCCCTCACCCACATATGGACGTACTGTCAGGGGCAAGTTCTCCACGGACTCCCAGACTTCTCGAGTGATTAATCTCTAGTTACCCCCATGGGTAACTACTAGTCACATGGTAACTTGCCCATCAATGCATCCTTTACTGGGTAACTTCTCTTGCCATCTGACTTCCCTATTCCCTACTGATGCTTCCCGAGCACCCCTTCTTAAACATTTGACTTAGCCTCAAATCCTTATCTCACGGTTGACTTCTGGGAGAATTCAAATTAAGACCCTCTCCAAGTAGACTGAGTATGTTAAGTCTATCCAACCTGAATGTGTGTGTGTGTGTGTGTGTGTGTGCGCGCGCGCGTGTGTGTATGAAGAAAGCACCACAATTTGGAAAAGCAAAAACCTTACAAAGAGTCGTGTTGTCCCAACACCAGACTTTGCCCTGATGTCTCCCGTAGCATGCATAATAGAACCCGCGGTAGAACTCTGTGTCCTAGAAATGAATGAGCTGGTGTGTGACTTGACACAGGGAGAGAACACTAAACAACTGCATTTGCGATCAGCTCAGAATTGCTAATGGTTCCTTTTCTATCTTGAAGTGGGTCGAGGAGGGACCAGGATGGACCTGCAGACGTTTCTAAGTGCAGAGACCAAATGCACGCCTGTTATGTGCCCATAACGGGCACCATCCAAGAATATCCATCTCTGACCCTACTTGGAATCTGACAAGGCTGCCAATATCTGTAAAGGCTGAACAATTTCTTCGCTAAACACAACTTCAACTGGAAGAAAACTGTAGGGTTCCAACCCGCCCACCCTACCCAGCTCAGAAGCACCTGCTCTACTCAGTGCCACACCTGGCTTGGCTGCCCTCGGGACTGATGTCTTGGTGCCCATCCTCCTGAGTCACAGCCTCTCTGTGGGCACACGCCATCATCAGAGCCTGCCGCCGGGAGACTCATGGCCCCTGTACCAGCCACTGACGTCCACAGAGCCCGAGTCTTGAATTACAGCTTCTTCTGGGGGGGTTGGTCAAGAAACAGAAGCAGAAAATGGATTCTTCTTTATTGTGCAGAAGTTAGCTGGCTTTCAAGGCAAACGCTTTTTTTTAATACATTTTTTTTACATTTATTTTTTGAGAGGTAGATTGAGACAGAGCATGAGCAGGGAGGGTCAGAGAGAGAAGGAGACACAGAATGTAAAGCAGGCTTCAGGCTCTGAGCCATCAGCACAGACCCCAATGCGGGGCTTGAACCCACAGACCGAGAGATCATGACCTGAGCTGAAGTTGGACACTTAGCCGACTGAGCTACCAGGGGACCCCTCTAGGAGATCGCCCAGGGCTTGTCAGGACTTTGGGACTATCTCAAGGAGGGGGAAGTCAAAGCCGTGCGGTCACCATTGCAGATTTTGTGAAAAGGTCAGAGAGCTCTTTTGGTCAAAGTGCTGGGCTCTGAGACGAGATGGGAGACTAAGTCTGGAAAGTTTCAACTCTACTTCTGCAGCCTGGTGTGGAGTGACAGAAATCTGCAGATACGCAAATAAAATTCACTTCCCCCATTAAAGGAGATTGATAAGGGGTTTCTTATTCCTCCTTTCTCAGCAGGAAGTACTTGACCCCAGCTTGGCGTGCCCATCCCCCAGCTCTTCAGGCTTACCTGTTGTCTGCTCAAACCTGTGACCTTCAGGGGTTGCTCATGGGCACTGGAGCCAGAAAGACCTGGGAGTTCATCTCCCCACAACCTCCCAGGGTGGCCACCTGCTGCTGCGTGTGGGAGACTAAGTGCGTTCCCCACTAGATTCATCTGAGGGAGCCTTACCCCCAATATGATTATATTTGGAGGCAGGGTCTTTAAGAGGTAATTAAAGTTAAATGAGGCATTAAAGGTGGGGCCCTGGTCAGGTACAATCAGTGTCCCGACCAGTGTCCCGACTCAAAGAGAAAGAGAAAGGAGCGAGCTCTCTCTTTTAGCGCTTGCACTGAAGAAAGGTCGTGTGAGCACGCAGCGAGAAGGCAGCCGTCCAGCACCGAAGGCGGGACCCCTCGAAGGACATTCACCCTGGTGGCACCTTGAGCACGGACCTCCAGCCTCCGAAACTGTGAGGAAAAAAACCAACTTCTCTTGTTGAAGGCCTCTCCCCTCCCCCGCCGCATCTGTGGTATTTTGTCATAGCTGTCCTCACAGATGCACACAGGGTCCCCAAAGCCGAACTTCCCTGCCTGGCGTGTAATTTACATCCCCCCTCCCCAGAACTCTCCAGTGGCTCCGGCACCGGCACCATCCAGAACTGCACTTGACATTGCACCCTCGTGTGGCTTCCTCCCTTGGTCTGTCCTGATCCGCTCGCCACTCCATTCGCGGTCATCCGGGAGAGCATCTGAATTCCTGTCTCTAGTTCTGCTTTTGGGAATATGTGACCTGAGAAATCAATGATGCAGAACTTTGTCGAAGGTCATGGGAGCCCTGAGTTGGGGACACAGAAACGGCTGGGAGGTGAATTCCACTAGCGGAGATTCGTTAGTTTCTGTTAATGGGAGTTCCTTGGGTAACGTCAGATTGAGCAAGGTCAGGGGCTGCTGGAGGCGATTCCTGAAATCTCAGGGGTTTTACCCAGCCAAGGTTTGTCTCTCACTCCTGTGCCGTCTGAGGTCAGTTGGGCAACCCTACCTTCCATCTTGTAACTGCGCCAAATGGAACACAGGGTTTCCGAGTCGTTGGGCAGAGACGAAACGCATGTACCTAACTGCCTCCGTCTGTGCATCATTTCTGTTCCCAGTTCTTTGGTCGAAACGAATCATCTGATCGTAATTAAAATGTGAAGTGTGCTGGGAAGTGTGGAGGAGCACATGGGCGGTGCGGGGAAGCCCAGGTTATTCTTATAAGTGGAGTTTACCTTCTACAGTGATTAGGTTCTGAAGGCAGTGGAAAAGACCAGAGTTGCATGTGGCCCAAGTTGCCCCTTGAAAATCTTTCAGGAAGGCGACATCCATATGATTTGTAGGCTCATATTGTCTTTCAGGACAGAAAACAATAACAGAAAATGTCATTCCTCTGAATTTTTCAGGCAAAGATTAAGAAATGCTTCTAACATTTTTGAAAGTTTGCTAATTAAACTAAAATTCGAACATACTTTGTGAATTTCCATGAAAAGGCATATGCTTTTGTTTGAATAAGAAGGTGAATTAAGCCCCCAAATCATGAACCATAAAATATTGACAAATTAGACTTCTCCAAGATTAAGACAGTTTTTTCATCAAAAAAAGCCCACCAAGGAGTGCCTGGGTGGCTCAGTGGGTTGAGTGTCTGACTCTTGATTTTGGCTCAGGTCATGATCTCACGGTTCATGGGTTCAACCCCCATGCCAGGCTCTGCACTGACAGTGCAGAGTGCAGAGCCTGCTTGGGATTCTCTCTCTCCCTCTCCCTCTGCCCTTCCCCTGCTCGCTCTCTCCCTCTCAAAATCAATAAATAAATTTAAAAAACCCATTGAGAGAATGCAGAGTCAAGTCATGAACTTAGAGAAGATATTTTCCCTGCATATACTTATCTCAAAGGACTCATATTCAGCATATATAAAGAACCCTCATAAAGCCGGAAGACAGATAAATGAATAACGGAATGGGCAAAAACCTTGAACAGGCTGGGTGATTCTGCCTCAGGTTGTGGATTGCTTGGGTTTGGTGCCGAGGATTGGGTTTGTTCTTCTCCATGCCTGTTAATTCTGTGGCCCCAATAAAGTGCGGGGGTGGGGTGGGGGGAGCTTCCCTTGGGAATGGTCTTCTCCTAACAAGATAATGGAGCACAAACGTAGGAACATTTAAATCCTTTGTTCACATCTGCTAATACCCATTGGCCAAAGCAAGTCATCTGATCGAGCTTACTCTTGGGGAAATATACTTCACCCACAGTGGGTGGGGACTCGAGTCTCATGCAGAAGGGTGTGGATGGACTGCGTTTCTGGAAGTGCAGTCTCATCTACTATAGCTTCATGGATAGGTTATGGGAGGGAGAGGGTCCTTCCCCAACGCACAACAGATGTGAGAGATAGCATGAGTTCCAATGACATCTTTCACAGCCCTGGATCCAGTCATACTTGGAGCTGGATTCAACTTTGGACTTTGCAGGGTTCCCAGCCAAAATATCCCCCTGCTGCCCGCCCCCCTTATGATTAAGCTCTTTCGAATCAGATCCTGTCCCCTACAACCACGTGATTCCTAACATACATGCTCCCTCACGGTAAATTAGAGTGCTCATTTCTCTTCACCAACAATAGCACTGGGTGTTACTATTCTTTTCTGGTTTTTGCCAATTTTCCAGGTGAAGAATGGCCTCTTGGCACCTTATTTAAACTTCATTTACATACCAGTCCTAGCAAAAATCTTCACACACCTGCTGACCGGTTTGTACCTCTCCTTTGTGAACCGAATTTGGCTTACGTTCCGAAGGCACTGATTTTTCAGGCTGCAGTTGGGTTTGCAGAAGGGATACATTTCCCAAGTGTTCTGGGCGCTGAAATGGTTTTGCTGGTGATTAGAATATCCCCCCCAGGCTGCCAGCGTTCCTACCTTTACCTCCGTCACCAGCGTTGTTGAACTGAGCACAGAACGACTTGTGTCACCTTTTCCAAAGAGCCTCGGTGAATGTTATTTTGGGTTAGAGAGCAAGAGGGAGACAGAAGGTGAGGCAGCTGTCACAAGGTCCCCAGAAAGTGGCCTCATATTTCACAGTTTCATGGAGACTGCTCTTTGGAAGTGTGACACCTTCCTAGGACGAAATCTAACGACTGAAAGTGAAGTTGCCTATCCAAAAAACCCTTGTTATGTGAATCCAGCTAATTTCCAGAAGGGGAGAGAAAGCACAGAAAGGAGACCATTTTTAAAAATTTTTTAATGTTTTTTAAATTTATTTTTGAGAGACAGAGAGCGACAGCATGAGCAGGGGAGGATCAGAGAGAGAGAGAGAGGGAGACACAGAATCTGAAACAGGCTCCAGGCTCTGAGCTAGCCACCAGCACAGAGACTGACGCGGGGCCTGAACCCACGAACTGTGAGATCATGACCTGAGCCGAAGCCGGATGCTCAACCTCCTGAGCCACCCAGGCACCCTGAACATTTTTTTTAAGGAAATAATTCATTGTCATTTGAGATCTGAGACCGGAATTAGGGGATCTGGGCACTTAGCTCCTAATTCTTAGGAGGAGGCAGGGGCGGAGCTGGTTGAAATCCTTGCTCCACTAAGCGTGACCATGGCTTAGCGCCATTGGCAATACCCGGGAACTTTCTGGAAATGCTGGATTACTGCATCAGAACTTTCTGCACAGGCTTTGGAGCGTGATAAACCTCGGTGGATTTCACCCTCCGTCATGCATCATTCTTACTGTGAGAGTTCTCAGCCCTGAGGCCCTTCCAACCTGCAATCCTGCCACACCGCTTGTGGTAAATCAAGTCGTGACAGATCTTTGCCTCTGCTGTTTGGCCAAGTTATTTATCCAGTTCTTTCCAACTGGTCAGGACGGCTGAGGGGATAGTAATGCGGTTACCTGGGGATTTAGCAACAATGGTGTATTTAGAACACTTCCCATGTGTGGGAGGCTGATTAGCTACATTTGCTAAGTACCTAACAGCTGCTATTAGCGTCTAATGATCTTAATTCCCAAGGTAGCTTGGTGGCAAAAAGAGCCTTCTCTGATTTTTCCCTGCCCAGGCTCCCAGGGGACAGACATTTGCTTTCAGCGTCTGTGTGTGAGGGACCCGAAAGGAACATACATTCTCTGGATCCTGAAGATTTCCAGCCAAGAGGTTAGTAACAAAGCCCAAATTTGGCAGAAAGATAAAACCCTGAGCTTGAAATTGCTATGATTTTATCCCATGGGCGAACCGGGTATGTTCTCTCAAAGCGTTTGCCATTAGAGATGAAGCGGGGAGGTTTTTGTTCTGTGTTCCAGGGCGGTTTGGCTTCTTTGTATTAAATTGCCAATCAGGTGCTTTCCAAGGTTTCTCGTTCACAGTTCTGGGAATGCCCTTGGCTTTCCTCCAGACAAGTTGCAGGTGAAAGCAAAGTCACCTTTCTGGAAATGGATTTTCTTTTCCTAAAACTTTCAGCCGAAGTCTTACGACTTTAGGTGTATCACTTAACTAGCTGTGTGTTGCCGGACTTGCTAGATCTTAATTTTCTCATTTATAAAATGAGATTCATAATAGTCACCAAAAGGGCACTTGGCTGGCTCCGTGGGTGGAACATGTGACTCTTGATCTTGGGGTTGTGAGTTCAAGCCCCACATTGGGTGTAGAGATCCCTTAAAAATAAAAATCTTTTAGGGGTGCCTGGGATGGCTCAGTCAGTTAAGTGTCCGGCTCTTGATTTCGGCTCAAGTCATCATCTCACAGTTTATGAGATCGAGCCCCACATGGGGCTCTGCACTGACAGTGTGGAGCCTGCTTGGGATTCTCTCTCTCACTCTCTCTGCCCCTCCCCCATTCGTGCACATCCTTTATCTCTCTCTCTCTCAAAATAAATAACCTTTTAAAAAATATTTTAAAAAGTTTTTTTTAACGTTTATTTCTTTTTGAGAGAGAGAGAGAGAGAGAGAGACAGAATGTGAGCGGGGGAGGGTCAGAGAGAGAGAGGGGACACAAAATCCAAAGCAGGCTTTAGGCTCCGAGCTGTTAGCATAGAGCCCAATGCGGGGCTTGAACCCATGAACCCTGAGATCATGACCTGAGCCGAAGTTGGTCGCTTAACTGACTGAGCCACCCAGGCTCCCCTAAAAAAGAATTTAAAAAAATCTTGAAAAACATAGTAACTCTAGGGGTGCCTGGATGGCTCAGTCAGTTAAGCATCTGACTCTTGATTTCAGCTCAGGTCGTGATCTCACCGTTTGTGAGACTAAGCCTCGAGTTGGGATCCACGATGAACACGTGCTGGGGATTCTCCCTCTCCCTCTCGCCTGCTCAAGCACTCAATCTGGTGCTCTCGTGCTCTCTCAAAATAAATTAAAAAAAACGGTGTGATTATAAATTAAAAATAGTCACTATAATAATAATAATAGGATTAAATGGGTTATAGCAAGTAACATGCTTAGAATAGCGCCTGGCGGGGAGCCTGGGTGGCACACTTGGTTGAGCGTCTGGCTTCGGCTCAGGTCATGATCTCACGGTTCGTGGGTTCGAGCCCCGCATTGGGCTCTGTGCTGACAGCTCGGAGCCTGGAGCCTGCTTCAGATTCTGGGTCTCCCTCTCTCTCTAACCCTCCCCTGCTCATGCTGTCTCTCTCTGTCTCTCAAAAATAAATAAAAAACATTAAAAAAAAATAGCGCCTGGCGTATCCTGTGTAAACGTCAGCTGGTATGATTTCACTATTAGTGCAAAGGATCGTGACTCTCGGCACGCCCGTCCTGACCCCTGACCTCCGCATCACGCATGGTCATCCGCCCCGGGAATCCCTCCCCCTTCATACTTTTGATGATTGAACTCCCCTGAGTTTTGGCAGGGGACCCAGGGCTCCAGCCTCTCTCGCTGTGTGTGGTCCCAGCAGAATACGGTGGAAACTTCACCTGAACTTCCGTGCTCCTTCCTTAAGAGGAAATTCTCGCCCTCCGCTCTTTCTCGGAGCCCCCCTCCCCTCTTCACGGTGGCTGGAATGAAGACACGGTGATAGGCCGGGCTGGGCATGTGGGTGAAGACATACTTATAGAAGTGACAAGAACTAGGGACAGAAGGAACGGCCCCTACCTGGCCTTGTACACTGAGACCATTAGCCTGCTCAGACCCCCTGCCCACGGTTGCGTTCCGAGGTGAGAGCGGAGACACCTTGTTTCCTATTCGAGCCATTGTTTTCCTGGGTCTCGTTGCTTCCATATTTGTTTCCAGGCTCAGTAACAGGTCACTTAGAATCTGGACGTTAGAGTATAACTCAGGGTATACTCTTTTTTTTTTAGTTTATTTATTTATTTTGAGAGAGAGAGAGAGGAGAGAATGAGCTGGGGAGGCCGGGGATGGGGGGGTGCGATAGAATCTGAAGCAGGCTCCAGGCTCTGAGCTGTCAGCACAGAGTCTGTTGAGGGCTCGAACCCACAAACCGTGAGATTATCACCTGAGCTGGAGTCAGATGCTTAACCAACGGAGCCACTCAGGTGCCCCCGTTTAGTTCTTAACATGAGTCATGTTTTGTTTTAAAAAAACTTAGAGTTAAAGGGCGCCTGGGTGGCTCCATTGGTTAAGCATCCGAGTCTGGCTCAGGTCATGATCTTGCGGTTCATGAGTTCGAGGCCTGCATCGGGCTCTGTGCTGACAGCTCAGAGCCTGGAGCCTGCTTCAGATTCTGTGTTTCCCTCTCTCTCTGCCCCTCTCCTGCTTGTGCCCTCCTTCTCTCAAAAATAAACAAACAAAACAAAATAAAACCTAGGGTTTAGCGGGACCTGGGTGGCTCAGTTGGTTGAATGTTTGACTCTTGATCTCTGCTCAGGTCTTGATCTCAGTGTAGTGAGTTCGAGCCTCGTGTTGGGCTCCATGCTGGGTGTGGAGCCTACTTAAAAATATTTAAAGTCTAGGGACGCCTGAGGGGCTCAGTCGGTTAAGTGTCCGACTCTTGATCTTGGCTCAGGTCACCATCTCACGTTTCGTGAGATCAAGCCCCATGTCGGGCTCGGGAGCCTACTTGGGATTCTCTCTCTCTCCCTCTTTCTCTCTCTGCCCCTCCCTTCACTCTCACGCATGGTCTCTCTCTTCCTCAAAATAAATACATACACCTAAAAAAATGCGTAAACCATATGTGTTAGTAAGTCTTACCAACAAGAGGTTTGCTGCCACCTTGCTACCTCCTCTAGTGCTTTCCACGGGAGCCCCGTTCTTCTGGACGCTGGGGCCCCATGATCCTTGGCGATGGACTTTTTGGCTCTCGTGGTGCCAAAGCGCCAAGGGTCTTTGGTTGGGGGCGGGGATAGCCTTTACTCCAACGCTGTGACGATTACATTTCAGTGCTCTCTGCCTTCCACCACTGCTTCTGGAAAGTGTGCTCACTGATGCCGACGTTCCTTTGTGGGTGACGTGCACTTGATCTCTCTGGCTTTGGAGTTTACAGTTTCACCAAGATGCATCTAGGGGTACATTTATTTGGATTTATCCCACTTGGGGTATGTTATGCTTCTTGGATCCGTGGACTTAATGTTTTTCGTAAGTTTTCAAAAGTTTGCAGTTTTTATCTCTGTTTTGCTTTTCCTGTATTTTCTCCACATGATCCTCCCGGATCTTTTCTTATTAAAATGTTTTTAATGTTTATTTATTTACGAGAGAGAGAGAGACAGAGTGCAAATGGGGGAGGAACAGAGAGAGGGAGACACAGAATCTGAAGCAGGCTCCAGGCTCCAAGCTGTCAGCACGGAGCCTGACACGGGGCTCGAACCCACGAACCGTGAGATCATGACCTGAGCTGAAGTTAGATGCTTAACCAGTTAAGCCATCCAGGTGCCCCTGGCTCTCCTGGGTCTTTGTTTAGAGGTATTCAAAGCAGCTGGGGCTGACGTTGCCACCAGCCCACAGAACGGGGGTTTGAACTAGCATGAGATTGTTACACAAAAAAGAAAATTGCATAAGTTCTTAGGTATCTACATTGGGAACCAAAATTCACACTTACAGCATCCTCAAGGGTTCAACAGAAGGAAGTCCAAGCTCCTCAACCAGGGGTTGGCAGACTAGCGCTCCAGCCGGATTTGCTGGCTGCCTGTTTGTCATGAAAGCTTTATGGGCACACATAAGGTTTTATTGGCTGCATCCACTCACGTATGTACTGTCTGTGGCCGCTTTTCAGCTACATGGCCAGAGCTGCAATGTTGACTGGATAGTCTAAAAAAAAAAAACAACCCACCCAAAATGATTGATTACATGGTCCTTTGTAGGAGCTTGCCAGCCCCTGCCAGCTTTCAGACCTTCTATAATTTAAGACCAGTTTTTTGGGGCATCTGGGTGGTGAGGTCGGTTAAGTGGCCGATTTCAGCTCAGGTCATGACCTCACGGTTCATGGGTTCGAGCCCTGCGTGGGGCTCTGTGCTGACAGTTCGGAGCCTGGAGCCTGCTTCAGATTCTGTGTCTTCCTCTCTCTCTGCCCTTTCCCTGCTCACACTCTGTGTCTTTCTCTCTCTCTCTCTCAAAAGTTTTTAAAAATGTTTATTTATTTAAGACCAGTTTTTCAAATATATACTCCACTGCTCGCCACCTGAACCTTCCAGCAAATCAAAACTGGTAGGTTCAAAGTCCACTGAGCCATTAGCTCTACTGTTTTTTTGTTTTGTTTTGTTTTTTTTGTCCCCAACACCATTAGTGGGGAATGAAGACCCCTATCCATTCCCACTTTCCAAGGGCAAACAATTGGGAAGTAGAAATGGGGTGTCATCCTAAAACTCGGGGAGCTGAGTGTACATCCGCTGGAGCAACACAAGTATAGAGGATCCCCAGGCCTACGTGACTTCAAGGCTACTTATTGAAAAAGTATAGACCCCAAAATACTCCTGAGGCCAATGAATGTTATCAAGCCCTGTAGGATTTGCCAAGCACCCCACAACAAATTACACTGACAATAGCAAGCTTACCCCCCAGTGGTTTATCGTGGGCTCAGCAAAAGAAACAGCATTTGAAAACCGTGCCCAACTCAAGATAACACAGAGACAAAACGTTCCTTTGGGAAATTACGAGAATTCTTCCTAGCGGTATACGTGTGTGTGCAGTGCAGGGGGAGCCGGACTTCCAGGTGGAACACCAAATCAGAGTGCTTGATAAACTGCCGTGCTTCCGATTTTTAATTTATAAACACTACCGGGGCACCTGGGTGGCTCCGTCAGTTAAGTGTCCGGCTCTTGGTTTCGGCTCAGATCTTGGTCTCACAGGCCCCGCGTCGGGCTCAGTTTGGGATTATCGCTCTCTCTTCCGCTCTTTCTGCCCCTCCCCCTCACACGCTCTGTCTGTCTCTCTCAAAATAAATACATAAACTTAATTTGAAAAATTTTATCAACACTATGTCTTAGTAAGTCTTACTGACTCACGTGTCACGGCCACAGCAGATCTGTGTTGGGTGTGTCTACACAACGTCCATTCCTCTTTCTTCTGTCAGCTTCTTTCTTCTGATTTTTCTTCGGGAAAGGAAAATCTCATTCTCATCCAAATGGTTTGAGAAGGGGCAAATTTATTAATTTATTTTTTTTAAGGAATCTACGTCCAACCTGGGGCTTGAACTCATGACCCTGAGATCAAGAGTCACATGCTCTACTAACTGAGCCACCCGGCTCCATCC
The DNA here is from genome assembly GCF_006229205.1 of Suricata suricatta. Classification (NCBI taxonomy): domain Eukaryota; kingdom Metazoa; phylum Chordata; class Mammalia; order Carnivora; family Herpestidae; genus Suricata; species Suricata suricatta. The sequence goes on along the minus strand of NC_043711.1, from coordinate 9,105,271 downwards.
GAGGAGAGCCGACTTTATTTTTTTATTTATTATTTAAAAAAATTTTTTATTTATTTTTGAGAGAGAGAGAGAGAGAGAGAGAGAGAGCATGCATGAGCAGGGGAGGGTCAGAGAGAGAGGGAGATATGGAATCCAAAGTAGGCTCCAGGCTCTGTGCTGTCAGCACACAGCCGGGCACGGGGCTTGAACTCAGGAATGGCAAGATCATGACCTACGTTGAAATCGGATGCCTTACTGACTGAGCCACCCAGGCGCCCCATCATGCAGCGTTTTAAAGACCATGCTTACCTGGACACACCAATCTAGGTGGGTGCTCACCAGAAAACTCATCTGCGGGTGAACATTTCGGCTGTTTTCAAGTCCTGGCTATTGTGAACAATACTGCAGTGAGCATGGGGTACAGGCAGGGCCTGGAGACACTGATTTCACTTCCCATGGACATAGACCCAAGAAATATGATCGCTGGATCATATTGTAGCTCTATTTTATTTATTTTTGAGAGAGGGACAGAGAGAGAGAGAGAGCAAGTGAGCAGGGGAGGGGCAGAGAGAGAGGGACGGAGAGAGACTCCCAAGCAGGCTCCACACACTCAGCGCAGAGCCCGAAGCAGGGCCTGAACTCACAAACCATGAGATCATGATGTGAGCCGAGGCCAGTGCCTGATGGTTAGCCAGCTGAGCTACCCGGGTGCCCTGGGAGTTCTATGTTTACTTTTCTGAGAACTCTCCATCCTGTTTTCCACAGTGGCTTTTCCAGCTTACATTCCCCACTACAGTGACCTGGGGTCACCTTTCTTCCACGTGCTCTTTAACATCTGTTATCACTTGTCCTTTTAATAAAAGTCAGGCACCTTTCTTTGCTCTCAAACGATTCAGAGCTGACGAGTGGCCGCCCCTGGTCTCCCTGGAGACCTCAGTTCTGTGATTCATAAGTGCTTTTTTCTCATTTCCCCTTAGTATGTGGGCGCCACACCTTGATCAGTTTCTTTCTTTTTTTAAAGTATTTTTTAAAATTTTTATTTATTTTTGAGAGCAAGAGCGAGAGAGGGAGACACAGAATCTGAAGCAGGCTCCTGGCTCCGAGCTGTCAGCACAGAGCCCAACGTGGGGCTCGAACCCACGAACCGTGAGATCATGACCTGAGCTGAATTTAGTTGGACGCTTCACCGGCTGAGCCACCCAGGCGCTCCCTTGATCAGTTTCAACATTGAAATGAAACTCTGAGTGCGAGTCCCTCTGCTCCCCAGGTGACCATGACCTACGGTGAAGGGAAGCTTTGCACTTCAGGAGGAAATAGCACAAAAGGAAAGAAGGATAATGATCCGAATACAGGAGGAAAACTCACAAAGTAGAGGTCTGCCAGCCTCAGAGTTTAGCGAAGCTGAGCCGTGACCATGGTCTGGTTTTCTCAGCGTCTGTCTCTCCTGCCCCAGGGGCCCTGAGTGCCTGGTGCCAGTGACTCTGTGCTCAGGCTTCGCATTTTCCTGGGAGGGAGGGGGAGGCTGTTGGCACTTGCTGAAGGGACGCAGGGAGACAAAGGAGGGGCGGTGTGGGTCCTGGTCCCAGGAGGATCTGCGGCTATGTGAACGTGAAGAGAAAGCTATTTTCCTTAGACTTTGGGACACTGAGGCCCAGGCCACACAGCTCTGGGACAAGGGGACCAGATGACACCATGCAATTAATCGTAACACTGGGGAGTCGCCTCCTGATGCAGAAACAGGGCCAGGAATTGATGCGTTCTTGGGAATGCTGTTGGTCCTATTCCACGGCTCTCCCCTTGCGGGGGATGGGGGATGGGAAGCAGAAGTGTGAGCAGGGGCAGGAGAGGGCACTCAGGGATGCGGATGCCACCCACATCCCCGCTCTGGGGAAACTGAGCTTTGGTAAGGGCTAGATTGACTGGGACTGTCCCCCGGGAGATAAGAGGCTGGGAGGGAGGCAGAGCGGTCCCTGGTCAGCGATGGCCCCAGCTCCTGGAAGGAGGACAGGCAAACCCGCTCTGGAGGGATGTGTCCTCCAGCTCAGATTTAGACCCACAAGACTCCCACCCACAAGACTGAGGGATGCGACTTGTCAAGAGTGGGCATTGCCAAATCCTCCAGGAAGGTTCCATGACTGCATGGGGACCGCTCTGGGAACAGCGGTGGGTGAGCCTCTTGGGAAACACCTCTTCTGAGGCTGGAAACAAGGCTCAGGTGAGTGATTTGTCATTAAAGTCCTTATGAAGGCACGAGCCATGGTCCTGGCTTGCCTCGGACTTTCCTGGCATTGGTACTGCCAGTTCAGGGCGCCAGGGACTCCTTCGGTTCAGGGCAAACTGGAATGGTTGATTGCTCACTCTTAATGAATTGGTGAGTTCATTTGTTCTGTGGATCTGTGTTGTTAGTTCTTGGCGGGTTCTGTTGGGGACACAGCGGTGAACAAAGATCACTTGCTTTCTGACTCATGACGCTCCCCTTCAAGGACAGAGGTGGTATGTAACTGCAAATGGTGATAGTTTCTCTGATGGAGATGTTTTAGGGAGGAAGTAGGGGACTGAGTTAAACCGAGGAGGTAGTGGGGCGCCTGGGGGGCTCAGTCGGTTGAGCGTTCGACTTCAGTTCAGGTCATGATCTCTCGGTTTGTGGTTTTGAGCCTGTATTGGGCTTCAATTTGATGGTGCAGAGTCTGCTTGGGATTCTTTCTCTCTCTCAAAATAAATATATAAACTTAAAAAAAAGCCTTATAAAATGAGGAGGCAGAGAAGGGCTCTCTCCAAAGAAACATTGGTCTAGATGATTCCGATACCAGCATCAAGGCGTGGGATTCCCCCACACCACCCAGCAATTCCATGATGCCCCTTGGGTGTCCTACCATTAAACTCCATTCTGACACTTTCTACCCGGAGACAGTGTTAGATTCTACAGGTTAAGGGCTCGGTGCCCTAAGATTGTCCCCACCCCAGATATCCATTGCCTCCTCAGGTTGGTCCCAGGGCTTCTGACCGAGTGAGTATAAATCAGGGGTTCCCATGACCCCCTCTTTTGATTAATTTGCCAGAGTGGCTATGGGGTTCAGGAAACTACTCACTAGATTACTGGTTATTACAAAGAATATTAAAGGGTTTGAATCAACAGGCAGAATAAGAGAGATACATAGGGTGAGGTCCCAATAAAGGTGCTTCTGTCCCCACGGAGTCTGGTTCCCCATCCCAGACGCTCTGGAAACCCTATTGTTTTGCATTTTATGGAAGCCGCGTGACACAGGCGTGATTGAAACTCGTTTGCTATTGATGATGGAACTCCATTCCCAGCCTCTTCCTTCTGCGGAGGTTGGAGGGCGGGACTTTGATCACATGGTTGGCTGCCCCAGCAACCAGCCCTCACCCAGACTTCCGTGCTTCCCCCCCACCCAAGTCAGCTCATTAGCATAACAAAAGCCACCTCGCAGGAGATTCATACAAGTACATACATTTCTTCTTAGACATCACAGTATCAGATCCCAAGATTCCCTTTCTGTTGGTCAATCCCAGGAAATTCCCATGATTTCCTGCCTGTTGATCAGCCAGGTGCCTTATCGCCTCAGGAAATCCTGCTGTCACCTCCCCTTTTCCCAGAGACAGAGAGAAACGTGGTTTCCGGGCATCGAGGTTAAAGTTCTCTCTGACTTCGCCTCGTTTCCCTGGGGTGGGAGGTTCGTTCCCAGGACAAGGGAAGAAAAAACCCAGACACGGTATACGTGGACAACTCCCAGTGACTGTGAACACAGCCCTTCAGGGAAGCGTTTCTTCCTTTCTGTCGCTGTAAAACCTCAAAAATATTGCCCAAAGCCAGGTGGTATAAGGCTTAAAATGAAAGCTCAGTTTTCCGGGGGGCCTTGCCCTCTGGTGAGACTGGGAGGGGCTGAGCCGATCCCAGCTGAGTGGACGCCCTCGCAGGGGGACCGCTGGCCAGACGAGCCTCCTCCTCAAACAGTCCGGGCAAACGCGGGTTGGACCCCCTCCCGTGGGAACCCAGGGCCACCTCCTCCTCTTGTGACTACAAAGGACAGGAATCCCTCCCTCAACAATGGGGATGGGGGGGTGGGGTTAGGGAGGGGGGGGAGGGAAGCCATTACAGGGGCGCCTGGGTGGCTCAGTCAGTTAAGCAAGCATCAGACTCTTGATCTCAGCTCAGATCATGATCTTGGCTCAGGTCATGATCTCACGGTTTGTGAGTTCGAGCCTCACATCGGGCTCTGTGCTGACGGTATAGAGGCTGCTTGGGACTCTCTTTCTCCCCCTCTCTCTGCCCCTCCTCTGCTCGCCCACGCATGCTCTCTCTCTCTTAAAAATAAACAGACATTAAAAAAAAATTAAAAACAAAACTAACAAAGAAGCATGGGTTTTGTCCTGTCTTCTCACCCCCCAGCATGCTAAGGGACACAACACACCCCTATCAGAAACACCAGAGTTGTAGGCTACTTGCTTTTAACAGCACTGGGCCAGCCCCGTGGAGGGTGGGCAGTTGTCGTGAGTGTGCAAACGTAGGATTCAAAAACCCTCCTCCTCCAGGTGGAATCCTATTTGACTGTAGAAAGGAACAAACTATGGATCCTCACAGGAACTTGGCTGGATTTCAAGGCATTGTGCGGAGTGAAAAAAGCCCATCTCAAACGGCCACGTGTGCTGTGATTCCATTTGTGTAACAGTCTTGAGGTGACAAAATCACAGAGACGGAGAGCAGAGTGACGGTTGCCAAGGGTAAAGGGAGGGGAGTTTGTGATCACAGAGGGCTGGCATGAGGGAGTTCTCTCGTGGGGATGGAAAGTTCTGTATCTTTTTTTTTTTTTAATGTTTTATTTATTTTTGAGACAGAGAGAGAGACAGAGCATGAGCGGGGAGGGGCAGAGAGAGAAGGAGGCACAGAATCGGAAGCAGGCTCCAGGCTCTGAGCTGTCAGCACAGAGCCTGATGCAGGGCCTGAACCCACAAACGTGAGATCATGACTTGAGGAGAAGCCAGAGGTTTAACTGACTGAGCCAACCAGGCGCCTCGGAAAGTCTGTATCTTGATCTTGATTGTGGGCCTACAAATCTACACGTGGGATAGAATAGCATGAAACATGCACACACACACACACACACATGAACACACACACGTCCTCCCAGGTCACGTACTCCCACTGCAAGCTGCAAAGCGTCTTATTTCTCAATTGCCGAAAGTAAGATTGATTAGGGGCGCCTGGGTGGCTCAGTCGGTTAAGCCTCCAATTTCGGCTCAGGTCATGATCTCATGGTTCGTGGGTTTGAGCCCCGCGTCAGGCTCTGTGCTGACAGCTCAGAGCCTGGAGCCTGCTTCCGATTCTGTGTCTCCCTTTGTCTCTGCCCCTCCTCTGCTTGTGCTCTGTCTCTCTCTCAAAACTAAATAAACATTAAAATAATTAAAAAACCAAAAAGAAATTGAAGAGCAGAAGTGCCTGGCTAACAAACGCTGGGTGACACGTTGAGCAGAGTCACCCACGGGCCAGGACTTCCCTCTCTGGGGTGATTACAGAAGAGAAAGAGAATGTGTTCATTCGGGCTGATCTAGGGAGGGACCGCCCTGTTACAGCAGCCAATCCCGGGCTCCTAATAAATGTCCTACCCATAATGAGAGAAGTAGAGGAGAGGCAAGATTTCCCCCTTCCTTTTGGGATTTTTTTGAGTACTGTTTGAATTTTATTTACTTATTATTATTATTTTTACATTTATGTATTTTTGAGAAACAGAGACAAAGCGCAAGCAGGGAAGGGGTAGAGAGAGAGAGAAGGAGACACAGAATCTGAAAACAGGCTCTGGGTTCTGAGCTGTCAGCATAGAGCCTGACACGGGGATCAAACCCACGAACTGTGAGATCATGACCTGAGCCAAAGCCAGAAGCTCAACTGACTGAGCCACCTAGGCTCCCCTATGTATTTATTTACTGATGGCCGGAAAGGGGCAGAGGGAGAAGGAGAGAGAGAATCTTAAGCAGATTTTGTGCTATCAATGTGGAGCCTGAAGCGGGGCTTGAACTCATGAACTGTGAGATCATGACCTGAGCCAAAGCCAGGAGCTCTGGAAGCTTACCCAACTGAGCCACCCAGGTGCCCCTGTACTGTTTGAATTATATGGCTACACACACACACACACACACACACACACACCATTGGGATTATCTAGAAGGTTATAGATCAGTTTTTAGTTCCTCCAGCAAATGTTTCCTCAAGCCTGACTTAATAAACGAAATCGTGGCTGGGTGGCTCAGTAGATTGAGCATCCGACTTCAGCTCATGGTTCGTGAGTTCAAGCCCCCAGTTGGGCTCCACGCTCTTTTCCTCTCTCTCTCTCCCTCCCTTTCCTTCTCTCTGTCCCTTGCTCGCTCTGTCCCTTGCCATCTCTCAAAAATAAATAAATAAACAAAACCCCAACAAAACAAAGTTAAAAAAAAACCCAAATCATGGCATTCTTGGCTGAATTGAGTCCCTCCCGGATTCGTATGTCGAAGGCCTAGCCCCCAGGACCTCAGGGCCTGGTTGTGTTGGGGGATAGGGCCTTTCAAAAGGCAGTGAAGGTAAAACTGGGCTGTTTTGTAGTAGGTGCTTCTTCGGTGTGACCCGTCCTCGTGAGAAGAGGGTTGGACACGGAAAGATAAGCAGAGATGTGGACACACCGCGAGGCTACTGTGTGAGGACCCAGCGAGACGGAGGCCCTCTGCAAGCCAAAGACGAGGGGCTCGGGAGAAACTGAAGCTGCCAACACCTTGATCTTGAACGTCCAGCCTCCAGAAACATGAGATGACAGAATTCTGTTCTTTGCACCATCCAGCCGACAGGCTGTCCTCCGGCAGCCCCAGGAGATCAGTACCCAGGCCTTCCACAAAGCCTTCAGCCATCTTTCTTTTCCCGCTACTTTTTGCTTGGGATTCCGTCGATTCCTGGGGAAAGTTGGTTTCTTTCTCGGATCCTGGATGGAACATGTGGCCTTGTTCAGGTCCCTCAGGGTCCCCCCTCTGCCTACCTCCAGTCGTGGGCTCAGACATGGTCGTGTCATAGACGGAACCCATCCGAGTGACCGTCGGGATAGGTCCGTTCTATGCACCTGCCTGGTTGTGGACAGGAGGCATTAGGCTGTGGGGCAGTTGGCAGCCGTTTTGTGACCCTGAGTACGGATGACCATCCTTGAAGCTCACACTATGGAGGGCAGAGCAGACAGAAGGGAAGAAGCAAAGCTGTTGTTGGAATTGCTGAGTCAGCCCATCACCTCTCTCTCTCTCTCTCTCTCTCTCTCTCTCTCTCTCTCTCTCTCTCTCGGAAACCCGCCCCACTTTTCATTTGTTACGTTTATTATATCTTCTTCGGTGCTGTAACCAAGTACCCTTGACTGGGTGACTGCAACAATAGAAACTTAATTCTTTATTACTATTTTTTAATAATCTCTACACTCAATATGGGGCTCAAACTCATGATCCCGAGATCGACAGTCACATGCTCTTCTGACTCAGCCAGCCGGGCGCCTCATGGAATTTATGTCTTACGTTGCTGGAGGCTAGAAGTCCAACATCAAGATTCCAGGAGATTCAGTTTCTTTTTTTTTCTCCAGAGCTATCTTCCTGGCTTACAGATGACCATATCCTCACTCTGCCCTCATTGTGGGCTTTCTTCAGTGAATACACACACAGAGAACTCTTCCTTTTCTTAAAATAATTTTTTTAAGTTTATTTATTTTGAGAGAGGGACAGAGACAGCAGGGGAGAGACAGAGAGAGAGGGAGAGAGAGGATCCTAAGCCGATTTTGTGCTATCAACGTGGAGCCTGAAGCGGGGCTTGAACTCACGAACCGCGAGATCGTGACCTGAGCCGAAATCGGACACTCAACCAACTGAGCCACCCAGGTGCCCCCTTAAGTTATTTTTAGTAAGCCTCATTTTCTTCCTATGGAAAATGTTTAAGCCACAGCAGGTCCCTTCTGGCTCCCTACTGTTACAATGCAGATTAAGCAAAATAATGTATTTGTGAATATTTGGGGAAATATGAGGTTCATGGAAGATATTTATGAAAATTCATACAAACAAGAAAGCTGGCAGGTGAGAGCCAGAGGTAGGCACAGCAAGGCAGGAGAAAAAAGGGAAAACGACATTCTGTTTTCCCACAGAGACAGATAAATTGCGACAGGCACACGCATGCTTGGGGTATGCGTGCCTGACTCGCAAATCCAAAAATAGACCCTCAGACCTTCTATGGAGAGAGGATAAATATAGCAATATTAGCAGTGAGTGACAAGCCCAATTAGAGGACGGAGAGATGATTTAAAAGGTCTTCATGCAGAACATCTTGAGTAGCTATAAAAATATTGGATGTTTACGGCTCAAGGAAGAGACAGAAATTCAGAGCAGGTGGTTCAAGATCTGCATGTTTATCGACTCGGGTGGTAGGTGCTGGCATTGACCTTGTTCCCTGTCATCACGCCCTGCTCCACCTTCCAATGGTCAGCACCTGCTTTCATTTGCCTGAGGACTTTCTCTGGCCTGCGGGGTGCACATTGTGATCCACGTGGTCAGCCCAGAAATGCCAGGGAAAGAATGCCTTCTACGAGTGGCCATCAGCCAGGGGCCGGTAGGAGATGATGGATAAATACCCCAGCTCCCTCGCCCTGCAGCTGGGCAATACTGAGGTCTGTAACCCCCGCCCCTTCCCAGAGATCCCCAGCGGGACTGACTTCCAATTGCCCACTGAGATGACTTGCTTCTAATGCTCTCTGCTCTGGCTGCCTTCCTTCCCTGGCTCACTGGCCCTTCCCTCCTGGGTGTCCTGAAGCCGCCTCAAAAACGAACACCTCTCCCTGAGCAGTGTCCAAGACTTGGTCTTTGAAGGAATGAAATACATTAATGAGGGTCTTGTTCTACGCATATAGTATAATATTAATCAAAGCTTAAGAGAAGGCTATTTTTCTTTAAAGGTGAACATGATGATTACGGGTAAAGTGCCCCCGACCAGGAAGGGAGTTTCAATCTGAAAATTTGCCCACTCGCCGAAACTATAATTAAAGGTCATAGAAAACTAACTCCAGTCTCTAATCCATCCTGATCAAGAGGTCATGTGCACGTTCTCTAAAACAAAGGAAAGTAGGACCCAACAAGCCATATGACACTGTACTCTCAGTCTCCCAGGAGAGTGACTCAATCCCCATCCTCAACTGAGGGACCCTACTGCACCAGGGGCGCACCCACCAGCCCTGCCAGGGATACGTGCGTTCCTCCTGGTGGTTCATAGCGGGATCTCAACAGGCCTTTTGGCTGAATGGGCCCCTACAGCCACATAGTGTATACTTCTGTTTATAGGACCTCCCGGGGTGGCAAACTATAGGGACAGGACTAGCAGGTCAATGATAGCCAGGGGCTGAGGGTGCAAGAAGGGAGCACTTCCAAAGGTCAGGAAGGAACCATTTGGGGTGATGGAGCTGTTCTAGATATTGATTTTGAGGACGGCTCCATGACTCTGTGTCTTTGACAGAGCTTCTAAAACTGCGTTAAGAAGGGCGAATCTGACGATCGATAAATTACACATTAATAAAAAAATGTATATGCCCGCCTCCTCGGAGAACAGAGCCTTCCCCATGGCTGCCGCACCTGGTTGTCATAACAACGCTGTGGCAGGCGGCACGCTCTTCATTTTCTCAGCTCTGAGAGGTGCCTGCCCTGTGCACCTTCCGCTTCCTTCTCTCCCGTCACCCCAAACCCGGCCTCCCGACCCACCACTCCTCCCTTTCCAGTTGCTCTGGCCAAGGTCACTGCTGACCTCCTGGCTCAAGCCCATGGCTGATTTTCAGCACTAACTCCCCTGCCCACGGTTGGCACTTGACACTGGAAATCCTCCTGCCTTGGACCGGGGCCAGCCCGGGGCCCTGGGTTCCTGCTCACCTTGGCTGTCCTTGGTGGCTGTGTTTTCCGGTCCTCCCCCACCGGCCTGCCTTTCCTCTACTCTTATTTCTCCCCAGCTCCCTAGGGGAGCTCATCCCGCCTCTTGGCGCTGACTCTCACGTAGGACTTCCGAATCTGTCTTACATCTCAGCCCCTGACTTCCCCTTCACCTGGATTTCCAGCATAAAGCGCAGAACTTGATTTTGCCGCCTGTGGAAATGATATTAAATCAGGGAAGCTTTTCTCTAAAGTTTCCAAAATAAGACTTAAGAGTTACTGTCATAGATTTCAGGCCCCTTCCCATTTTATTTTTTAATCTATTCCCCAGTTGACACTTAGGAGGTTTCTTGGCTGTGGTGAATAACACTGCAATTTACCTGGGGACGCAGGTTTCTCTTTAAAATCCAGATTTTCTTTCTTTCCAATATAGAAAGCAGAATGTGACGGGATTGATGGATTATATGGTAGTTCTATTTTTAATTTTTTGAGGAACCTCCATGCTATTTTCTATAATAATATGGACATTTTCTACCAATTTATATTCCCACCAACATTGTGTATTCTTTCCTCCACATCCTTGCCAATGTGTGTGGTCCCTTATCTTTCTGATAATAGTGAAGGGTCTTAATCTTGACCTCCAGTCCTGTGCTTGACCCCCAATGGCTAAAGTCACATTGAGGTTCTACCAGGTTCTGATGGTTTTATGACGACAGGTCCATTGGCCTTGATCTTGCATTATTTCCCTTTATCATCCTAATTATCACCACCATTTTGGGTTCTGTTACATACTTCTGAAAATTCCAAATACATATAAGCATGTGTTCCAATTTTAAAATAATATTTAATATTTAATGATCACATTGCTCTCCCCAAAGTTTACAACAATGTATCTGTCCACTACAGAGTAAATTGAGGTCCATTTTCCCACATCCCAGCCCACACAGGGTATTATTTCAAAAATATATATATATTTTTTTTTTGAGAGAGAGAGAGACAGCGTGAGCAGGGGGAGGGTCAGAGAGAAAAGGACACACAGAATGTGAAGCGGGCTCTAGGCTCTGAGCTGTCATCACAGAGCCCGACGTGGGGTTTGAACCCACAAACTGTGAGATCATGACCTGAACTGAAGTCAGATGCTTAACCGACTGAGCCCCCAGGCGCCCCTAGAATGGCTATTATTAAGAAGACGGGCATTAGCATGTGCTGATGAGGCTGCAGAGACGGGCCCACTGCTAGTGGAAAGCAGCCCAGTAGCTTCTTCTGGAGTTAAGTTTACACTCACCGGATGACTCGGCAGCTCCACTCCTGGGGGTTCACCCAGGATAAATGAAAACCCGTGTCCACATAAAGGCTTATACGTAGATGTTCCTCTTGGTCATTGCCCAATCCCGGCAGCACAGCCAAATGCCGATCAACAGGTGAGTGGACAGACTGGGTCGGGCCATAAAACAGCACAAGAGAAAGGAACAGATGCTGATAAACAGACCAATAGGGATGAGTCTCGAAAGCATTTTGTTGAGTGAAAGCTATTTGACACCAGAGAGGACATAGTGTATCTGTCATTCTGATAAAATTACTGAACGGTTGAGCTGAAGCTGGAGTGACAGAGAACAGATCCAGGTGGTGTGGGGACAGGACCGGGAGCCTGGACCGCCAGCGGGCACAAGGGAACTTCCGGGCGGATGGAAATGTTCTGAGTCTTGATGGTGTCGGTGGTCACATGATGGACTCTTTAGTCAAAACTCATCAAACTGTCACGGTAATTTATGCCTCAGTGAAGTTGATTACGATGTGTTATGTGTCATCCAGCATCTTCCCTTGATATAAACACAGACGTTTCTCCAAGTCCTGTCCTACTGCTGGACTCTACTTGGAAGTCTTTGCTTGAATCCACGAGCCCTGAGCTCACGACCTGAGCCGAAACCAAGAGTCGGTTACTTAACCTACTAAGCCACCCAGGTGCCCCGATTTTCTTATTTTATATTTTATTTTATTTATTAACTTTTTAAATGTTTATTTATTTTTGAGAGCGAGAGGCAGAGAGCAAGCAGGGGAGGGACAAAGAAAGAGGAAGACACAGAATCCGAAGCAGGCTCCAGGCTCTGAGCTGTCAGCACAGAGCCCAACGCGGGGCTCGAACCCACGAACTGTGAGATCATGACCTGAGCCAAAGTCGGATGCTTAACTGACTGAGCCACCCAGATGTCCCTTATCCTTTTTTATAAGGAGGAAACTGAGACTCGGTTAAGTAATTGTGTCTCCCCCCACCCCCGATCATAATCTGTTGAGCCTGCTCTAACAGAATTAACAAGCTGCCACAGACATTTATTTCCCACAGTTCCGGAAGCTGGGAAGTCCAAGATCAAGGTGCTGGCAGATTCAGTGTCCAGTGAAGGCCAGCTTCCTGGTTCTGGATGGCGCCTTCTTGCTGTGGCCTCACAGGGCAGGAGGACTGAGGTCTCTCTCTCTCTCTGGGGTCTCCTTTATAAGGGCACTAATCCTGTTCACAAGACATCTCCTTCATGATCTATTACCTCCCAAAGGCCCCGTCTTCTATTATTTATTTATTTATTTATTAAGTTTATTTATTATTTTTTGAGAGAGAGAGAGAGACAGACAGAGTGTAAGCAGGGTAGGGGCAGAGAGAGAGGGAGACATAGAATGTGAAGCAGGCTCCAGGCTCTGAGCTGTCAGCACAGAGCCTGATGCAGGGCTTGAATCCACAGACTGAGAGATCATGACCTGAGCCAAAGTCAGACGCTTAACCGACTGAGCCACCCAGGTGTCCCAGACCCCATCTTCTAGAACCATCACGCCGGGGTTAGGCTTTTAATCAGCGAATTTTGGAGGACCACATTCATTCTATTGCACCCCCCAATTTCATATCTATTGAATTCCTAACCCTCAGCACCTTAGAATGCGACCTTATTTGGAATCTGGGTGATTGCAGATGTACGTAATTAGTTACAATGAGGTTGTAAGGTGGGGCCCTAATCCGAGATGAACAGTGTCCTTATAAAAAGGGGGAAGCATGTGGGCAGAGGGGACACCATAGGAGCACGAAGACTGCCAGCGGCAGGTGCAGGAGCCAGGCCTGGAGCCGACCAGTCCCCCACAGCCCTTGGAAGGAATCAGCCCAGCCGACACCTTGATTTTGGACTCGCAGCTTCCGACACGGCCAGAGGATGCATTTTTGTCGGTTCAGCCGTCCCGTCTAGGGTATCATGTCCTGGCCGCCCCCACGAACCGAAATGGCAACTTAGAAACGACGGAGGTGTCAAGCGGCAGAGCGGAGTCTGGTTTGGATGACTGGCTCGGGCAGGGCGGGAAGGAAGACTTGCGTTTTTGTCTCCGGCTCGCCTCCCTCCTGACTGCCCTCTCCCTTGCTGTCACCTTCTGTTGGACTCTGCCCAGGACAGAGAAGCAGCCTGTGTCTAGTGTGGGCAGATGGTAGGGGCGTTCACTGTGCCCATGGTGGGCAGGGTGGTGCGTCCCATCTTCACTCTGCATGTATGGATCTTCAGCTGTCGGGCTGGGAGAGAGACCTCTGCCACCCTGGAGGGCGTTTGAATCTGGCCAGCTGTCTGCTCCTTTGGCCAAGACAAATATGAGCAGGAGAACGTAAATAGTGTCGTAACGGCCCTCCTCTCTCTGGCGGGCTGGCTCAAAACCAGATGTCACAATGGATGCCCGTGGCTAGGTGGGAAAGGCCCCAAGATTTACTGGGGATTTCTTGAAGAATCCAATTTTCCTTTTTGTATCTGTTCCCTTTGGTGGCCGGAGAAGGAAAGAATCAGGTCAAGCGGATTGCTAAGAAAAGTGACCCAAATCACGGGCATTCAGAAAGTAAGTGATGATGAGCTGGTAACTGAGAATTAGTTAAAGAAGAAAGAGGTTTATTATGAGGAATTAGTTCGTGCAATGGGGGAGGGCCTGAAAACTAGAGACGCAAGATCTGATGGTACAGTTCCAGTCTGAATGTCAGCAGGCTTGGGAGACCCAGGGAGAGCTGGTATTTCAGTTTGAGCCCGAAGGCACAAAGACCAAACATTCCAGTTCTGGCCCAAAGGCCTCTCTTGGAGAAAAACTCTCTTAGGTTTTGGAAGGTCAATCTGTTGAGCTGCTCACACCTTCAACTGATTGGATGAGACCCACCCCACCCTGGAGAACAAGCTACTTTCTTCAAAGCGCCCTGATTTAAAGGTCAATCCCATCTGAAAACTCCCTCATGGAAACACCCAGAATAATGATTGCCCAACCAGCTGGGCACCCCATGTAGCTTGGTCAAGTTGACCCACCAAATTAACCGCCAAATGTCACTTCCAATTGGTTGAGTCCATGGGAGAGACTCCCAGATAAAAGGGGAGAGAGGAGGGGCGCCTGGGTGGCTCAGTTGGTTAAGCCTCCGACTCCGGCTCAGGTCAGATCTCACTTTCGTGGGTTCGAGCCCCGCGTCAGGCTCTGTGCTGACTGCTAGCTCAGAGCCTGGAGCCTGCTTCCGGTTCTGTGTCTCCTTCTCTCTGACCCTCCCCCTCTCATGCTCTGTCTCTCTCTGTATCAAAAATAAAATAAAACATTAAAAAAAAGTTAAAAAAATAAAATATTAAAAAAAAAAAGGGGAGAGAGGAGTGAGGTTGGGGAATTTATTTTCTTGGCTTCCTCTATTCCACATTGCTGTGGACCGTGTGCGTCCCTCTACTGAAGGCAACAGCTCCTTCAGGCTGACTCTACAGCTGTCCATCTATAGAATCTGAAGACGGTCCCCTTCTTGCTCCTTCAGGTATGGGGGGGAACGGCGCCCCCTGCTGCTGGCCCGTGCGGGCTGAGTTATCTCACCCTCCCCGCCCTTGTTGATAATGTATTTTATCAAGTGCTTCTCATTTTCTTCAGTTGGAGCTTGCCCTCTGGTTTCGACATGATTTTTGACGGATAGAAATAGTTATAATCTAAGAGCAGAAACAGCTAATCCTTACGTGGCCTTTATTATGTGTCAGGCGCCGTTCTCTGTGCCTTGTATGTGCTAACCTCACAAAGACCTTGCAAATATTACTAACCTAGCCATCCTGCAGATGAGAGTTGAGGTACAGAGAGGTGAAGTGACTTCCTCAAAGTCACAGGGCTAGCAAGTGCTAGAACAAGGATCCTGACACAGGCCATCTGACTCCAGAGGCTTAACCATTCACAAAGTGAATGGACTTTTCCAAGAGATGAGGAGGAGGAGGAGGAGGAGGAGGAGAAGAAGAACAGAAGGTAAAACATCATGCATGCTTGCTGTGTCCCAGTCCGGGCTACATTCTCAAATCTACATTTACATTTTTTAAAAAGTCTTTTTCTTTTGGTTTAATTATTTTTGAGAAAGAGAGAGAGACAGAGCGCAGGCAGGGGAGGGGCAGAGAGAGAAGAAGACACAGAATCTGAAACAGGCTCCAGGCTCTGAGCTGCCAGCATAGAGCCCGATATGGGGCTCGAACCCATGGACCGCGAGATCATGACCTGGGCCGAAGTCAGACACTCAGCCAACTGAGTCACCCAGGCGCCCCTCAAATCTACATTTTTTAAATGTTTTTTTTCAAGACAGAGAGGTAGAGGGTGTGTGTGTGTGCACATGCTAGCGGGGGAGGGGCAGAGAGCAAGAGGGAGAGAGAGGATCTGGAGTGGGCTCCCCACCCACAGCCCGAGCCTGATGCAGGGCTCCAACTCACAGACTCATGAGCCACGAGGTCATGACCTGAGCCAAAGTTGGACACTCAACTGACTCAGCCACCTAGATGCCCCTCAATCTACATTAAAAATTTTTTTTGGTTGTTTTTATTTCTTTTTAATATATAGGGAGACAGAGCATGAGCAGGGGAGGGTCAGAGAGAGAGGGAGACACAGAGCCCGATGCGGGGCTCGAACTTACAAACCCTGAGATCATGACCTGAGCCAAAGTCAGACGCTTAACCGACTGAGCCACCCAGGTGTCCGTCTACATTTTTATTTAATCTTGACCATAACTTTCCATGGTAGGCACTACTATCCTCTACAGTTTATAGCGGAGTCCACTGAAGGTCAGAGAGATAAGGGAGCCCACGGCTACCATGAGGTAGAATGAGGATTCAGACTGGCATCTGGAGGAGTAGATGCCAGGCTCGGAATTTCGCTGCCTCCACTGTTCCTACAGACACACCTATCGTCCAGTATTTGATTCAGAAAGTTATGGTCAGAGTCTACACAGGGCATACTGGCACTGGAACAAAAGTTTAGTATCCACAAACATTGGTATGGGAACATTAAACAGGGCAAGAAGTCAAAATAGTCCCGTCAAACGCAGGTCCTCCAAAGAGCAGTACGCTTTAGGGGCAGATATTAAGAATAGTTATGGCCACTCCTTGTTGGAATTGTGAGCTTACCGGTTAGGTGGTGTAGTCACGACAGCCAAAATATAATGTCTCAAGCTAGACAGAAATTTCTTTTTTCATGTAGCAGCCAACCAGGTATCTTGGAGCCGAGTAGACGGTTCTGCTTCTTTGAGATCATCCAAGACCCGGCTTCCCTCCCTCTCATGATTCTGTCGTCACCCTGGGTGTTGTCCTCAAGTGCATGGTCGAAGCTGGTCACCACTACTTCCATCATGTAGCTCTTGGGAAGACGGAAAGAGAGAAGGCTCAGGACCAGAGGATTCCCTTTGAGCAGGTGACCTGGTCGTTAATGCACGTCACCTTTGCTCGTGTTCTGTTGGTGAGAACGTCCTAGTTGCAAGGGATGCTGGGAAATGCTGTCCTTTGCCAGGGGCCCGGCTCAAATTGTTTTGCTCTTGGGGAGGGGAGAGGGGGGAAGAATGGAGTTTGAGAGACGGTTAGTTGTCCATCTCAACTGCTCAGGAATAATGAAATTATCCCACAAATCCATCTGCATTCAGGGGAGTATACGGACATGCCTGTACATATATATGGGGTTAATCAGTAGGGCCAGCCTGGCCCCAGCTAAGAACTCCAGGCTATGCAGCCCGCCAGCCACCAGATGCAAATGGGCTCCATTATCCAGCCCTTTCTTCTGGATCCTCAAATGAAACACGGGTGAGGAGAAGGTGGGAGAAAGTCCACACAACCACCCAGGCCACAGCCCATGTGATGTCAGGAGGCTAGAGAACACACGCTTTGTCCGTGCTCAGGGGTCCCGTTTTCTTTCGATCCTTTGGACACGACTCTTGAGTGTCCTTTGGCAGAAGTCCAGGGAAAAGGGGCTCTTGTCGGGGGTGCTGAATTCTACAGACAGGACTTTGGAGTCTAACTTTCTCAAGTCCCGAGGAAGAAATATAAAAAGGAGGAGGCACAAGCTCGACTGATCGTGTCTTCTCTCAAGATGCAAACGTCTTGAGATCCGAGTCCAGATGTTCCATTGAGACAGATTTTGGGGGCACTTGGGTATTCTGCACAAACACACGTCTGGCCCGCTGCAAGAACTGGCTGGAGGTTAAATTGGTGGGATGGGTCAGAAATATATATGTAAGAGTTACCTTAAGACGGCGACTGAGCAGCCCCTTTGCTGTGGGTCACTGGAGAGCTCCGAGCACCGACAACCCCCACCCGCACGCAGACCTGGAATGTCCCGCGCCATTTGAAAACAGCCAATCATGAAGCTCCAGCTTCCCCTCACCCCCATAAAAGAAATAACCAATCCCCCCCCCCCAAGGACACCCATGCTTGGCAGTCTGCCCACCCAAGATCAAACCCGGAACTCTCTCACCTATAAAACACCTTGCCCTCCCGTACCAGGCGCGACTTCCCTGACTCCCCACTCCAGAGTCACTGAACCTCTCCTGGGAGCTGCAGACCCCAATAAGGGCTTCCTTTTGTTCTTGAACTTGGCCTCCTTCTTTCCTCTCACCTCTGCCTCCACCTATTAAATCTTACAATATAGACCAAAGAGAGAGAGAGAGAGAAAAGAGAGCCAGGTAGAGGTGAAAGGAAACCCAAGCAACCGATATATTGTTTTTGGCTCAGGATCTATGAGAGCTCTCAAAACCGGAGTTTTGACAGTTCTAGGCTCAGAGCCAGGCACTCACACACTCATAAGTCTCTGGAGGTGGGTTAAAAGAATGGGGGGAGGGGAGGGATACTGACTGGCCATCGTGTATCCGTTGTACAGGTTGTGCACTGCACAAATCTAGGGAATGCCCTGCCTGTATGCAGCAGACCTGGTGCAATGCCAACCTCTTCCTTTCCTATCACCGATTCCAGTTGCCTTGTATCCTGGAACAGAGATCTCAAAACAGTGGTTATGGAGTAAAGGGCTGGAGTAGGCCATGGTCATTCCTGAGTGATACCTTGTTGCCGTTCTGAATATTTGCTGGTTCTCCACTTCCAGACAGTAGTGGGTGCAAATGGCCACACATTATTTGCACATTTCCCCATCATGAAGTGGAGTCTGTTGCCTCATGCCCATGAGTGAGTGGGCTGGGTCACGTGGCATGCTTTGAACACTAGGATACAGTGAAAGTGACGGCGTATGAGTTTTGACTCCAGGCCTAGAAAGGACTGTGGCTTCTGTTCTTGCTTTCTTACAGCTCTTGGGCCGCCGTGTAAACAGCTGGGCTAGTCTACTGGAGGATGATCTGTCACATGGAGCAGAGATGACTTTTCCCAGCTAAGAACCCACCACCAGACAGGCCGGCCACAAGAAGTGAGGGAGGCCACGTGGCTCCCCCAGCTCCAGCCAAACCACCAGCAGATTACAGAGATCAGCTGACCTGGCCACGATCAGACGAACCCCTGAGTTATCCTCCCCCCAAAATGGGGACAAACAAAAAAATCTTTTGTTCTAAACTGCTAATTTTGGGGTGGTTTGTTACACAGCAAGAGCTAACTGATACATGGCCACAGAGGACGACTCTTGTCTACACTGTTAAAGTTGAGGGTCATCTGATTTGCTCTGGCCAATGACAAAGGAGCAATAGTGATGTGAGTCATTTCTGTGAGAGAGCAGCTAAGAGCCAGGGCTCAATTCTCCGTCTCCCTTTTCACTGCTCAGGTGACTGACATTATTCTAGATGGTGGGAACTTGAGCATTCTGGGGACTTGAACGACAAAGAAGTGGAACAGAGTATGTGACGCAGGATATTTGACCTGTTGGCCACTGAGATTTTGGAGATGTTTGTTTTTGCAGCCTAACCTAGCCGGTACTGATTAATACATTTCAGTCCCGAAGCCAGAGATGCTCTTCTTTTTCCCACACAAGCTGCAGTTTGGACAGATCCTGGTCCTGGGTGTGTGTGTGTGTGTGTGTGTGTGTGTGTGTGTGTGTGCGTGTGCGTGCATGTGCGCCCGCTTTACACGATCATCTCTTTCCCCTTGGAAATTGCAAGTTCTTCATTCCCATCCTCAGAAGCAAACTTTGTCTTAGCAAAACCCTGTTTCCTTGCCTCAAAGAGGAAGGAGAGAAGGATTTTTTGTTATTTAAAGAGACAAAGGGGGTGCCTGAGTGGCTCAGTCGGTTAAGCCTCCGACTTCAGCTCAGGTCATGATCTCACGGTTCGTGAGTTCGAGCCCCATGTCTGGCTTTATGCTGACAGTTCGGAGCCTGGAGTCTGCTCCAGATTCTGTGACTCCCTCTCTCTTTGCCTTTCCCCTGCTCATGCTCAGTTTCTCTCAAAAATAAAATAAACATTAAAGAGATGCAGGGCGCCTGGGTGACTCAGTCGGTTAAGCGTCCAACTCTTGATTTCGGCTCAGGTCATGATCTCACGGTTTATGAAATTGAGCCCTGTGTTGGGTTGTCTGCTGAGAGTGCAGAGCCTGCTTGGAATTCTCTCTCCTTTTCTCTCTGCCCTTCCCCATCTTGAGCTCCCTCTCTCAAGATAAATAAATAAACATTTAAAAAAAATAAAGAGGGGCACCTGCGTGGCTCAGTTGGTTGAGCATCTGACTTCAGCTCAGGTCACGATCTCGCAGTGTGTGAGTTCGAGTCCCACATCATACTTGCTGCTTTCAGCGCAGAGCCTGCTTCGGATCGTCTGTCCCCCTCCCTCTCTGTCCCTCCCCCACTTGAGCACTCTCTCTCAAAAATAAACGTTAAAAAAAAATCAAGAGCCACAGAACAAAGGAAGGTATTCATTCATTTGCTCATTCAACACACCTTTTAGAAGAGCTCATTTGATTTGCTCGTTCACTCACTCATTTATTCATTCAGGAAATATATCTGAGCGCCCGTTATGTGCTGCCAACTTCGTTCATAGCTAAACGTGCAGCTATGAATGAACCACTTCTGTCCCCATGGAGCTTGCATTCTGGTGGGGGGGGGCGCTAAGCAGAAACATCTACGTGGTATAATATCAAATACAAGAAAACAGATAAGGGGTTAGAGAGTGACCAGGGACGCTTTTCAGATGGGGTCAATAGAAATGACTTCCCCAAATGAGTGACATTTTGGCAAAAACCTGAACAAAGAGACCAAGCGAGCCAGGGGATTATCTGAGGGAAGGGAATTTCAGGCAGAGGGAACCGAAAGTGTGAAGTCCCTCACGCCTCGCTTTGTCACTCAGTTTTCAGCAGGGAGGGGCACCCAGGAGGCTCAGTCCGTTGAGCATCTGACTTTGGCTCCGACTGTGATGTCACGGTTCCTGGGTTCAAGCCCCACCTTGGGCTCCACACTGTCCAGACTGGGATTCTCTCTCTCCCTCCCTCTCTTTCTGCCCCTACCTCACTCCCTCTTTCTCTCTCTCAAAAATAAATAAGTAAACTTAATAAAATAAAATAAATAAAAGTTCAACAGGAGAGAAGGGGGAAACGCATTTAGCGAACACCTCCTAACTCCCCAAAACTTTATTAGGTGATCTCACTCCGCTCCGCATCACTGTGGCAGTGACTGTGACTGTTCACCACGATCTACATGCCCAGCCTTCCTTGCCTTTGGGAGCAGCCGAACCGGTGGGAGGTAAGTGATGTCGCGTTTTGCACCCTCCTTCTGGACCAGCTGACCATTGGTCTCCCAGTTTCTTGGTTAGATCCACTCAGCACATTACCTTCTAACGTGTTTCTCTTCGGCATCATTTTTGGGGGTAGAATTGGAAAGGTGGTTGGAATTGTGGCGTGGGTGCCCAGACCTTGGCTACCGGGCTGACTCCGTTTGCTTTTTACTGTGAATTCAGTCTGGTTGGGCTTGAACTTCATAGGTCTCGGCGTGCTGCTTTTCTGGGTCGGTGAATCAGTGGATTGGTGCAGTGATGATGCATCATAAACACCCCGAAGCTCTGTAGCATAAAGCAATGGTCGTATATCCCATTTCACTTGTGAGTCAGCCCAAGCTGGCTAATCGGAGTGGGACTCAGCATCACGTATCTGTCATTCTCCTCCGGGGACAGTCGTCACAGCCAGAGCAGAGGTGCTAGAGGGCAGGAGGGAGCGCGTGAGCCCTCTTGACGCTGGGAACCAGCTCATCGCTGCTTTAGCGCATGAGCCACTGACCGAAGCAAGTCCAAAGCCTGGGGGACCGGGGGGGGGGGGGGGAGTACACGCCCCCCAAGACGTGAACACGGCCAAGAAAAGGCTACAGGAAGGAATGAATAATTGAGGCCAATTGTTCAGATCTATTCACGGTCACCACTTCTTGCAAAAGACACAGGGGTTTAAAAGACGGTTGACTCAGGATGGTCTCATTCGCATAAGGGGAAAAAGCAGAACTTTCTTACATTTTCAGAGGACTTTTAAGGAGATCAGGACGGCTATTTCTGTTCATCGTGACGTGACTCATGCAAGTTGTGTGATTTAAAAATAGGAGAATTCAATGCTAATTGCACAGACTTATGGCTTCGGGCATAACAATAATAATAATATCTTACATATACAGCGTTTTAGAGCGCACTGTGCGCTTTGATACTGAATGTCTCAGTCTATACTCAAAACAACTCCCCTCGAGCATTAAGCTCCTGGTTTTGAAATTTTATGTGACTTGCCCAAGGCCACACAGTTTACCGGTGGCAGAGCCTGGGATTTAGTAAAGCCCTTGATATGTGGCACAAGGTAAGGGAATTACATACACCAGAGGTCAGCAAACTACAGCTCAGGGGCAACATCCCTAATATTTATAAATAAAGTTTTATTGGCACACAGCCATGCCCGTTGATTACACATTGTACAGAACTGAGCCATGATTCACAGAGCCTGGCCCTTTACAGAGAAAGTGCGCCACCTCTTGACAGCACGATCTCACTTTTTACTTGAATGTCTTTTTTTTAAATTTTTAAAATGCTTTTATTTATTATTGAGACAGAGAGAAACAGAGCGTGAGTCGGGGAGGGGCACAGAGAGAGGGAGCCACAGACTCTGAAGCAGGCTACAGGCTCTGAGCTGTCAGCACAAAGCCCGATGCAGGGCTCGAACCCATGAACCGTGTGATCATGACCTGAGCCAAAGTCGGCTGCTTAACCGACTGAGCCACCCAGGTGCCCCTTTACTTAATGTTTTAATCTCTGCTCCACTCATACGTTTCAAAGTCCCCTAAATATAAATGGTAAGCGAGGGAAAGCCGTCTCCATCCCTGTCCTCCCAGGCGCCCCCACCCCCTCGCCGAGAGCCCCTGTGATGAGTTCCCAAGCCTCTTTCCAGAGATGGTGTTCGGACGCGTAGAATCAAGTATCCTTTTTCCCACTTTCCAACGTGATCTCACACAATTCTCACAAAAGCCCTGGAAGGCAGGAAGGATGAGCCCTGTCTTGCTCACGAGGAAGCGGAGGTGCATCTAAGAGAGCAGGCCAGCTAGCTCTCCCAGACCATGGGACCCGGGGTTGATGTTGCACTTTGCAGGCCACGGGGTGGCCTAGCTGCTGAACTGGGGGCAGCACTCACCCACAGGGGGTCCCCCCGCCTCCTTCTGTTGGTCCAAACCACCAGATGGCTGCATTCATTCTACTCCGTTCCGCCCCCACTTTTCTTTTCTTTTTTAAATTTTTTTTTAACGTTTACTATTTATTTCTTGAGGGGGGGGAGAGGCAGAGAGAGAGGGAGACACAGAATCCCATGCAGGCTCCAGGCTCTGAGCTGCAGCCCAGAGCCTGACACTGGGCTTGAACCCACGAACTGCAAGAACTGAAGTCAGAAGCTCAACGGAGCCACCCAGGCGCCCCCCACCTTGATGAATTTTTAGTTGTTTCCTGGAAACATCCTATCACTTCACGCATAAACATTTCAATAATTATCTCTAAGAAATAAGGACCCCAAAAAATACCACGTTGAAAATACTGCCAACAGAGCTTTAAAAACAAACACTAGGGGGCGCCCGGGGGCTCAGTAAGTTAAGAGTCCGACTTCAGCTCAGGTCAGGATCTCACTGTGCCTGAGTTCGAGCCCCATGTCCGGCTCAGTGCTGACTGCTCAGAGCCTGGAGCCTGCTGCAGATTCTGTGTCTCCCTCTCTCTCTCTGCCCTTGCCCCGCTTTTATTCTCTCTCTCTCTCTCCCTCTCTTTCTCTCTCTCTCAAAAATGATTAAACATTAAAAGTATTTTGAAAAAACCCAAAACACTGAACAAGAATTGCTCTGGATTCCCTAACATCCAACTGTCTAAACCAGGCCAATTTCGTAGATATTTCTTCTGCAATGCACACAACTCTCAAATATTACCTTGTATGCTTGAAACGGACCTAATATCCCATGTCAGTTATACCTCAATTAAAAAACAACAACAACAGTGTCGCTATTCCCAGCAAGGTAGGTACCTCGACTTTGACTCTACCTTGGGAAAAATAATGGGGTCTCTCTATGCCAGAGAAGCCTCTTAGAAGGAAAAGAAAACGCTGGCTGTTCAAAGGAGGCCCTCTTTAAATAGACTCAGGGTGGGGCTCACCTCAGTGTTAGGAACCTACTGCTGTGTTTGCTTGCGGCAAATAAACCCCAGAACTTGCAATCAATTGCTGCCTTTTTTTTTTTTTTTTTTTTTTTTTTTTGCTTGGAAAGGCTGTTTTCCTTGTCTCTGCCTTTCTGTGCAAATAATACAACCCCTCGGGCTACGGAGAGATGGAGGGTGGGTAAGGGGAAGCTGTTTGCAGAATGAACAGAAAAGACTCCGGGAAGGGCTTCACAGCTGTCTTCTAATGATTGTGTTTTTGTAAGCGCATCAATAATTTAGGTTGTGGTTGGCGGAGGAGAGACGCTTAAATTGTACGCGCGGTTCCACACCCCTGCCGCCCGCACGCCTGTCCCACACGACCCCTCTGCAGACCCCCCATCCCCCAGGAAGAGGGGGCGCCCTCCTGCCACCGTCTGTCTCCTCTCTGCTCCTTAAGAGAAGCCAGTCTGGAAAGGAGGCGCACTGGAGGAGAAACAGCATCCTTCTAGAAACTAGTGTCCGACCCCGTGCTGGGAGGTGCAGGGCTAAGGGGCTTGGAAGAAAGAGCGAGAAATTAATCCCCCCCCCCCGGAGCCATGGGGTGGGGAGGGGCCACGGCCCTGGCTGAATGATCAGTCGCTGATGAGCTGTGCCTCTCCCCTCCCTCCCTCCTCCCAGAATCAGGGAAATCTCCCCCCCCCCCCCAGCTGGCACGACAGTCAGGCTTGGCGCCTGCCTTTTTGTGGGGAGCCCTCTGCTCGCGCCACGGCTGCTCCTGGCGTCCCCACTTCTCCCTCCGCTTCTGCTTTCCATTGGATGGGCAATGGGTGCGTGGGCTCCAGCTGCCTCGGCGGCCCAGGCGCTGGCCAGGTGGGACCCTCAGGACACCTGGGCGACCCGCGACGCTGCTCACTAGTCACACCGCCGGAGCCCCGGGGCCCATGCGACACAGGTGAGCGAGCGGGTCCCTCAGGGTTGGAGACCCCGCCGGGGCTGCGTCCTGCCGGAGTCTGATCCGAATTCCCTTTGCCCGCAGCCTTCCCGCGGTCTGCAAAGGTGGAAACGCCGTGACCCCCGATCCCCTTCCTAGGATTAGGTTTTTGGGGGAGGGGGGAGGGGAAGACCGTGCATTTCCAGATTTTACTTGTTTCTGGCTGAAAACCCGCTTCCCGGCTCCGAATAGTTTTTCTTCCCGCACAGGAGGTGCGGGGCAGAGAGAGCCCTGGCGTGCACTTTGTTTCTTTCTTAAAAAGCCGTTTTCTTTCAATTGCCCTGAGCCCACCCCCACCCCCCTTGGGGCGCCTCGGGTCTTCGCCACCTGCCCTGGGCTCGTGCAGTTTCCCCAGTGATTCGTTTCTGATCGAAGCCCAATTGCACTTTTTATGTCCTCGCCCCCCCGCCCCCCCTCGTCTACGCTGGTCTCTTTCTGCTTTGAGACCCAGGCAGGCGGCACCGGCGACAGAGCTCCCGGGATCGTGCGCGCCTCCCCCTCCCCCATCGCCGGGGGTGGGGGGTGGGGGTGGGATCCCCCGAAACAAAAGTTGTCCGCGCCGGGGCGGCCGGCCTGGTTTTCTGTGCTCAAGGCGGCGTGAATGCTGGAGAAAGGGCTGGAGCAGATGGAGTTTGGGCCGTTGAGAACAATTGCTTCGTCTTAGGAGAAACCGCTGATTCGGTTTAGTATTTGACATTCTCGCCTCCCTCGCGCCAAGTGACAAGCAGTGACAGCGACGGGCACCCCTCTGGACCAACCTCTCCCCTTTTATTATGGACATGGTTGACTCTCAGGGTGGCTGTTTTGTGGCTCAAGAAGTGAGCGAGGCGGCGGGATCCCTCTTCCCTCCTGCTGGAGCTGCTGCCTCCGCCGGCTACAGCCTCGCAGGACACGTGCTGCCGCGACCCGAGGGGGCGGGCGGGGGAGGCGGGGCGCCGTCGGGCTCCAGCCTTCCGGGGGGGTGGGGGTGGGGCTGGGCTCCGGATTCGGGGGCCCTGGGAGCCGGAGCCGGGAGAAGGAACCGGAATAGAATGTAAACAGGAGGACAGAGCGCCTTCCTGGAGGCGGCGGCCTCAAGCTGGGGCTGAGTGGACAGGAGGGGAGCCCCTTCTGCGCCCCCGGGCTCCGGAGCTCCGAGCCAGGGTCCTGGGGATGCGGCCCTGACCGGATTCTTTTTAAGAGTCCACGGCTTCCCAGCACCCTTGCCATGGCCCAGGTGGGCTCTTTCGGGGACATGCTTAAGCCCCTTGCGGTCAGGGCAAGGGGGCGGGGGGGGGAATGGAGGGAGTCTAGGGGGTCTGTGACTGGTGCTGCCCCCTCCCTTCCCACTTGGCTTCTAGTCCCTCCCACCACCCAACCTCCAGGCTGTAGGAAGCCCCCCTCTCCCCAAGTGCAAACGTCTTCGGTAGCCGAGTTTAACCCTGTTGACAATTTTGTTTTCCCCAACGACCAAAGACGCCTGAAGATGTCACTGGGGCAAATACCGTCCTTCCTCTAGGAGGGTTTATTTAAGGCGGATTTAATTTCATGCTGTCATCTTTCAGCACCCCCCCCCCCAAATATCAGGACCAGGGTTCCAGGGACACAGGGTAGAACTGACATTGAACAAAGTACTGTGTGAGTGACCAAGAAGGAACGCCAAGTGCAGCTCTGGGGTCCAAGACTCGGCAGAGGATTTTATGTACTTATTTCATCATTCTTTTTGAATTGTTAGCTTCCAGGATCAGAGGTACTAATGACCAGGGGCAAGTGAGAAATATTCTATTCTAGGAATTTTCAGCCACTTCTGTCTTGCTAGTGACAGGCAGTGGGCACTTGAGCTGGTCTGCCCCCCTCTGGTAAGGCCAAGCCTGTCTGATGGAGGAAGCTGGCTGACGTAGCGCTGGTTATCAGACCTTGGTACGGGCAGCAGATTTTCAGGCCCCACCCTGCTCTGCTGAGTTAGAATCTGCATTTGAACACTTCCTGGCTGCCGGGAGTGGGGTCAGAGTCCAGAGAAGTCCCAGGGGCCTCACTTGGTCCTCTGCGCCTCCCCCTCCATGTTCCTGGCCGACCCCCAGGCCAGCACTGGCAGCCTCCATCTAGGGTTTCTGGAAGGCCTGGCTAGATGATGCATAGTCCTGGGTACACAGGAGGGTGCTCACTAAATCTTGGCTACTTTTTTTAGTAAAAATTTTTTTCTTTTCAAATTTACTGACTTCCTTTTAAAATGTGTTTCTTTTTATTTTGTTGTTTTACCGTTTATTTATTTTTGAGAGAGACAATGTGAGCAGGGAAGGAGCAGAGAGAGAGGGACACAGAATCTGAAGCAGGCTCCAGGCTCTGAGCTGTCAGCACAGAGCCCCACGTGGGGCTCGAACCCATGAACTGCGAGATCATGACCTGAGCTGAAATTGGGCACTCAACAGACTGAGGCACCCAGGCGCCCCTACACCAAGTTTTAAGAGAAAGGACAGGAATTTTAGACTTTTGGCAAATTGGCTACTTTTAAGTTACTCTCCAGAGTGAAAGTATGTGTCTAATTTCTTTTGTTTTTTACGTTATAAACTATGCATAATGTGCAATTTACCAATTTACCATTTTACCATTTAAAAATTTTTTGTTATTAAAAAATCTTTTAAAATTTATTTGTTATTGAAAGAGGGTGCAAGCATGTGAGCAGGGGAGGAGCAGAGAGAATCCTAAGCAGGCTCTGCACTTCAGCATAGAGCCCCAAGAGGGGCTCAAACCCCAAAACTGTGAGGTCCTGACCTGAACCAAAATCAAGAGCCGGAGGCTTAATGACCGAGCTGCCCAGGCGCCCCTTCTGTTTTAACCATTTTAAAGTGCATACTTTTTCTTAAGATTTAGTTTTTTTTTTAAGTAATCTCAACACAACACCCAGCATGGGCGGGGCTCAAACCAGCAATCCCGGGATCAAGAATTGCACCCTCCACCCACTGAGCCAGCCAGGGGCCCCTCAGAGCGTGTAATTTGATGGCGTTCAGTACAGTGACACTGCTGTGCCACCACCCCCTCTCTCTAGTTCCAGAATGTTTCCATCCCCCAGAGAGGGGGCCCCTCCTGGGGAAGCAGTCACTCAGAGCCGCCCCTCCCTGCAAGGCCCCACCCTCCCTATTTCATATAAGTGGAATCATACACCGGGTGGCCTTTGTGACTGACTTCTTTCACTTTTTTTTTTTTTTTTTGTAGCTCATATTTCCCTCTTCTTTCCCATGACCCACCTGCCCCCGCCCTGCATCCTGCGGGTCAGATAAGGATTCAGAGCCATAGCACGGACCAGTAACTTCACAGGGGAATTCTGAGTTACCAAGAACAAACGTATAGGCGGGGCTGGGTCTGCGCTCATCTGTCAATGTCAAGGCCGGATGGGAGAGGAACTCCCCTTTCTCTAAAGCGGCTCCAACTTTTGTATCCCTTCATTTCTCTCCAGCCAAAGCCATCACTGAGATTTCCTTCAGCCTTAAGGGGAGACCCTTTCTAGATGATTTCTCAAGGGTTCTTACACCCCAAGGCACACAGTAACTGAATCACGGTGGCGCACAGTTGGTGCTCAATAAATATTTGTTGAACAAATGCAGGACGTCAGCATAATTGCCATGATGATGAATTAATGTGACGTATTAACACATGGAGGCCATGCACAGCCAGTGCCCGGCTGAAGGGGCAGAATGAGGGAGGGAAGGTGAAACCTTCACCTGAGGGGTCAAAAAATATGCACTGAAGGTGTGGGGCGTAGGCAATGCTACCCACCTCCTCTGTTTAGTGGTTTTGTTCAAGAAGACACATTGAAGGGTGCCTGGGTGGCCCAGTCGGTTAAGCGTCTGTCTTCTGCTCAGGTCATGATCTCACGGTTCGTGGGTTCGAGCCCCGTGTCGGGCTCTGTGCTGACAGCTCAGAGCCTGGAGCCTGCTTTGGATTCTGTGTCTGCCTCTCCCCTGCTCACTCTGTCTCTCAGAAATAAATAAAACATTTAAAAAATTAAAAAGAAGACACATTGAAGGACTGTCCTTTTGTCCTTTGGGTCTTCAGCACGAATAGAGTCAAGTAAGTTTGAGAGAGAGAGAGAGAGAGAGAGAGAGAGAGAGAGAGAGAGGGAGGGAGGGAGGGAATGATAAATGGTACCGAGCATCCCAAATGTTGGTCTGGCTGTGAGAGTGCCCCGCCTGGACAAGAGGGACCAGTGGCCTCCCTTTCAACAAGAACTTCCTGAGTCTCCCGTGTAAGCCAGGCTCTGTCCTAGGCTTTGGGGACCCTGCAGAGAATGGAATCATCCTGGTAGCCACAGGCATGATCAGGGCAAGCACGGATCTAGGGCTTTCCATGTGCAGGATGCTCTTTTAAGCATGTTACCTAGAAATTAGTTCATCAGTTACACCTCTATGAAGAAAGTGATCACTTCGCTGATGATGAGGAAGCTGCAGCCCAGAGAAGTGACTCGCCCAAGGTCACACAGCAGGGGGGTGGCGGATCCAGAATCCCATGCCAGGGTGGCTGGCCGCAAAGACTGGGCAGGGGGGATTGGTGCTGGAGGTAGGAGGCCATGGGCATGGGTGGGCGGGCGAGGGGTGTGGGCACTGGCTGAGTCCCCCAGGAGGCTTCTAGCAGAAGCATCTTTTGAGCTGGACTTTGGGGTGGAGAGAGGGAAGGGCCTTCGGGACGGAGGCAGAGTCGTGGGAGTCGGGGCGGTTCTGGATTGGCAGTGGGGAGGCCTTTCGGGATCGGCCAGTGGATGACCCGACAGTCTATGCGGAATTGGAGGGAGGAGATCCTCCGGGAGGAATGAGCGTGGAGGGAATGAGGCCCGGAGCCGAAGGAGCCATGGCTAGTGGGAGAGGAAGCGTGAGGCA
>NC_043711.1:9062889-9075635 GCF_006229205.1 Suricata suricatta | reverse complement strand
CCCCCCCCCCCCCCCCCCCCCCCCCCCCCCCCCCCCCCCCCCCCCCCCCCCCCCCCCCCCCCCCCCCCCCCCCCCCCCCCCCCCCCCCCCCCCCCCCCGTTCCCGTTCAGGCTCGCTCACTCCACTCCAGCCACGCAGGCCTCCTTGCCATTCCTTGAACACACGAGGCTCACTCCAGCCACAGGACCTTTGCACGGACTCAGGGTACTTGAGTCTCTTTCATTCACTGCTGGATTCCCAGTGCCCTCCTAGGACAGAGCCTGGCACCCAGTAGGTGCTCAATAAATGTCGCCGGGTAAATGCACGCACAAGCCGGTGATGGGAGGTGGAGACATGACCTGAAGTCAGGAGAAAGAATTCAGCTTGAGAGTCAGGGGCTCACAGGGATCTCCCCCAGCAGCCTTCTGCTCTTTCCCTCCTCGGCCTCAGCCAATGTCCTGGGGCTGCCTCTGAACCCCAGCGATCCCAGGCCCTCCTTTCATGCAAGGGGGAGGGAGCCTGCAGGTCTCAGCTGTGCTAGCCGGAGGGAGAAAGCAGGTGACAGCCGACCCCAGCTGGGTCGTTATTGGGTCTCACCAGGGGATGGACCTGTGCAGCCCTGCTCAGGGCCTTGCTGGCAGCCTGCTCTCTGCCATCTGGCCTGGCGTTTTCTTTAGCCCTGTTCGCACGGATGTGGGGACCATTCTGGAATTTGGCTCTGGCTTTATTTTTCGGTGACCTTGTTCTCTGCTTCTCTGGGCAAAGGTGGGGTGTGCGGTGCGCCTGCGCTGCCCAAATCAGGTAGCCTTGGTGTGTGTCTGTCTCTGCTCAGCGTGTCCTTGGTGGGTGGGTATCGGGAAGTGAGGCACGAAGGCTGAAACACCGAGGTGGCTGTGGGTACGGAAGTACCTTTACTAAGATGTGTGGATTTTACTTCTTTTAGTGGTTTAGAGACTTGCTGGTTTATATTTTATATTTTATTTATTAAAAATTTTAAAAAATGTTTTTATTTATATTTGAGAGAGAGAGAGAGCTTGAGCAAGGGAGGGGCAGAGAGATGGACACAGAATCTGGAGCAGACTCAGAGCTCCGAGCTGTCAGCCCAGAGCATGACGTGGGGCTCGAACCCACAAGCAGTGAGATCATGACCTGAGTGGAAGCCGGACACTTGACATCCAGGCGCCCCTGGATGTGTGGGTGTTTTGGATCACCTGCTGTGGTGTCCTTTTTTACACAGACATGTTTAGTAACATACACATCACAGAAAATTTACCATTTTAACCAGTTTTTTTTTTTTTTACGTGTCGGGTTCCGTGCATCCACACGGTGGCACAGCCCCCGCCCCCATCCGTCTCCGGAACTTCTCCGTCGTCCCCAAACTGAAACTCTGTCCCCATCAAACCCTGATGCCCATTTCTACTCCCCTCCCCCACTCAGCCACTGGTGTCCACCATCTGTTTTTTTCTTTTTTAATATCAAAAAAAATTTTATTTTAAGAGAGAGAGAAAGCATGAGTGGGACGGGGCAGAGAGAGAGAGAGAGAGAGAGAGAGAGAGAGAGAGAGAGAGAGTCCCAAGCAGGCTCTCTGTTAGGGAGGAGCCCAACATGGGGCTCGATTTCATGACCATGAGAGCATGACTGGAGCCAAAGTCTAGAGTCAGACATTCAAGGGACTGAGCCACTCGGGCATCCTGAGAATCCCCTTCTTTGTCTTTTATTTAAAAAAAAATTTTTTAATGTTTTTTATTTACTTTTGAGAGACAGAGAGAGACAGCATGAGCAGGGGAGGGTCAGAGAAAGAGGGAGACCCAGAATCTGAAGCAGGCTCCAGGCTCTGAGCTAGCTGTCAGCACAGAGCCTAATGCGGGGCTTGAACCCATGAACCGTGAGATCATGACCTGAGCTGAAGCCGGACGCTTAACCGGCTGAGCCACCTGGGCACCCCAATCCCCTTCCTTTTCAAGGGCTTATTCATATTCCGCTGTCCGTGTACACCACATTTGTTCATCCATTCATCTGTGGATGGACATGTGGGTGCTTTCGTTGTTACCCATTGTCACTGCCACCAACAGTGCATGGGGTTACTGCTTTTCTTTTTTAAAAACATTGTTTACGTTTTTGTTTAAGTAATCTTTACGCCCAACGTGGGGCTCGAACTCACAACCCCAACACCCCAAGGTCAAGAGTTGCATGCTCTTCAGGCCACCCTAGGTGGCCATTTCTGTCCCCCCTCGGCCACACTTCTCTGTCCTTTTGATAATGACCTTCCTCATAGGTGTGACGTGATTTCTCAGTGTAGTTTGCATTTCCCCGGCTGTGAATGGACACTTAGCACCTTTTGGCGTGCTCCATGGCTATTTGGATATTTTCTTTGGAAAAAGTCTACTTATGGGGCTCCTGGGAGGCTCAGTTTGGTTAAGCGTCCAACGTCGGCTCAGGTCATGATCTCTGGGTTCGTGGGTTCGAGCCTTGCGTCGGGCTCTGTGCTGACAGCTAGCTCAGAGCCTGGAGCCTGCTTCGGATTCTGTATCTCCCTCTCTCTCTGACCCTCCCCTGCTCACTCTGTCTCTCTCTCAAAAATAAATAAAACATTAAAAAAAAAGAAAGCATCTATATAGCTCCTCTATAGTTGCATGAGGTCTTCGTAGATTTGGGATGCTCACTCCTTGTCAGACCTATGATTTGCATATATTTTCCTGCACCCAGAAACCTTTGACACTTGATCTCAGCCAAGAGGCCGAGAAGCAGCGGACAGAGGCTGTTTAGTTTGATGTCATTTCACCCGTGGCTTTTTGCTTTTATTCCTCCCTTTTGTACATTTTTACTCCGGGGCAGAGCCTTCCCCCCTCCCCCGCTCCGGCTACCTGCTCACAAGAGTGTTTGCTCAGGGCTCGGAAATCGCTTTTACTATCAGCCCGGTGAAACCTCCTCCGGAAGGTGACAAATGCGTCTGAAGGTCGGTGGAAAATGACATTTGGATTAGCGTCATTCTGGCTGTGGGACTCCACGGTCTGCTGAATTTCACACTCTCAGCCTCGAACTCTGGAGGGGAGACCATTTCCAGGGTGGCCTTAGCAACCTTGCTTCGTCCAGGGCTGGATTAAGATGCTGTATGGACCGGGGAGCACGTTCACACACGGGGAGGAGCGAGACCCCCCAGAGAGGCTGAAACCACGAGTGGAAGAGAATAAAGGCTGAGAGAAAGCGAGAGAGAGGAGGGGGGGGGAGTGAGTGCATGTGGAGGCCGTATTTCTTTGCTCTCTCTCTCTTTTAAAAATGTTTATTTATTTTTATTAAACATTTTCAAAAATATTTATTTATTGGGGGGCTGGTGCAGAGAGAGAGGGAGACAGAGAATCAGAAGCAGGCGCCAGGCTCCAAGCTGTCAGCACAGAGCCCGGTGTGGGGCTTGAACCCACGGACTGTGAGGTCATGACCTGAGCCGAAGTCAGAAGCTTCACTGACTGAGCCACGCAGGTGCCCTCTTTGCTCTCTTTAACAAACACGTTGGTGTTCTCGACAGGACGCCGCACTTGAACACGAAGCTTTCAAAGCACAAGGAGAACGTTTGTTGAAAGGAACTGGTGTTAAAAAAAAAAAAAAAAAAAAAAGGAACTGGTGTTGCTTCTGCCCAATAGTGGGTTCGTCAGGGAATGTTCCAGATGGAATTCTGTCCCGCCAATTCATACGTTGAAGCCCTCATGCCCAGTGTGCTGGCGTTTGGCGATGGGGCCTTTTGGAGGGAGATGGGGGCACGAGTGTGGGGTTTTCATGACGGGATTAGTGCTTGCTCTGTCTTTCTGTCTCCTCCCCGTGTAGACGCTCCAAGAACGTGGATCTGGAAGCCAGGGAGATGCTGGTCTCAGGCTTCCAGCTCCTAGAACTGTGAGAAAATAAATTTTTGTTCTTTAAGCCAGTCCGTCTATGGTGATTTGTTACAGTGGCCTGAGCTGACTCAGACAGGCGTGCTGCTGTAACAAATAGGCCCACACAACAGAATTTTGTTCCTAACTCCCCTGAAGCCCCAGAAAGGCATTCCTGGCCGGCAGCCATGCCTCAAGATGGTGGGGGACAAACCCTTGACTCTCACAGGTTGTTTTTGTTTCAGGAGAAGGGGGGCTGGCAAGAAAATTGCTCAGTACCGGTCTCTGGGTTGGCCTCAGAGAGACGTCTTGGGAGTCCCAGGAAACCGCGGGCCCATATCCCTGACCTGTCTGCTCTGTGGTCTGGGACCCTGCGTGAGCCACCGCAACTTGCGGAAGCTCAGTTCTTTTTTTTTTTAATTTTTTTTTAATGTCGTTATTTTGAGAGACAGACAGAGTGAGCAGGGGAGGGTCAGAGAGAGAGGGAGACACAGAATCCGAAGCAGGCTCCAGGCTCTGAGCTGTCAGCACAGAGCCTGACGTGGGGCTCAAACCCACGGACTGTGAGATCATGACCTGAGCCGAAGTTGACGCTTAACTGACTGAACCCTCCAGGCACCCCGAGGAAGCTCTATCTTAATCTGTAACAGGAGAGTGTAGATTTCCCACCACCTCTGGGACTTGTGTTTAGGCAGGGAGACCTGGTCTAGGGTTCTCTTCTTCCCAACCCCAAACTTCATCATTGGAAGATAGGGCATGTCTAATCCTTTTTATAAATTAAAAAAAATTTTTTTTTAATTTCAGAGAGAAAGAGAGTGTGTGTGAGCGGGGAAGAGGGGCATAAGGAGAGAGGGAGAGAGAATCCCAAGCAGGCTCCACATTTAACATGACATGGGGCTCGATCCCATGATTCTGGGATCGTGACCGGAGCCAAAATCAAGCGTTGGACGCTCAATTGACTGAGCCACCCAGGCGCCCCATGCCTAATCCTTCTTAATGAGTTTTCTACGATTATGCTAACTTTAAAAATATTGTGTGTGTGTGTGCGCGATAAAACAAACATGCAAGAAGATGCTCAAATGAATTTTTACACGTGGTCATATACTGGTCTCTCCCCATTACCCAGGTCAGAGTCAAGGAACTTCCATCCCCCCAGTGGGGTGCCAGGTTAAGGAAATGAAACAGGGGCACCTGGGTGGCTCAGTAGGTTGAGTGTCCGACTTTGGCTCAGGTCATGATCTCACAGTTCATGGGTTCAAGCCCTGCGTCAGGCTCTGTGCTGACAGCTCAGCGCCTGGAGCCTGCCTGGGAGTCTGTGTCTCCCTCTCTCTCTGCCCCTCCCCCACTCATGCTCTGTCTCAAAAATAAATAAACGTTAAAAAAATTTAAAAAAGGGGAAATGAAACAATATGTAGAACATGTAGTTGAAATTGTATTTCTGACAAATGGCTAATAGCTTTCTCGTATATCACGTGTGACTGGGCATCCTGTATTTTATCTGGAAATCTCACCAGCCAGCTCTGTTGAGTTCCAGCCCCGTCAACCCCCCCTCCCCTGCCAAGGTCGACAGCATTCTTATCACTGGAGTTACTTGTGCTTGTTTTTGAGCCTCATAACAAGGTGCTCACACGGTAGGTCTGTCTGAGATTCCCCCCGGTGTCACCAGCAGCACGTCCTTTTTCATTGCTGCGTAGTATTCCCACACACGGATGCGTCCAGGTTTGCTCTTCTGCTCTCTTGTTTGGAGCTATTCTGAATAGAGCTTTATGAATGTGACTCTTGGTGCTTATGTGCACCCAGGAGTGAAACTACATGGCTGATTTAAATAATTTTTTTAAATGTTTATTATTTTTTTTGAGAGACAGACAGAGACAGTGCAAGCAAGGGAGGGTCAGAGAGAGAGGGAGACACAGAATCCAAAGACAGGCTCCAGGCTCTGAGCTAGCGGTTAGCACAGAGCCCGACACGGGGCTCGAACCCACGAACCGTGAGATCATGACCTGAGCTGAAGGCGGCAGCTCAACTGACCGAACCAGCAGGCGCCCCTACCTGGCTGTTTTTAAGTTTTTCAGATTTTCTCCCAGACCTGGGCGAGGAGACAACCACCAGCAGCGACTAAAGCCAAGGCGGGTAGGGTTAACGCCTGCCCCTGCCTAGCCTTTGTTTTATTTCCTGAAGGAAGGACCTCGGGGCATTTTTTTCAGTTCCCATCCTGTCCGTTTTTAGGAGCATCGGGTGTTTTTCAACGCATATGATGAGCTCCAGAAGTTTTAGGGAATGTTTTCTCTTTGCTGTTTTGCTTCACTGTTGTACCTTTATGGGTTTTCACCAGAGATAAAGCTCCTTTACTTATCATTAGCCCTTGTGTCACCCATGGGTGCCCAGCCCCGTTGTGTTGTGTCCCTGTCCACATGTGGGGGGGGGTCCCAGCGGGGCCCCAGACTTCCCTGTGGCCCCTCCCTCCCTCCCGACTCCCGGCCCAGAGGACCAGTAACTACTGGCCTGTAATCATCCCCGCATCTACAGGCGCCTTACGGTTGCCATGGGAACTCAGGCTGGTCCTGGCCTAGCAGGAGGGTCTGCCCCGCCTCTCAGGGGGCGGCGCTTCAGTTTGGATTGGGGAAAGTGGTGGGAACAAGTGATACCTGGTGCTTCCTAAACCTCTAGTGTTATTACATTAACAATAGGGCTTCCTTGGGGCGCCTGGGTGGCTCCGTGGTTGAGCGTCCGGCTTCGGCTCAGGTCATGATCTCACAGTTCATGGGTTCAAGCCCCGTGTCGGGCTCCGGGCTGACAGCTCAGAGCCTGGAGCCTGCTTCAGATTCTATGTCTCCCTCTCTCTCTGCCCCTCCCCTGCTCGCACTGTCTCTCAAAAATAAATAAAAAAAAAAAAAAAAAAAAAACCAATAGGGCTTTCTGGGGCCTTCGGGTAATGCCTTTTCTTCTATTTGCTTTTCCCCCTCATTGTCTTCGCTTTGCACCACCTGTTCCCAGGACCCGGCTGCTTTGATGGGGAGGCGGGGGGGAGGGGGCAACCCCACACGCTTCCTCTGGGCCGTGGCCGGGCAAACAGAGACAGGTGACGGCGCACCTGTTCGTGGGGCCCAGCGGCAGCCAGGGCCGGACACCCGGCTGACGAGCGCCTGTCTGCCGGGGCTGTTTGCTTCTCGTGTGTGTATACACGGG
Source organism: Suricata suricatta (assembly GCF_006229205.1). NCBI lineage: Eukaryota > Metazoa > Chordata > Mammalia > Carnivora > Herpestidae > Suricata > Suricata suricatta. The sequence goes on along the minus strand of NC_043711.1, from coordinate 9,068,607 downwards.
ACAGCTGGGCGGCGGCAGCTCGGAACCGCTCGCGAGGGCCCCGCGGGGCACGCTGGCCGGTGTCACCAGAGCAGCTGTCCCGGCCGCGCCTGCTCGCCATGGCATCAACATGCGAGAGAGCCGGTGTGTGACCAAGCCCCTCTGTGGCCCGGCGCCACGCTCGGGACGCTGCCAGTGCACAGGTCAGCTCACTGAGCCCTCACGATGGCCCTCTGTGTCGCTCATCCCCTCCAGCCGGGCAGGAGGAAGCAGACTCGGAGGGTCGAGCAGTTGGCTGGGGGCCACACAGAGAGCTGATCATGTAGCGGGGTAGGACCTACATCTTCTTTCCCCCCAGACGTCATCCCTTCCCTACTTCGGAGAAGTCCGGGACCCCCAGCAGGTGCCAGGTGCTTCGTGATGTTTTCCTGGGTCAACCCATTCCTAAGACCGTTCATTCATTCAGGCAAGAAATATTTTAGGTGGCCGGGACCCCACAGCAACAAGACAGACGTGATCCTCGCCTATGTGGTGCTGACATCCTCTGGGGTGTGCACGGGGGATCTGTCCCAGAGACCGGCCAGCCCCGTGAGGAGGATGTGATGGGCAGCGCCCGCGTCTGACCCTAGCCCTGAACGGTGGAAGGGAGTCAGCCCATCGGAGATGAGGGGAACAGCATTCCGGGGAGAGGGAACAGCAGGTGCAAAGGCAGAATGAGCTGGGCAGAGACCAGGAATGGTTGAGGGGGCCCGTGAGTCTGGAGCTGGGAGGGCCAAGCGGAGAAGAGAAGGGGTTGAGGTCAGGGGGACAGGGGCAGCCCTGTAGGCTGTGGCTCTTATTCCTATATGAAATGCTGACCGCAGACTTCCAGAAAGACCCCCTGACTGCCCAGCAGAGTGCAGGGTGGGGGTTGGGAAGCCCCCTGACCCGAGAGAGGCAGCTACCCAAGTCCAGGAGGAAGTTGCCAGGGGGAGGGGGCATACGGTGGCCATAGTGATCAGGTTCAGGGTATGTTTTGGAGGCCAATGGTTGGGACCCGATGATGCATTTGACGCAGGGAGTAGAGGAGTGACTACACAATTTGCGGCTCGGGCATCAGGGTGATCTCGGAGCCTGCAGTGAACCGGGGAGACGGGGAGTGTCACTGTAGGGCGGGCTGCTGAGCATCCTGTCTTGGTGCTGCCGGACAAGCAGGGGGACGTCCCAGGAGATGTCACCCGGGGTGTGGTGTTTCCTGCCCCTCCTCCCACCTTCCCAGGCACAAACACACCTTCTGTAGGTCCAGAACTTTCTCCATCAAGGTGCTTCCCCTGTGCCTGGTCTCTGGGGTAGATTCTATACAGCAAACCCAGCCTGTAAGCTGCATTCTTTTTTTTTTTTTAATTTAAATACTGACGAGGCGTCTGGGCGGCTCATTTGGTTGAGTATCCGGCTTCGGCTTGGGTTATGATCTCACAGTTCATGGGTTCGAGCCCCGCGTCGGGCTCTGTGCTGACAGCTCAGAGCCTGGAGCCTGCCTCAGATTCTGTGTCTCCCTCTCTGTCCCTCCCCCCTTGCACTCTGTGTCTCTCTCTATCAAAAATAAACAAATACTAAAAACAATAAAATACTGAGGCAGTAATAACATTTTTGGGGGGCAGGGGTGACTTCTGCAGGTAGAAATGGAACCTGATGGCAAGGTCCTTGAATCCACTTTCTGTCCTCAGTCGTGTTTCTGTAAAATGGGAAGGAAAGTGCCTCCATGGGTGCATGCTCAGAGAAGGAATTACAGATTTTTTTTTTCAACGCAAGAGGAATGCATGTGGAAAAACACAAAGGCTTTCTAAATGTCGTAAGATTTCATGAGAGTGAGTTGAAGCTCAACGGCATTGGGAAGGAGAGATCTAGTAAACTCCCTCAGGTCTACGACTTGGAAAAAACTGGACGGTAACTATTGTTGTTAAATTGGTGTTGAGCTGGTCTGCTGAGGAGAGGCTAGGACAGCTCTCCGTCTGGATGCTTTCAGCAGGGAGAGAGGAAATAGGAAGTCGTTGTTTTCATTGTTGTGTGGCCATCCAGAGGTGGCCCCTTTCTCTGCACCCATCTCCTTACATCCCTGGGCGTTGAGGTGACTTACCAACATTCGTGCCTGAGATTCAGCCTCCTAACCCTGTTTCACGCACGCAAGCCTTCCAGTGGGTCTGCTTTTCTTGGGCAGACGCTGAGAGGCAAGTGGTGGAGACTTCAGGTGGGAGAAATAAGTTTGAGATTGGAAATATGCTGTTGGGTGGGGTGTGCATTCCAAAAGCCGCGTCCTCCCCATGGTCCAAAAGGCCCCACAGGCTCTGTCCCCCCCCTCCCCACCCTCATCACCTCTACTCCGTCCTCAGTCACTCACAGCTGCTGGGGCCTCCTCATTCTTCCTTGAGCAAGTCATACACAGTCCTACCTCAGGACCTTTGCACATGCTCTTCTTGCTGCCCAGAACACTCTTCCCTCAAATACTCACATGACCCCTTCATGGCCTCCTTAGGACGTCTGCTCAGATGTCATTCCTTCAGTGAGAGCATCTCTGACACCCCCCCCCCCATTTAATAAAAAAGCCAGCCCACCCAGCACTTCCTGTCACCCTTTATTATGAACTCAATTGTGTCCCACCCCCACCCCCATTCATATATTGAAACACTAACCCCCAGGACCTCAGAACATGACTGTATTTGGAGCTAGGACCTTTAGAGAAGGAATTAAAATAAAACACGGACATATAGGTGGGCTCTAATCCAGTACAACTGGTGTCCTTGTAAGGGGACATTAAGTCACAGACACATGCAGGACCATGTGGAGACACCGGGGAAGACAGCCATTTACAAGTCAAAGAGAGAGGCCTCTGAAGAAACCAACCCTACCAATACCTTGATCTTGGACTTGTAGCCTCCAGATTTGTGGGGAAATAAATTTCTGTTGCTTAAGCCATCCAGTCTGTGACCAGGGCTCCTGGGAAACCAGTGCACCTTTGCTGATTAATTTCCAGACTTTTAGCCCCCTAATCTCTACCTAATGCACTGACTGTATTCATCATCCGTGTCCCCCCACCCGCAGAACTGACCATTTCATGACAGGACGATCTTTGTCTCCTTCTTGACTGTGTCCCCAGCTCCCAGCAACTAGCTGCTCACTTAGCGTTTGTTGAGTGAATAAGTGAATGAAAACGAAGACAGACATCTCGGGGGCTCGGAGTTCCTCTGGGTGCCTTCCCGTGCTGAGTACCCCCTCCCCCCCAACTCCCCGATGCATTTGTGAGTGGTGGGAACCCCTGTCCCTTTTCTCTTTTCAAAAACGCAGACAGGTGGTTAAGAGCAGGCAGGCTCCCTGGACAGGTGGCCACGCCCCACGTGGATTTTCAAGCCAACCCTTGATCTCGCCCTTTTGTTTTTCTCCGTGACTCCGCGGGGCTCACAAGATCCAGGGACCGGAGGGGAGTGAACGGGCAGGCTCTCCATGACCCATTTTGAGGGGCGCAGCGCTGAGATGCTGGGCCGTCCCGTGTCCCACCCTCGCTGGTGTGTCCCTCCATCAGGCCGCGCCGGTTGCCGGGCAGCTCCCGAGAACTCGCTTCCCGGCCCGAGTTGCCAAGGAAATGCCAAACCCCGCTCGCCGGCCCGGGGGCAGCGCGCCTCTCCTCGGGCTCCCCTCCCTCCTGCCCTTGTTCAGTGCGCGCCGCGCTCACCCTCCGCGCGCTCTCTGCTCTCTCTCCCCTCTAGCTGCGCGCTGTGCTGGAGGCCGAAGACCCTGCGAGTTCTGAGCGAGGCCCATGGATGTGGAAGGCCCCCCGGGTCCCGGATCCCATGTTCTCCCCGCACAGTTATGACGCCCTGCACGACGGCAGCTCGGGCCCCTCGGGTGCGGACGGCACGGCCAGCGGCCCGCAGGACGCGCGGGCCCCCCGGGGAAGCAGCACCTGCCCGGGGCCCCCTCTGAGGCGGCGCGGCGGCGTGGTGGACCACCGGGATGTCATCTTGGCCCACCAGGCGCACAAGGTCCACAGCACCCCGCAGGCCAGGAGGAAGGAATGGGAGTGAGTCTGGCCGGGACACCGGGTGGGGGGGTGGGGGGACGGGCACGCCCCAGGGGGCGAGGGCGCGCTCCTAAGTTCTCTGCGCAGCCCAGGGCGCCCGGAGCAGGGGGTTCGTGGGAGGCATGGCAGGCCCTGTGCCCGGGTCCGTGGGTGGCCCCTGGGACCGGCTGGCCAGCGTTTCCCGCGGGAGGCACTCCTGAAGCTGGCTGGGCAATGCTGTTTTCGGGGGACAGGGAGTGGGTTGGGGGGTGGGAGTCACATTTCTACTTCATGCCCTGGAACTGAACCCGAGGGCTTGGCGGCTGGAGATGAAGTTTGTGCCGAAGGCAGAGAAGGGGGCGGGGGAGGGGGGAGGGATGTGTGGGCTCTGGGGGCTCTGGTCCTGGGCCCCCTTTCCCTTTGCTAGTGACCCGGAAGGTGGGGTCTTCTCCTAGGAGTCGCCTTGGGGAGGAAGGGTGGATTCTGGGGGCTCCGCTCCTGTGACCTTGGGCAGGAGGCCTCCCTGGGCTGGCCGCCTCACCACCAAATCGAAATCGCTCTCTCTAGGCTGAGGCTGAAAGCAGTGTGTGAAGGATCCGGTTCCAGGTCCAGAAGGACAGCTGGGCTTCTATTTTTTTTTTTTTTCCTCAAGTGTGCTTCTTCGGCAAAGGCTTAGCCCTGGGGTGGATTCCCGGACAGACATCAAGAAGGTGGTGTTCTGAGTGCAAAATTCAGGGCGGCTGGATGCTAATCACACCTGGGCACCTGGAAACACCCCTCCATCCACTCCGTGCTCCAGGCGGACCCCTGGGAGGTTACAGACCTGGGCTCCGGCACCCCAAAGGGCTCCCCACCGGGCTTCCCTGGGTGTTCTGTCTGCTAGGAGGAAACCTGGCTTATAAAGCCGAGTTGAGTCCGGGGTGTGCTGATGAAGGATGTGTAGGTACGGAGAGCAGCGAACCCTGTAGCCGCAGAAGGTGGTGCGAATTGGGCCTCCGAGGTGTTTCCTGAGGTTAGGATGACATCTGGTGGCACGTTGGGGCATCAAGTAAGAAGGCAATGTGATCACACTTTATTTGTCTGTGGCTGTGTTCCTTGTGCTTTTCTCCTCCCGGTCCACCCATCTAGCCACCCACCCCTGTAGCCTTCTATCCTTCCATCCATTCACCCACATTTCTTTCTTTATAATTTATTTTTTTAATTTACACCCAAGTTAGTTAGCATATAGTACAGCAATGATTTCGAGTAGATTCCTTAATGCCTCCTTATCCACTTAGCCCCTCCCACAAGCCCTCCAGCAGCCCTGTTTGTTCTCTATATTGAAGAACCTATTATGTTTTGTCCACCTCCCTGTTTTTATATTCTTTTTGCTTCTTTTCTCTTATGTTCATCTGTTTTGTGTCTTAAAGTCCTCCTAGGAGTGAAGTCATAGGATATTTGTCTTTCTGATAGACTCATTTCGCTTAGTATAATACTCTCTAGTTCCGTCCACGTAGTTGCAAATGGCAAGATTTGATTCTTTCTGATTGCTGAGTAATACTCCGTTATATATATATATATAAACCACATCTTCTTTATCCATTCTGCTGTCGATGGACATTTGGGCTCTTTCCATGCTTTGGCTATTGTGGATAGTGCTGCTGTCAACATCGGGGTGCATGTGCCCCTTTGAACCAGCACCCCTGTGTCCCTTGGATAAATACCAG
>NC_043711.1:9059981-9062789 GCF_006229205.1 Suricata suricatta | reverse complement strand
CGGTGCAGAAGCTTTTTATTTTGATGAGGTCCCAATAGTTCACATTTGCTTTTGTTTCCCTTGCCTCCGGAGGCGTGCTGAGTAAAAAGTTGCTGCAGCCGAGGTCAAAGAGGTTCTTGCCTGCTTTTTCCTTTAGGATTTTGATGGCTTCCTGGCTTACGTTTAGGTCTTTCATCCATTTTGAGTTTATTTTTGTGTGTGTGGTGTAAGAGGTGGTCCAGATTCTTTTTTCTGCATGTCGCTGTCCAGTTTTCCCAGCACCACTTGCTGAAGAAACTGTCTTTATTCCACTGGATGTTCTTTCCTGCTTTGTCAAAGATTAGTTGGCCACACGTTTGTGGGTCCATTGCTGGGCTCTCTGTCCTGTTCCATTGATCTATGTGTCTGTTTTTGTGCCAGTACCATCCTGTCTTGATGATGACAGCTTTGTAATACATCTTGAAGGCCAGGAGTGTGATGCCTCCTGTTTGTTTTTCTTTTTCAAGATCACTTTGGCTATTCGGAGTCTTTTCTGTTTCCACACAAATTTTAGGATTGTTTATTCTAGCTCTGTGAAGAAGGCTGGTGTTATTTTAAGAAGGATTGCATTGAATATGTGGATTACTTTGGGTAGTGTTGACATTTTATCAATATTTGTTCTTCCAATTCAGGACCATGGACTATTTTTCTTTTTTTTTATGTGTCTTCTTCAATTTCTTTTATAAGCTTTCTATAGTTTTCAGTGTATATACTTTTCACCTCTTTGGTTAGATTTATTCCTAGGTATTTTGCGGTTTTTGGTGCTTTTTTTTTTTTACATTTATTTATTTTTGAGAGAGAGAGAGGAAGAGAGAGAGAGAGCGAGAGCGAGAGAGAGCGAGCGCAACAGGAGGGTCAGAGAGAAGGAGACAGAGGATCCCAAGTGGGCTCTACATTGTGAGCAAAGAACCTGGGGCTTGAACTTATGAACCGCAGATCATGACCTGAGCCAAAATCAAGAGTCAGCTGCTTAACTGATTGAGCCACCAAGGTGCCCTTAGCCACCCATACTTCTATCCAACTATCCATCCATCCATCTACCCACCCATATTTCTGCCTGTTTATCCATCTCCCCATCCACCCATCCATCCATCCATCCACCCATCCACCCGCCCATCCCTCCATCTATCCTCCCCTCCATTCATTCATTCCTCCATCCACGCATCCATCCATCCTTCCATTCACCTGTCCATACTTCTGTCCATCCACCCACCCACCTGTGCATCCATCCATCTGTCCATCTATCCATCCATCATTCCATAAATAACTAGGGTGCACCTAATGGTTGCAGCTGTGATGCAGAACACCGGTCTTCTATTATACCCTCTCTAGGACTTGCTTTTGTCCTCCACTTCCTCCCCGCATTGGTCTCTGTTGATTTCCATTCTCCTGTTGCCTTTTATTTTCTTTTTGCAAAGAAATTTGATTTCCTCTCTCAGAATCAGTGAGGCTTCTTTAAGGGATTAAATGAGTTATTTCTCCAGACTGCTGAAAAGAGATCTTTAGGGTAAAGAAAAGTGTCAGTGAATTAAGGAAGTAAAAATAAAACCCCAGTTGCCCAAGGAAAATGACTATAATCTGTAATAATAATGACACCTAATGTTTACTGGGCACCTGCTGATTGATGGACACCTTCTGATCTTGTGGCCTTGTCCTGCTCTGCCACCTGGGAGACTCTGCATCGGCCCCAGTTCACGGATGAGAAAGGGCAGTCTGGATGAGGTGAAGAGACTTGCTTGTGGCCTCACAGCTAGAAAGTGGCAGAACCGAGGTTCAAACCCAGGACTGTCAGACTCTAAAACTCAACCTCTTACTCAGCCATTCGGCCAAAGAGTTTCTATGACAGGAAGTGGCGGAGATTTACTTCCAAATAACTCTGGAAATAAGAAAGGGGGTCATATCAGGGAGAAAGAGAGAAGCAGTGCAGGGCGTCCAAAATCAGAAGACGTTGCTTAAGGTGTCATTTCCACCACAGCCTCCTTGAATGGCCAACTTGTGCCTCAGTTTCCCATTCCTGTTGCTTTCCAGGACAATATGAAGAGTCAAAAGGCGTTTTAGCCATGAGCTCTAAACTTCTGAACTCCTACCCCTAATAGTAAAACAAACACCTTCCGGCACACCTAGAACATACATATTTTTATTTATTTGTCAGTTATATACATATCCTGCTCTGTTACATCATATGCAGTGTCCGATGACATATATAAAATAGAAATGTCAAAAGGACGAGGCACCAATGAAATAGTTTTGAATAGGTTTAATTTTTTCTAATTTAATGGTGCAAAAACACTTTACTCTCGTGCTTTGGAAGTTTATTTTCACTTCTTGAATAACTGTGTTTGTAAGGACAGTGAACCCCACGCACACATCACCCAAATATGATTATCAGAATTTTGTCAGACTTACATCATAAATCCGTTTTCTTCTTTCCTGAGCTATTTTATTTTATTTAAAAAATTTTTTAATGTTTTTTATTTATTTTTGAGACACAGAGACAGCGTAAGCAGGGGAGGGTCAGAGAGAGAGGGAGACACAGAATCTGAAGCAGGCTCCAGGCTCTGAGCTGTCAGCACAGAGCCCAATGCGGGGCTCCAACCCACGAACTGTGAGATCATGACCTGAGCTGAGGCTGAAAGTTTAACCAACTGAGCCACCCACGCGCCCTTCCTGAGCTATTTTAAAGCAAATCCCTGACCTTGCATGATTTTACAAACTTAAGACAATAGCTCTAAAACACAGAGGCATTTTCGAGCTCATACCACATTGAGAGAATTAACAATGATTTTTTTT
>NC_043711.1:9048425-9059881 GCF_006229205.1 Suricata suricatta | reverse complement strand
TTAGGGCTGAATACTATTCCAGTGTATGGACGTACCACATTGTGCGTATCCATTCATCTGTTGGTGGACCCTCAGGTTGCTTCTGCTTTTTGGTGATTGTGAATGCTGCTGCTGTGAACATGGGTGTATAAATAGATCTTCTGGACCCTGCTTTCAACTCTCCTGCCTGTGCGCTGGATCACGTGGGGATTCTTTAAGTCTTATTCCATCTAGAGCAGCGTTCTCTCCCTGTCCCCACTTTCTACCATCCTGGCGGCTCACAGAAGAAGCCAGATTGCTCATCCTATAAAATATCCACCGTTCTGAACTGTTTCATTGGGAACTTACTTTTTTTTTTTTAATGTTTATTTATTTTTGAGAGAGAGTGAGCAGCGGAGGGACAGAGAAACAGAGAGAGACAGAAAATGAGCAGCAGAGGGACAGAGAGAGAGGGAGACACAGCATCTGAAGCAGGCTCCAGGCTCTGAGCTGTCAGCACAGCGCCTGACATGGGGCTCGAACCCACAAACTGTGAGATCATGACCTGAGCCACAGTCAGATGCTCAACCGACTGAGCCACCCAGGTGCCCCAGTTTGGAAACTTTATTTCTGCACACACTGCTGCCCGGGGTGGCTTTGCCCACCGGTAGGACTCCCATGCAGGCGAAGTGTCCACCGAGGTAAAACTCACCGTAGTGAATGTGAGTCCACATCTCAAAATGTCTTCCTGAGAATCTCGAACATCGTTTGACCCCCTTCTGCTAGGGACTGAACGAGATCGTTATGGTTTCTACTTCTTCCTGTGACCAATGGAGTCCCGGTGTCAGGAATGGACAGAGCCCCGGCTTGGCCATTTCTTGCTGCTCCTTTCTGCCCCCTGTTAACAGTTTCCTTCGACCCTCGCTTTCCAGGCAGGGGGCTTTTCAGGCCAAGTGTCCACGTTGTAAGCTTTGTCTTGATCTGTCAACCCATTAAAAAACTTTTTTTTAAATGTTTTTATTTTATTTTGAGAGAGAGGGAGAGAGACAGAGAGTGAGCGGGGGAGGGGCAGAGAGAGGGAGACCCAGAATCTGAAGCAGCTCCAGGCTCCGAGCTGTCAGCACAGAGCCCAAGGCGGGGCTTGAACCCACGAACCGTTAGATCATGACCTGAGCCGAAGGAAGCCGGAGGGAGCCACGCAGGCGCTCCCATCAACCCCTTGACGCGGGGCGGAGCAGACCCTGGGAGATCAGCACGCACTGCGCAGTTCTTCATCTCCTTTCTGGTCCGTCTCGCCTACTGGTCCCCGGCGCCTGAGACCCGGGCCGGTTCCCAGGAGGGACGCAGGACATACCGGTTGAGTGAACGCACTGGGTGAGGATGAGTGATCCGGCCTGGCGGATTGGGGTCAGCCAGAAGCTCACTGCTTTTCCTTGTTATTTATCTAGCCCATGGCCCCGAGATCACCACCCGAGCTGAAATCAGGAGTCGGATGCTCAACCGACTGAGCCACCCAGGGCCCCAGCTTTTCCGTGTTTTAGATGGAACAGTCACAGAGCCGGAAGTTGGAGTATTTGGTTTCGCCTGGCCGGCTCGGGAAGTTGAGTGAGGAGGTCCCTCCTCCTTCCCCTCTGCTCGCCCCTCCACACTTCCCCTTCCTCTGCCTTCCACCCCTCCTGCCACGGCACTTCTTTCTTTTACCCATATTTAGGTCACCGTCTCTGTGCTCAGGTCCATGTGGGGGCTTAGGGACAATCAGTCAACAGCCAGCCCTCCATCCGGCAGGAAACCCCAGCAGGACACAAGGGGCAGGAAGAGTGTGGAGGGCAGGGAAGGACCCCTGGGGGGCTGACTCTCATCAGATGCTGGTGAGCCCCTGCAGGGCTTTCCCATCCAGCAGGGTCCCCGGGGGCCTGGGACTCCGCATGCCTTTTATTTTCTTTAATGTTTGTTTATTTTGAGAGAGAGAGAGAGAGAGAGGGAGAGAATCCCAACAGACTCTGGGCTGTAAGCATGAGGCCCGATATAGGGCTTTTCTCATTTATTCTTGGCGTCTTTCCTACCCCATTCCCTTCATCTTCGATACCCCATCGAATAGTTCTATGGTTTTCAGTGGCCAAATTAGGATTCTTTAGGATAATGTGGGACGGTTGGTAACATGAGTGATGCCACCAGACTTCAAAGAGACATGTTTAAACCACACATGATTTGCACTTAAGTGATGATTTGCGGTTCCCGAGGTCGAGCCCTGCATCGGGCTCTGTGCTGACAGCTCAGACCCTGGCGCCTGCTTCGGATTCTGTGTCTCCATCTCTTGCTGCCCTTTCCATACTTGCTCTCTCTCTCTGTCTCTCTCTCAAAAATAAACATTAAAAAAATTTTTTTAAGCAGACATAACCTCGATAGTTGTTGAGATGGATCCCAGTTTTCTATGGTTCATGCCAAAACCATATTTGGTGGTTTGCATCAAAACCAAAGTCCTCCCTAAGGCTTACAGGGTCCTGTGTGATCTGCCACTTCCCTGCTTTCACCTCTTCCCATCCTCCCCCTTACTCACCCTGCTCCAGCCACGTGGGCCTCCTCACTGTTCCTCAAACAGGGCAATTCTGCCTCAGGACCTTTGCACTGACTGTTCCTTCTGATTGGAATGCTTTCCCCTCCAGACACCCATATGGCTCCTTCTTACCTCCTTCTGGCTTTTGCTTAAGGGTCCCCTCAGCCTTTCTTCACCACCCGTATTTATTTATTAAAGCATTTTTTATGTTTATTTATTTTTGAGAGTGAGAGACACAGAGCATATGAGCAGGGGAGGGGCAGAGAGAGAAGGAGACACAGAATCCGAAGCAGGCTCCAGGCTCCGAGCTGTCAGCACAGAGCCTGCCACGAGGCTGGAACCCACCAACCTTGAGATCATGACCTGAGCTGAAGTCAGACACTCAACCGATTTAGCCACCCAGGCGCTCCTTTCTTGGGGTGTTTCAGAGATACAAACTGTTTTCAAAGTGGTTGGAAAAAATCAAAAGAAAAGTAACATTTCTTGATATGTGATGTATGAAATTCAAAATTCTATGTGCATTAAGTTTTATCGGCACCTGCCAGAGTCGGTTTGTGCGCCTCCTGCCTGTGGCTACTTTTGCACCGCGGGGGTAACAGACTGGCCTGCAAAGCTGAACATAGGCCATTTAGAGGAGTCTGCGGGGCCCCTGGGCTGGAACAGCGCCTGGCACATAACCAGTGCTCTGGATTCTGTGAGAGGCGGATACCCAGGCCAGGGATCCCCGTTCACCTGCAGCTGCCATGACGAGCCACCAGGTGGCGCTGTGGCTCCCGAGCCCGTGGGACCTGGGCAGCCAAGGGCAAGCGGTCTGCTCGCCCGTCAGGGCTCCAGTCTCCTGCGGGGGCTCATCCTTCCTTCTCGGGGTTCTGAGAAATGGAAGGCGGCCCCAAGGCGGCAGTCCAGGTTTCATCAGATAATTCTGCGTCATTACATATATGGCACTTTCTTTTTTTTTAGGCACAAAGGGCTCGTAAAGGTGAATTAGGGGATCTCAGGGTTTGAAGGGCTCCCAGAGGGCTGAGGGCTTCACGTGGGTCCTGGGGTCAAGTGCAGGGCCCATCAGGCCCTGGGCTTGGGTGTGGGCGTGAGATTCCTGGACTAGGAGCGGATGGCGGATGGCGGCAGTTCACATCTCAGCCCTGCCCCTCCCTGACCCTGTGACTCTGGGGGGAGGGGCAAGTCCGTTTCCCAGTCTGTAAAATGGGGTTCATAATAACGTCCCTTTCTGGAATTCTTACAAAGATGAAATTTAATGCCTTATTACATGGTGAGGTTTTAAAACAACGCAGGTGCATACTGAGCCTTGATGCCAGTTTGCTACAGTCCCAGGGAAGGTCAGCTGTTAGGCACCTGGAGGCTTCAGTTTACACAGTAAAAAAAGAAAGGAAGAAAGGAGAAAGAATAGCAAGTTGTTCAGACATCACAATTAAACCAAAACCTGACCTTTAAAGACCAGCTTGGAAATCAGAGCACTTTTTTTTCCCCTTCTTTTTTGAGGGAGGAAGTTGGACAATTCTAGCCTACTTGATATTTAAAAAATATATAGGTCTGGTCTCAGGGAGTTTCTTTTTCAGTGCAGCTGGCTGGTTATTAGCGCAGAAAGACCCTCCTTTTGTCCTCTGAAGTAGCAGCAGCTTTGGCCGTGGCCAGCCATAGAGGGCCTGGGGAGCCCCCCCCCACGGTCCCCGCACCCCATCCCTTAGGATCTATCAGGTTTCCGCGCTAGGTTTTGGAACCCAGGCAGCTTGTGAACAAACGTCCCCTTCGTGCCCACCACTCATTCCCATCTTTTCTTCCTGCTGCCGTCACCCCCAAAGTCTATCTTTGAAATGCCCCAAGAGTCTTTTGATGGGGTCTGGGCTCCTGCACGCTCCAGGCTGTCTGCACTGCTTCCTCCGGGGACGGGGGTGGGTGTATGTGGTCCCTCGGCCCCCTCTCTGCCTGCATTTCCTCCATGACTGCTCTCACTTCGGTCAGGTCTCACTGGCCCACCTTCCCTTCCTGACATTTTCAACTAGTGTTTGCACCTCAGGGCCTTTGCACTTGCGGTTGCCTCTGTCCGGAATGCCCTGGCCATAGCTGGTGCCTTCTTGCAATCCGGTCTCGGGACAGATGTCGGCTCCTTATGCAGAGACTCCTTCCTACCCTGTCACTGTGGATCACATCACTCTGTTCTTTACCTGCAATTGTGTGTTTCCTTCTGAAATGGATGGCTGAGGCCCTGGGGGAAAGGTTTTTGTGTTCCTTGTCCACTCGCGTATCGCTGGTGCACAGAAGGTGCCAATGTTTATTGAGTGAATTGGTCCCTGGGAACCTGAACATCGATGTTGATGATCTTTTTGTGGCTCTGGCTTGGAGACCTACAAGCTTGTTAGAGCCAGTGAACTTCCTTTTTTTTTTTTTTTTTTCCGTTCTCTGTCCAGGGCATCCTCTGGTTCTGAGTCCTGCATGATGTACTCAGGGGGGTCTGCCTGGAGGAAGAGGCAGACATGCAGGCAAGTGACTGTACCCATCATCCAGCGGGTGCACAGAGACTAGTCCCCATTTATCCCACATTCACCATGGGCCCAGCCAAGGAGCTTAGCGGATGAACACATGGGGTCCTCACCCCAGCGCCCATTTCACAGAGGAGGCTACTGAGGCACAGAAAAGAAAATAATGAAGACTACAGGGCAGAAGCAGCTTTGGAACCCAGATCTGTCCAAGTCCAGAGCCGAGGCTCTGAATTCCTCTTCTTGCAAGATCATGAACTTGGCACATAGTAGATTGAATGCACGCAAGGATGAGTGAGGTGTGATCATTAAGCTTTTCCGTGCCTTTTAGGGACTAAACTCTGTGAAGGGAGGTTCTTTCTTATTGATCCTTGAATCCTTGGCTTTGCCCAGCACAGAGTTTGTGGGTAGAAGACTCTTGATATCTGTTGAATGTGGTTGTGTTGAGTCTGAGACAGGTTCAGACCGAAATCCATAAAACCTTGAAGGTGAGTGTGGCACACATAACCTGTCCTTCAAATCTGTCGCTAGCATCGGCCCAGAGACGCCAAATTGGGATCAAATCAAATCAAATCATTTCTCACCGTCTAACATTTTCAACGTGTCACAGCCCCTTAGGGAGTGAGGGGGCAGCTCTTATAACCCCCAGACGAGCCCAGTGCCTCGAGTCAGATCGGTGACAACACAGTTAGAAAAACAATGAAACGTCAGGCACCTAGGGGGCTCTGTCGGTTAAGCATCCAGCTGCAGCTCAGGTCATGATCTTGTGGTCCGTGAGTTTGAGCCCCGTGTCAGGCTCTGTGCTGACAGCCGGAGCCTGGAGCCTGTTTCAGATTCTGTGTCTCCCTCCCTCATTCTCTACCCCCCACCCCTGCTCTGTCTCTCTCTCTCTCTCTCAAAAATAGATAAACAAACAAACAAAAAAAACCCAATGCCATCAATTCCCCAAAATGCCCCCTTGTCAAGCAAATCTGTTCCTTTGCCTTCCAAGAAGGCTGTTCTTGTCTGTTTTGAGTTCTCCCGGAGGGTCCCAGGGTTGTGCGAAGGAGTTATTTGTGGGCACAAACCTTAGCTGGGCAACCCTGAGAAAATACCACGGCTTCTCTGGGCTCCGGGCATGGGTACAAAAGTTCTCACTTCTCCCGTCTGCATCTTAGGCTGGGGATTCTGAATAGGAAGCCGGAACAGCTTACTGACGCTACAGCCACGGTGCCTGGACTCTGGTTATGGACGCGCTGTGTGACCTTGGGCCAGTGACCCCGCTAGCAGCCTCCCTGCCCTGTCTGTAGAATGCGGACTAGACTAGCTCTTGCCTCATAGGGTTGTTACAAGTATTAAACATCTACCAAGTGCTTAGAATGGTGCCTGGCATCCCTGGGCTATGTGCATAGGAGGTGGTCAGGAAAGGCTGGAAGGAAGCAGAATAGGAGACTGGAATGAGTTTGTGGCCAAGAGATGAAAATCCAACCTCTAAATCTGGGTGCAGACTAAGATAAAGGGCCAGATAGTGAACGTTTTTGGCTTTGGGGGGCATGTGGTCAGACAGTCTCGGTAGCAGTGATCTCATCTATGTCTTTGTAATGTGAAAGCAGCCATAGAAAATGTGCAAATGGATGACTGTGTACCAATAAAACTTTATTTACAGAAATAAATGGCAGGCCATAGCTGGCCTGAGAGATGTAGCTGGCTGACTCTTGTTCTAAACCATAGTGAGAGATGAGTGGAGACAAAGAGAGGGTCTCTCATTCATATGTGGGGATTTCTGGAGAGATGGTGAAGTCAGAAGCTACCAGGGGTGCCTCAAGCCTGGAATACGAGGGCCTATTTATTTTTGTTGTTTATTAACATTAATTAAGCACATGCTACAGCTAGCCTTGTAAGAGGCATTCTGATACTTCTGTTCCGTCTTTAAGAACCATAGTGAATCTTTTTATAATTACCTTTTCCTCCTTTTTAAATCAGGAGTCTAGCTGGGGCACCTGGGTGGCTCAGTCAGTTGAGCGTCTGGCTTCAGCTCAGGTCATGACCTCGCGGTTTGTGGGTTCAAGCCCCACTTCGGGCTCTGTGCTGACAACTCCGAGCCTGGAGCCTGCTTCAGATTCTGTGTCTCCCTCTCTCTCTGCCCCTCCCCTGCTCGCTCTCTCTCTCTCTCTCTCTCTCTCTCTCTCTCTCAAAAATAAATAAATAATTAATTTTTAAAAATTAAAATCAGGAGACTAGAGCCCAGAGCGGTTGAGAAATTTTCCGAAAGTCGCACAGCTCAGAAATAACCTTCTGGCTCATCTGGGTCCCTTTCCCCCCAAATCTGGCCTTTCCTTCCAGCGCCACAGAAGGGCTGGGACCTTCTTTCAAAGGTGTCATTTAACTGCTCACCGCTGCCCAAAAAATGCCTCAAAAAATGGGGAAGGATCTGAAGGACTAAACGTGAATGTGTTGGGTTTTCAGCAGACACGTTGTAAAGACCGAAATTCTTTACAAACTGGCATGGAACCCGTGGATAGGGCCTGTAGGCGAGCCTTCTGGAACACTCTGGAACACTCTGGAACTCTTCAGTGCCTGCCTCGGACTGTGAGACCAAGACCTGAGCCACAGTGGGATGCTTCACTGACTGAGCCACCCAGGCGCCCCCAGTTTCCAGATGATTCTAACATGTGGTCCCACTCGAGAGCTAACATGCAGGTCCTCGCTTCTCACTTTCCTGGGGGTCCCCAGGTTTACACACGACTCGGAAATTTAAAATACGCTAGAGGAGGGGCACCTGGGGGCTCAGTCGATTAAGCGTCCGACTTCAGCTCAGGTCATGATCTCACGGTTCGTGGGTTCGAGCTGCGCATCGGGCTCTGTGCTGACAGCTCAGAGCCGGAGCCTGCTTCGGATTCTGTGTCTCCCTCTCTCTCTGACCCTTCCCTGCTCATGCTCTGTCTCTCTCTCTCAAAAATAAATAAAATATTAAAAGAAATTAAAATACACTAGAGGGTAAAAAAATAATGTCTAATCCATTCCAAAGTCAACATGGAATTCTCATATGATTCACCGTTTGGATTCTGACTGTTCTGGCTTCAAGGATCTCTTCTCTGTGTATCCAGATATTCAGCGGGGACACATTGGTACAGCTCACTGTTAAAATATTAAAATATTTCCATACCAGTTAGTAAATAGCTGTTGCCTAGAGTCCTCCCCCACCTCGAGTGAGCTCCCCCCCTTGCAGGTCCCTTCCTGGGTCCTCTCATGCCTCCTGACACTCCAGCCTCCGGGGCTGGGACCTCTTGCTGGTTAAGTATTTTATTGTATTTTCTTTATTTTATTTTTCAGAGGGAGAGGACGTGAGTGAGAGAAGGGCAGAGAGAGAGGGGGAGAGAGAGAATCCCACCCAGGCTCTGCCCTGTCCGCGGGGAGCCCGAAGTGGGGGGTCGAGCTCAGGAATGGCGAACTCATGACCTGAACCGAAGTCGGATGCTTGACCGACCAGCCCCTCAGGCGCCCCGGGCTGTTACATATTCTAGATTTTGTCCGGGCGTTAGGAGTCGTCTTGCCCTTATGGTATCTCGAATGCATGGGGTGGGGGGGATCTGGATTAGGGAGGGAGCCCCTGAGCCATCGGTCCACACTGCTCACCTCTGAGACCCCCCCACCCCCAGCGGGAGATTCACTCGCCTCTGAGACACGTCTGGGTCCCAGGAATCTTTGGGAGCCTAGACCCTTTCTCAAGGGTCCGGTCACCCCAGACGCTTCCCTGGGGGAACAGTCAGTCCATACCTGGGGCGTCCCCCAACCTCCACTGCCCCCCCATTTGCCCTCAAAGTTCCTTTCCTCCCCCTGCCCTTGGGCACTGCTGCTATGGTTCCCTGAATGGGTCTGGGGTCAGACACAAGGAGGGTGTTGACCTTAGAGAACGTGGGTTCCGAGGCGGGAGACCGCAGCTGCTGGAGACAGAGCGGGCAGTGTGGGAAGGGAGGCGTGGGCAAAGTTATGGGGGTGCACGGCTGGGAGCGGCGGTCTGGACGTCAGGGGTGGGGCCTGGAGACGGAGGAGGGCTTCCTGGTGAAGGTGGGGCGAAACATGGGGGGCGGGGCACCGGCAAGGACACACCCACACGCACCCTTTGCAGGGACCCCTTTTCAGACTTGGGGTTTTAGAATGCGTAAAATCAAACGCAAAGAAGACCAACCGGGATGAGAATTTGTAACCGAAGTATCTTTAAAAAAAAAGTTTACTTATTCTTTTTTGAGAGATGGGGGGGGGGCAGAGAAAGAGAAGGAGACCGAGAGTCCCAAGCAGGCTCCGTGCCTTCAGCGCAGAGCCCGACGGGGGGCTCGAACCCACAGACTGTGAGATCAGGACCTGAGCCGAAGTAAAGAGCCGGTCGCTTAGTGGAATGAGCCCCCCGGGCGCCCCTGTAGCCAAAATATCTTAAGCAACGGGTCTGTCGCGCTCTTACAAATGTCCTTGAACGACACGGACTAACCCAGCTCTGGTGGCGCGCCTCACAGTCTCGGGGCATTGATGGGACTGAATGCTGTTTCCAGATCGCTGTGACAATTGTCATGTGCCATAAAAACGCGGTCCTGTGGATGACAGGCGCAGCTGCTGCTGACACTGTTAATACGGGTGACTCTTTTTTTTTTTTTTGCCTCCATTCATATTTTCAGCTGGAGGTAGTGAAATTTAGGATGTGCCTGTGACTTTTTTTTTTCTTTCTCAGTCAAAGTCACAGAGTCCCTGAATGAAAAACAAGTGAAGTTAGTCTGGTGACTGACAGAAGAGGTGTGTTCAGGGGGAACCCCGAGGTCTCAGGTCTGGGGAGGGTCAAGGCGGGGTTTTCTGGGAGGTGGGGTTATCGGGAGGCGGGGTTACCGGGAGGCGGGGTTATCTGGAAGGCGGGGTTTTCGGGGAGGCCGTGAGAAGTTAGAGGCTGGGGTGGCTCGGTTGAGGTTTCAACTCTTGATTTCAGCTCAGATCATGAACCCAGGGTCGTGGGATCAAGCCCCATGTCAGGCTCTATGCAGAGCGTGGAGCCTGCTTAAAATTCTCTCTCCTCTCTAAAATAAAACATTAAAAAAATTAAAAAAACAAAAAGGGGCGCCTGCGTGGCTCAGTCTGTTGTGCCTCCGACTTCAGCTCAGGTCATGATCTCACCGTTCGTGGGTTCAAGCCCCGCATCAGACTCTGTGCTGACAGCTTGGAGCCTGGAGCCTGCTTCAGATTCTGTGTCTCCCTCTCTCTCTGACCCTCCCCTGCTCACACTGTCTCTCTCTCTCTCAAAAATAAAACATTAAAAAAATTACATTAAAAAAAAGATTCTCTCTCTCTCTCTCTTCCTCTCCCTGTGCCCCTCCCCTGCTCATGTACACATGCATTCTCCCCCCCATTCCTTAAAGAAATTAGAGAGTAGAACAGAGCCGGGAGAAGGGGGTAGATTCTGGAGGGATGGGGACAGACCAGAGTGTTGAAGCCTGTGTACTTGGGAGTCATCGTGCCCGGGCTCTAATCCCGCCCCACCTTCTTACCAGCTTTCTAATGATACTGTGTCCAACAGCACCCCACTTCCAGTACCACATGCGGACTCCATTGCCTTTTATGTCAATTCCTGACCCAACCTTGCGTGCCTCAGTTGACACATCTGTAGAATGAGGAGAGCCATGGCCTAATCCAGGGTGAGAGAGTCATGTGTGACCTCGACAGGAGGGTCTTAGGAAAGGTGGTCTGGTGAGCCGACATGTGGGTTGAGTCCTGAATGACGGGGGGTGAGCCATCCATGCAAAGTCCTTGGAGAAGGAAGTTCCAGGTAGAGAGAATAACAGGTGCAAAGGTCCTGTGGCCGGCGCATGCCTGGTGTGTTGGGGGACCGGCAAAGGCAGCTGGCGTGGCCGGAGCAAGGCGAGTGGGGGGGTGGGTGGTGAGAAATGATGCTGCAGGAGCCGGTGGGGGGTCAGCTCCCGCATTACATGCCCGTGATGGAAGGATGGCCGCTTCCCAGCCGCTGTCCTCAGTGGCGTCAAAGACACCCAGTGAGGTAGATGCTTTAAGAGAGGCAGAGACAGTGGGATTGGCCACAGCTCTGTAAGGGACTCAAGAGCCAAGACCCACCGCTAAGCAGGAGATGGTTCCAGAATAGAACAAGAACAAAGAGATCCAACAGAGAGAGCAGGTAGACAGAGATAGAGGAGACGTCAGAGAGAGACCCGGGTGAGCAGTGGCTGAAAGCCTGAGGCCCAGGCCGTGGGGAGCGGGTGGCGGCCCGTGGGTTCTCCTGGCCACCGAGCGTCGGGGACGTCCTGGGAGTCACATCCCAACTCCTCTCTCGCTTTCAGCCCTGGGACTCGGCTGTGGCACCCACGCACTTTCCGTTCTTCCTTCGAGCGGTCTTGTTTATCCAGCGTCGGTGGGCATCTCGGAGCCCCGCCTCTGACGGCCGGGCCCGGCCCTGGCGCCCGCAACCCAGCCCACCT
>NC_043711.1:9008607-9048325 GCF_006229205.1 Suricata suricatta | reverse complement strand
ATGCAAGCAGGGAAGGGGCAGAGAGAGAGAGGGAGAGAGAGTAGTAGGCTCCGCACCATCAGCGTCACAAACTGTTAGGAGCATGACTTGAGCTGAAGTCACTGACTTCGCTGACTGAGCCACCCAGGCACCCCAGGAAGGTCGACTTTTGGACAAAGACTTCTGTTTGGAGTTTTAGGCAGAAACTTGCTAGGACACGGTGAGACGGTGCTGGGATGGGATAAAGGAAGCATAGTCTGCAGGTGGGGCCCGTGAATGAGTCTGAGAAATACGGACACTGAAAATACGGACACGGAAAATACGGACACCGAAAGTGGTGTCCAGGGTACTTGGGGGCACGGAGTGGAAAAGCCACTGCTTTGGAATCAGAGGTATTGATTATGAAGCTTTCGGCTGCACTCAAGTAGCAGAAACCCAACTTACGTGTCTTTTTAAAAATTTAAGTGGAATTCATATAACGTAAAATTAAGCCCTCACCATTTTAGCGCGAAAATTCAGTAGTGTGTGGTATAGTCGACCGTGTCGTGCACCTGTCCCCTCTGTCTGGTTTTCAGACATTTTCAAGGCAGTAGGAGGGATTCAAAAGGAGTTCCACGGGCACCTGGGTGGCTCACTCAGTTGAGCGGCCGACTTCGGCTCAGGTCGTGATCTCACAGTCGTGGGTTCGAGCCCCACGTCGGGCTCTGTGCTGACAGCTCAGAGCCTGGAGCCTGCTTCAGATTCTGGGTCTCCCTCTCTCTCTGCCCCTCCCCTGCTCAGGTCTGTCTCAAAAATAGATAAAAAACATTAAAAAAAGTTCCAAACAAGTTCTCATTCATTTACTCTTCTGTCTGTTCGTTCATTCAAAACTACTTGCAGGATGCCTACTGATTCTCTGGACGCTTTAGATGCTGGGCTACAAGAAACAGACCAAAGTCTTGCCCACGGAGGGCGGAGGCCGGAGGAGGCAGGGGGGAAGAATCCATGCACTGTATTGGTTGTTGTTGGTTCACATCGCTGCAAGTCTCTTTGGGATGTGGGGTTCAAGCACAGTTTGATCAAGGAGCCGGCTTCCCTGCTTCCCTGTTCTCTCAGGTTTGCGAGATGGTTGATACCCCAGTTAACAAAGGCCCTGTTCACATCTAGGAAGAGAGAAGGACTGGCTTCCTGCCATGCTGTCTATACAACCAGAAGAGCCTGGCAAACTTCCCCCTGGGTCATGTTTGATCCATTTTGGCCCCTGCCGCCCGTCTAGGAAGCAGTTGAAATGACCAGATTGAGGCTGACCGTAATTCACCTAGATTCACCGACTGGGTGGCTTGGCTCTGGCCCCGCTGCCTGAGATGAACCTAGGATTGCAACCCTACTCCATCACCTCCCTGCTGTGTGATTACCCATCAGTGTCTCAACCTCTCTGAGCTTCCGTTTCCTCATCTGTAAAATGAAGATGTTAACGATACCTGTTCATAGCGTTTCTTAGGGGCGTCCGGTGAGGGATAGACGTAAATTGGTGCCCAGTAGGGTTCTTTTCACGACAGAAGGCCCGGTGGATAAAGGCATTAACGACACCAGCGACCGGCGGTGGTTTTGCACAACTCCATGGTCACCGCTTACAGAGGTTATGTACGCCGACAGCGCCTCTCCTACAGCATGGCGGGTCTGCGGCGCGCTCTCCGAGGCTTACCTGAAGTAGCCCTGCGCCACCCCCATGCTGAGGCATGCTCCTCATCCCCATTTTACACACGGAGAAACTGAGTCACAGAGAGCTTAATCGGCTTCTACCCTGGGTCCCACAGGGCAACAAGTGGCCTTCGAATCCTGGGGCATCCTGACTTCAGCTCATCCCCGGGCAAGCGGGTCTCCTGCATCCGCTGGCCACCATGCTCCGCCCCCCAGCATCTCCCCTCCTCCCCTGCAGAACTCCCAGGGGGCAGAAATCACGGATGCCCCATTGCCGGAGCCACCCCGCGGACTCCCAGCAGGTCCGCCGTGAGGGCTGGGATTGAACCCACGCGTGCCTGACCCCAGCGTGGAGCCTCCTCACCGCCCCCCCCCCGCCCCCACGCCCCGTGCCAGGTGGCATCGAAAGTCCCCGCGCCAACCTGAGCTCCCGGGAGACGTCTGAAGTGGAAATCCGAGTCATTATTGTAGATGGTTGCAAAATATTGGAGTGAGGTGGAGTCCTCTTCCGCTGGTTCCTTTGCAAGGAGGCAATTTCCTCCGAGCCGAGGAGCCGAAGCTAAATTTAACGCAGCAGAGCTCGTGCGCTACTGCGCAGCCCTGACAGGGCGCTCCCGGGCCACAGGTGAGACGCCAGGGGGCTTTCGGAGTCCCCGGAGGTCCCCTCCCTCCTGCTGCCAGCGAGGGGTCCTGGGGCAGGTCTCTGGGTGCCTCGAGTGAGGCGGGGGGCCAGAGACACCCCCCACCTGTGGGCTTTGCCAACAGGGCTGAACGTGGAGGGGCCTCCTCTTGCTCTGTCTCTAGGAATTCCTCTTTTCTCTGTCTCTCTCTGTATCTTCTCTCTGTTCCTGTCTTTCTCTGGTCTTCTGTTTGTCTCTATCTGAATCCCTCTTTTCTCCCTGGGTGTCCCCCTCTGTCTGGGTTTCTCCATCTCTCACGCCCCCTCCAGCCCCCTCGCCCCCTCCCCCCCCCGGCCGGGTTTCCTGCTCCCTCTGCGGTGGGACTGGGCACTGGGCTTGGAAGAGACATTCTCCGCCCCCACCCCCGGTGACAGGTCTTTGCTGCTGGAAAAGGCACCTGCTGCGTAAAGCACATGTCTGGCGTCAGATTCCCTGAAAGCAGAGCCTGAGATGGGGCGTCTTGAGGAAGGGATTTCTCGAGGGGGTGTTCTTGGGAGGGACAGCCGAGGTGGGGCCCCTTGAAGCTGGCCGCACCTAAGGGTCCCCCGGGAGGGTCCTGAAAATCCCTGGTGGCCACGATTTGCTCCTTACCAGTTAAGTCAGAACCTCTGGGGTGGAATGGGGGGGTTTCCAGTTTGAGAGCCAGGGGTCTGCGGGAAATGAGGGGGGCGGGACAGGGCGGGGGGGAACAGCAGGTTAAGGAGGTGGGCTCAGCCCCTGCCTGATAGCAGAACCGACCTCCCACCCCCCGGGGCTGGGACCTGGGCTGGGGACCCAGAAACAGGTGCTAGGAACCTCCGCTCAGAGCATAAAAAACCAGGTTGGATAATCCAGGACTCTGGGTGTTCCAGGATTTACATTTCTTTTTCTTTTTTTTTTTTTTTTTGCATTTTAAAAAATGTTTTATTATTTTTTTAGAGAAAGAGGCAGACAGAGCATGAGCAGGGGAGGGGCAGAGAGAGGGAGACAGAGAATCCCAAGCAGGCTCCACACTGTCAGTGTAGAGCCTGACGCGGGGCTTGAACCCACGAACGGCAAGATCATGACCTGAGCTGAAGTTGGACGCCCAACTGACTGAGCCACCCTGGCGCCCCTAGGATTTACATTTCTGTTTGGAATTCCGTGCCGTTCACTCCCGAAATGACGTGGTTGGGTTACTGTCACAACCAAACCGATGATGATTCGTGTTGCGTGTCCGCGCCCATTCGCATGATTGTAGAACAATCAGGGCAGTTCCTGTAGTGAGATTAGTCAGAGGGGCAGCTGGAGCCAACCGGTGCAGAGACCGGACCGTGTGCCCAAGTGCTCTGGGCGCGCGATCCCACTGCCACTTCACCGGCTGTGTGACCTTGTGCCAGTCACGGCACCTCTCTGGGCTTTGGTTTCCTCATCTGTAAAATGGGCCGGTGATCTCGCCTCCTCCTAAGGTGAATGAATGCCTGGGGGGGGCCATGGCTGCCATGAGTGTGTTTCCTATTTGTTCTTCTTCCTGTTCTTGCCGCTGCTGGGAGATGTCAAGTTGGAACCCTCCCCGCAATTTGAGATGCATTCTTTGTGCGTCAGAGTGGGTAACCTGTGAATGAATTAAAATAGCTCTTTCCAGAATAACGTCCTTGGATCGCTCCTTGGATAGCGCCTACACCCTCAAGGGTTCCCCGCCCCCTCTTCCCCTCCCTCCCGTGGGCGGTGCTCCTCCCCTCCCCCCTTCCCCAGGGCTTCTTAGAAAGAGGGTGGCCTCTCAGCGGGACAGGAGGGCGACAGGTGCAGCTGGTGCCGAAACGTTGGAATCAAATGTTAGAACAACGGAGCCCGGGGCAGGTTTGCCTCCACACGGGGGCTGCCGGAAGGGCCACTTCTGTGTGTTCTGAAACCGTCAAAGTCAATGTCACTAAGTCAGCGCTTCTCCGCAGATTACCGGCCAAGCAGAAACGCTGGCCTCTGAATGTGTCTTTCACCCCCCGGAGGGACCCAGGAAGGAAGGGAGCAAGACCGAGCTGGGCCTGCTGAGGGGCGCACTTGAGAGATGACAGAGAGAGGGCTGAGCTCGCGCTGTCGGCTTTGCTCTCAGGACCTGAGGACATCTGTCTGTCTGTCTGTCTTCCAGGTGGACAGCAAGACAGCCTCAGGGGAAGGGAGAAGAGAAGCCCAGGATGGCGGGAGGGGCAGATAAGAAAGACCCAGGGGCACTCCACCCGTGGAGCTGCCGTCTCTTGATTTGATCTCGAGGTTCGTGAGTTCGAGCCCCTGGTCAGGCTCTGCGCTGACAGTCTGGAGCCTGCTTGGGATTCTCTGTCTCCCTCTCTCCCTCTGCCCCTGTGTGCATGCTCTCTCGCTCTCTCTCTCTCTCTCTCTCTCTCTCTCTCAAAATAAATAAACATTAAAAAAATTAGGAAAGAAAGAGCCCGGCTCCTGTAACCTCCTAAGCCTGAACAAACCCCATTGGAGGGCAGACATTTGCAGGTGGGATTGGAGGCAGCGAACTTGAACTCACAGAGAGGGCCAGGCATGGGCTGGGGTGAGGCAGCTGAGGCATTAGCGTTGGGTGCAAAACGTAAGGGGCCCCCAAAAAACTCAGCCGTCAAGGTAAATATTGTAATATTTTTTAAGTTTATTTTTTATTTTCTTTTTGAGAGAGAGCGAGCAAGCCAGGGAGGGGCAGAGAGAAGGAGAGACAGAGATCCCAAGCAGACTCCATGCTGCCAGCACGGAGCCCAACATGGGGCTCGAACTCACAAACCGCGAGATCAGGACTGGAACTGAAATCTAGAGTCAGATGCTTAACCGACTGAGCTCCCTGGGCTCCCCTAATGCCATATTTTTTAAAGATTAAAAGATCACCACAAACAGCTGTGATGAACAAAATATCAGAATTGTAAAGAGGGGCAAGATCAGTATTTTGGAGCCTTCCTTTGGCCTCAGGCGCCAGTGTGGCCTGGCGTGTTTGTGGGGTGAATTGTGTCCCCCCAGGAAATTCCTGCCTTGAAGCCCTAACTCCCAGTTCCTCTGAGTCCGACCTTGATTAGAGCAGCGTTGTGGCCGATGTGATTAGTTAAGGTGAGGGCAACTGGGGGAGGGGGGCCCTGACCCAGCACAAAGGCATCCTTAGGAGAAAGGGGACATGTGGGCACAGAGACGCTGGGTCAAGACTGAGTCACGTCACCACAGACCAGAGAACTACCAGAAGGTAGGAGGGAGGTGCGGAATGCAGCCTTCCTGAGGGTTTGCAGAGGGAGCCCGGCCCCGCCAACGCCGGCATCCGGGCTTCCAGCCTCTACAACTGGGGACGGTACATTCCTGTGTTCTCAGGGTGCCCGGTGTTAGGGTGGCCCCAGCTGACAGGGACGCGGAGGGCAGCTGTTAAGTTCTGTGTCCAGAGTGAGTGCCTGGCTCTCCCCACCTTAGTTCCGAGCCCAGTGCCAGGGATGTTAGGAAAAGGATTTAGGTCCTGCTTTTGTCTCCTTCCTTCCTTCCTTCCTCTCTTTCTTCCTTCCCTCCCTCCCTTCCTTCCTTCCCTCCCCTTCCCCTCTCTCCCTTCCTCTTTCTTTTAAATAAGACCTTTCTTGAGATTTAATGCACATACCATAAGACTCACCCCTTTAAAATGGACAGTGATTTGTATCATAAATGTAAGGCTGTCCAACCATCAACACTATCTAATTTCAGGCCATTTCCATCGCCCCCTAAAGAATCCCATACCCCTTGTCGGCTGTTATTTTCTGGATTCGACAAAACAAAACCAAACCAATTCAGTGCAGACTTTACTGGTCCAGCTCAGGTAAAGCTGAGGACACCTGCTTTGGCCTGTCCCCTGGGCGTTTAACGCCACGGGAATCAGATCCGGGTCGGGGGTCTGTCAGAGGGCACTAGGACCGTAATCTTGGAGGATGGCCTGGGGCTCCTCTAGGTGCCCAAATACCCCTTGAAATGCTGGCTCAAGGGGAAGTCTAGGGTGGCTTGGAGGAACCCCCCCCCCCCAGTAGATGGGAAGCCCTCGGGTGACTCGAGATAGTGGCTGTTCATCAACCAGAATGGAAGCATTTCACAGTTCGCACAGCCCAGAGGGCCATCAGCGGCCACGATCGGAACTCCTGGTGGTTTGGAGTTTCTTCCTTTAAATATTAGCTCCCAGGGACGCCTGGGCGGCTCAGTCAGTTAAGTGTCCGACTTTGGCTCAGGTCATGATCTCGCGGTTCGTGGGTTCGAGCCCCGCATCGGGCTCTGTGCTGACAGCTCAGAGCCTGGAGCCTGCTTCCGATTCTGTGTCTCCCTCTCTCTCTGCCCCTCCCCTGCTCACGCTCTCTCTCTCTCAAAAAACAAATAAAACATTAAAAATAATAAAACATTAGCTCCCTAATCAGACCCAGAGCTATTTGAGAGGGAAGCCGACCAACCTGTTGTCTACGTGGCCTCAGTGTGCACACGGCATACCGTGGGTGCGCTATAAATGTTTGTTGAATTAAAATTTAAACCGTGGGGAGTGACAGTGTTTGGGGGAAAAGACGGTGAGACTGATTTTCCCCATAATGCTGTTCTGACGTGAGGACTTTCTCCCGGAAGGGGGTGGCCTGTGGGACTAGGCAGGATCATACACTCAGCTTTGGGTCTTGGACACCAGGCTCCCTCCTGTGACCCTAGGATGAATTCTCTGTTTCCTGGTCTTTGAGTTGGAGCTAATAATAGTTCAGGTCTTAGTTTGGGGTCTCTGATCCTGGGATAAGAATTCAAGGGCAGGGGCACGTCAGTGGCTCAGTTAGTTGAATGTCTGACACTTGATTTCGGTTCAGGTCATGATCTCGCGGTTCGTGAGTTCGAGCCCCACGTCGGGCTCTCTGCTGTCAGCACTGAGCCTGCTTCAAGACCTTCTTTTCCCCTCTCTCTATGACCCTCTCCCCTGCTCGGACTCTCTCAAAAATAAATATTAAAAAAAAAAATCCCTGGTTCTGGCACACACACAAAAAAATTCAGGTCCAAACAGTTATTTGGGAAGTGGTCCACGAAACCCCAGGAAGAAAGAAGGAGTGAGTCGTTAAGGGTGTGTTACCGGGGCACCTGGGTCACTCGGTTAAGCGACTGGCTTCGGCTCAGGTCATGATCTCATGGTTTGTGGGGTCGAGCTCTGTGCTGACAGCTTGCTCAGAGCCTGGAGCCTGCTTCGGATTCTGTATTTTCCTGTCTCTCTGACCCTCCCCTGCTCGCACTGTCTCTGTCTCTCAAAATTAAATAAAAAACAGTAAAAAAAAGTTTTTTTAAATAAAAAAAAGGGTGTGTTACCACAGGGGGTAACCGTGGCTCAGTTCCGTCATAGGCCTCTGAGAGGCAGCAGAGAGCACGCTTTTTGGAGTCCCCTCACCGAGCACCCGGGGCTCGGTTCTCAGCAGTTGGTCCAGGACATTAATTGCTTCCCAGGACATTTCTGGCCGCCCTCCGCCTTCAAAACTCCTTGAGGGACATTGTGGGCGGGACACCAGTAGCATCGGGCGCAGGGCTTCTGTGACCGTTTGCTGAGATAATGATGACCACAGGTGCTCTGATCTCTGAAGCCGTAGCCGCCAAGTTCAACTGAGAGAAGGTGGATGTTTAGGGAGAAGGCTCGCCTGCTATCACAAGGGGCCCCATGCAAACCCGGCGTTTTAAAGAGGGGAGGCGTTTATGTCTCTAGCTTGTTACAGTCTCTCTCGTTACAGCCGCGGGGCGGCTTCTGAGCCAGGCGGCGTGTCCGTTGCTGCGAACGCGGTTCGGTTCCCCACGCAGCGTCCGGGGGCGCTTACCGTTTCGGGAGGTGCCCGCCCCGTTCCCGACAGACGGCACCCGCGTCTGTCCGCCTAAGAGCCTTCGCCGGCAGCCGGAGGTCACGCCGGAAATGTTGGGGAGATCGCCCCCTCCAGGGGGCAGCCGCGACCCACGACTTTCGAGGCGCCGTGGGGACTCGCGCCCCGTTCCCGCCCCCCGTGGGAAGGGCGGCTCCGAGGTGTGGTCTATGCTGCCTTCCAGAACCCTCCAGCAGGATTGGGTCCCAGGTGTCCCTGGTGGTAACTGGCTGCTGCCCCCCCCCGCCCTGGGGTTTTCTGGGGCCATCTCACAAAGAAATACTTACCCTGGAAATCCTGGGTCTCAGGGTCTCCTTTTGAGGGAACCCAGACCAAGATACCGTCCTCCGAGTATCATCGTTAACTGGCTCACCAAGGACTGCAGGCAAACGCGAAGCCAACGTCCCTGGTCCCTTTCTTTAAGGTCCAGAATAAACACCTGAAACTTCGGCTTGCCTTTCGCGGGTCACGTGACCACGCGGTCTGGCCAGGGCGGCTGGGAAATGTAGTCCTTCCGCTTGCGGGGACTTGGACACCGGCGATCCCTTGTGCAAAGGTGGTTGCTGGCTTCAGGATCAGAACGTGACCACCTTTATTCATGCGCCATTTCTTCACTTGCGGAAAAAGTGTTCACAGTCGTGCCTTTTTGCCTGAGTTGACTTAAAAGCTCCCTTTTTGGCTCATTCCCCCGAGCAAAAGCCAGTTCCCCCCTCTGAACTCTTCATATGACAGCAGTTCAAAAGGGAAGCACAGAGAAATCTTTTTTTTTTTTAATTTTTTCTGTTTTATGTTTAGATGGTACATCTAGGGATTAAGCATCTGGACTCTAAGACACCTGCCCCCACCCGAGACGGCCACCAACCAGTCACGGAGCCCCAAAATATGCATGCGTTTCTTCGGTTAGAGTGACCTAGTATTTGTACCCAGTTTGCTTGGGAACATTTTCTGGCTAAATATTTTTTAGAAGGCTTTAAAACACATTTTAAAAGTGAGTTCTATTTTCTTTTCTTTTTCTTTCTTTCTTTCTTTTTCTTTTTTTCTTTTTTCTTTTCGTGGGGGGAGGTTGTTGGTGAAGCTTTAACGTCCGCCTCCTCTTTTTTCTCTGGAGGCAGGGATGGGTGGGAACTTCTGCAGCCTGCCAGGCGATGCATCCAGGACCCAAAAGAGCTGGTTCTTCATCCTTTTTGCCTTGGAAGCATTTTTTTTTCCACCCCAGCATCTTGCCAGCCAGTTCTCTTCCTCCCCCAACTCAGAGCCTTCTTCCAAAGCTCTCAGATTAAAAAGTGCTGAGGCCAGTGCTCTGGCCTGTTGTCATGGAGAAGGGAGCTGGCAAAGATATACTGACTCCTGCATCCTCAGAGGCTCCAGCACCTGGGGCCCCGGCTCAACCTGGCGTTGCAGCTTCTGTTTCCAACAGCGGGTCTTGATCAGCTAGCTCATCATGCTTTTTCAATAATATATATGCATTTCTGCATTTTATTATTTTTTTACTTAAAAAATTTTTTACATTGATTTATTTTTGAGAGACAGAGAGAGACAGAGCATGAACAGGGGAGGGGCAGGGAGAGAAAGACACAGAATCCGAAGCAGGCTCCAGGCTCTGAGCCGTCAGCACAGAGCCCGGTGCGGGACTTGAACGCATGAATCGTGAGATCATGACCTGAGCTGAAGTCGGACACTTAACCGACTGAGCCACCCAGGCGCCCCTTGATTCACTTCTAACAAGAAAAGACAGCAAAGTGATGGGATCCACTTCCTGACTAGGTTACAAAAAGCCTGCGGCTTCTGTCTTGCTCTGCATTGGTGTTTCCTTGCTTGCTGGTTTAGATGAAGCCAGTGACCATGTTGTGAGCTGTCCTATGGGGAGGCCCATGAGGCAAGGAACAGAGAGTGGCTTTCAGCCAATGGCCTGAGAGAAGCTGAATCCTGCCAGCAACCACGTGAGTGAGCTTGGAGGCGGGCCCTTCCTCAGCCGGGCCTCCAGATGAAACCAAAGCCCTGGATTATACCATCTCACGACAGAACGTAAAGCAGAGGCACCTGCTGAGCCCTGCCAAAAACGATGGAATCCTAAGTTGTTTGTTTCAGGCTGTGAAGTTTGGGGGTAATTTGTTACGCAGCATTTGGTAGCTGTTAAACTGAATACAAGCAGTAGTTTTGTCCAGCAAAAGTGACTTCAAGGCAACACCTCCAGACCCAATGCCAATCCTGTTGATGCCCCGAAGCCTTTTTGGTGTAGAATTTCCAGATCTGCTTAAGCTTCAAAGGCCAAGTGTCATAAAAAAGTCCAACTCCACCCTCAGCGATTTGGTCCAGAATCGTTAAAATTCTGGATGTGGTGGTCTGGAACGAAAGGCAGCAGGAAGTACTGGACGTGCAGTCTTTCTGCTCCAAAATGTGTTTTACAGGGAAGTCAGCGAGTTCTAATTTTTAAAAACTCAGTGTTTTAAAAAATGTTTTTAAAACTGAATTTACCCTTAAAACCCCCTCCCCCAACCTCTAAGATGATTCCCATTAATGGTGGTGATGGGCCCATATGTGTACTCAGAAAATTAACATCCTACATCCCTATTGCTTTGGAATGTGTCTGTCTCACTAAATAGGAATGAGATTGATGCCTTATGATGGGGGCTGGGATTTCTTCCGAACTTTCAGTCCACATCGTTTAATGAGCACTTACAGTGTGCTCATCTATGTTGCAGGGATTGGGATCCATGAGTGCCTTCATTTGATTCTTTTTAATGTTTATTTATTTTCAAAAGAGAGAGAGGGAGACAGAGCATGAGCAGGGGAGGGGCAGAGAGAGAAGGAGATGCAGAATCCGAAGCAGGCTCCAGGCTCTGAGCTGTCAGCACAGAGCCCGATGTGGGGCTGGAACCCATGAGCCGCAAGATCACCACCTAAGCCAAAGTCAGACCCTTCACTGACTGAGCCACCCAAGGGGCCCCACAAAACTGCTTTTCAAAGCCCCCATTTTGTCAGGGTGCCCGGCTGGCTCTGTCAGAGGAGCCCGTGACTCTCGATCTCGGGGTCATGAGTTCGAATCCCGTATTGGGTGTAGAGATTTCTTAAAATACATAAATACACTTAAAAAAAATCCCTGCTTTGTCTTTTGCAATACTTTCCCTCCCCCTTCTCATCTGTAAAATGGGGGTAACACTACAGCTTCCTTCACGCCTTTGGAGGAGGGCGAACTGAGTCACTTCAAGCTTTCGGCCACCTGCCCGAGGCAAGCGAGGCTGTATGCATTCTGCGTTGCTGGGCTGGCTCCTCCTTTCGACTTTCCTTTCTGCAGTCCCCTTCCTGCTTGCCTTCTCAGCTTTCCTTTTCTGGAGGGAGGCCGGGTGGCTGAATGCTGACAGTGTTCTGTGTGCGTCCATTACCAGCGTCTGGGAAAGAGAAGAAAGAGCTAAATTGGATGTGCTTGGCCCGCTCCCGGGGCGGTCGTGGAGACCGGGAGCCAGTTGGAAGGACATGGACACATCTTCCTCCCAACTCCCCCCGCCCCTATCCTGTTTCACCTGCTCCCTCCTCGGACAAACGGGTTCTCCTTGTTTCCGGGGCTCCAGAGGACGGTTGCCTGGCGGGTGGGCCCTGGAGGCAGGGGCTGGCCACCCCACACAGGCTGAAAGAAAGGCCTGTGCTGGCAAGAGCCACCCACTCCTTTATCTGCCTGTCCCCGAGGTCCCTCTGTTCCCTTCCCACACACCTTGCTTGCTGTTTCATCAGAGGAGAGAAGGCACGCGTCGGTGCAGCTCCGTCAGCGGCCCAGACTCTTCGGTTTTCCTTCTGCTGTAAAAGAAAATAAATCCATTGTCGGAGGAAGGTGACACTCCACTATTTAATCATTCACTGACTTGCTCATTCAGCCCCAACAGCTGTGTGCAGGAGGCTACCGGGGGTCGGCGCTGGGCGCACAAACACGGAAAGGCTGTCGTGCGCCTTCCCCCGGGAAGGATGGTCTGGTCGGGGCGACACAGAGCGGCCCACATTGGGGTCACAGTGGTGGCAGTGGCGGCTGAATGCTGCGGGGAGGGTAGCGGGCACTCGGAGCTCCTGGGTCCGCTCTGTGGAATCAGGGGGGCCCTCCCACTGGAAGAAGCGTTGAGCCAAGGTGTGAGCGACGAGCCCAAGTTTGCCAGACTGATGCATGTATCGGTCTGAGGGGTGTGTGTGCGTGTGCGGCATTCCAGACGGGTGGGGAGATCGGATGGCAGCCTTTTGGCGGTGAGAGATAGAAACACACGCAAAATGATTCAGGTTAAAAACAAAAAGGGTAGTGTGTGTGTGTGTGTGTGTATGTGTGCTGGCTTAAATGATTTAAAAAGTCTGTTTCAGGAATGGCTGCATCCAGGGGCTGAGATTAGGTCAGACTTTAGGAACGGCTGCCTCCATGCACTGGAATGCGGCCATCGGCTTGTGGAATCATGAAAACACATCCGAGCTTTGCCTCAGCTCCTAGTACGCAGCTAATGACACTCTTGGAATCTCGGAGTGACCAGAGGGTCGTTGGTGTGCTAAGGAGATGCCCCTTGGCCAAGGACTCCTGGTTCCTAGCAACTGTTCTAGATTGAGGAGACTAAACAAACATAAGATGTGATCCTTGTCCTCAAAGGGCTTATGGTCTAGAGGGGGAAGGAAGCCCTTGTTGGATCGGGGACACCCAGGGCCTCCAGGAGGGATGGGTTGATTCTCCTGAGAAATATTAGAAAGGAATGTATGAAGTGTGATTCTTTTTTTTTAATTTAATGTTTATTCATTAAAATTTTTTAAAAATATTTTATTTACTTTTGAGAGACAGAGAGAGACAGAGCGTGAACAGAGGAGGAGGATAGAGAGAAAAAGACACAGAATCTGAAGCAGGCTCCAGGCTCTGAGCTGTCAGCACAGAGCCCGACGCGGGGCTCGAACCCACAAACCATGAGATCATGACCTGAGCCGAAGTTGGGTGCTCAACCGACTGAGCCACCCAGGCACCCCAAATGTTTATTCATTTTTGAGAGAAAGACAGATTGAGAACAGGGAAGGGGCAGAGAGAGAAGGAGACACAGAATCTGAAGCAGGCTCCAGGCTTCGAGCTGTCAGCACAGAGCCCCACACGGGGCTCGAACCCATGAATGGCGAGACCATGACCTGAGCCGGAGTCTGCCACTGAACCGCCTGAGCACCCCCAGGCGCCCTTGAAGTGTGTGGCTCTTGACGTAGGGTGGTGTGTGCCAAACCCTCCGGGGAAGAAATGGTTTCCAGGATGGAGGGAACTTGGTCCCCAAGGGCCGAGAACTGTGGGATGACTTAGGTGTGGGAGGAATGGAAGGGAACTGATGGATACCCCCCTGGGAGCCGGGGCCACACCCAAGACCAAGAGCAAGAGTCTCCCCGGGGGTAGCAGTGTTGGAAGCTTCCCTTTTCTGGGGGATTCGAACATGCAAGCAGTACCTCTGGGCTAGAGTCTGTGGTTCAAGGAGGGTGAGGCGAGATGGAAATGTGCTAGAAGTCACATCAGGGCTTTTGACTTTATCCAGTGGGCAGACGGCAGCCTCTGGCCGCAGTGTGGATGCTGGGTGGGAGCAGAGGTGAGAGCCGAGGGGCTTAACGTAGAAGCAAACGGTAGTCATTGAGGGGCGCCTGGGGGGCTCGCTCGGTAAAGCGTATGGCTTCGGCTCAGGTTATGATCTCGCGGTTCGTGGGTTCGAGCCCCGTGTCGGGTTCTGTGCTGACCGCTAGCTCAGAACCTGGAGCCTGTCTTCATAGTCTGTGTCTCCCTGTCTCTCTGACCCACCCCTGCTCATGCTGTCTCTCTTTCTCTCTCTCTCAAAAATAAATAAAAACAGGAAAAAAAAAAGTTAAAAAAAAAAGTTAGGCTGGGTTGCGGGGGGACCCCAGAGGTCAGAGACCCACATCATCCAATCACTCCGTGGACAGCTGCGCCAAGGCCTGGGTAACCTGATGGACTGCAGGGGGAGGGTCTGCGATTCAGGACATGTGGCCTGGCTAGTGGGGGGGGGTTCCTTCAGGTGACATGAAGGTCCCTTTCTCAGTCTGTCCTGAGGAGCATCTTTAAGAGGATGTAGACCCAATCTTTAATTTTCAAAAAAAAACTTTTGATCATGAAAAGTTTTAAACTTACACAAAATTGGAGAGCATTCCAGAAATGACCTCCACATACATGTTTCCTCACTTTAATAATTATCGATATCTGGCAAGTGTGGTTTCTCTACACCTACCGTCTGCACTTTGCTGGCTCACTTTGAGGCAAATTCTAGACAGGATATCATGTATCTGTTAATTTTATAGCACATATTTCTAAGAGGTAAGGAGTCTATTAAAAACTACAACGTCAAGGCCATTGTTTCAAAATAATCTTTTTATTTTGGGATAATTTAAAAACTTTTAAGTGTTTATTTTTGAGAAAGAGAGAGAGAGAGAGAGAGACAGAGACAGAGACAGAGTGTGAGCAGGGGAGGGGCAGAGAGAGAGGGAGACACAGAATCGGAAGCAGCTCCAGGTTCCAAGCTGTCAGCACAGAGCCCGACGCGGGGCTTGAACCCGCGAACCGTGAGATCATGACCTGAGCTGAAGACGGATGCTTCACTGACTGAGCCGCCCAGGCGTCCCTGGAATAATTTTAGATTTAACAGAAAAGTTGCAAAGATAATGGGGAGTTTCTGTATGTCTTTCACCCCGTGTCCTCTACCGTCATTATCTTACATTAGTGCGATCCATTACGATGGCACATTGCTGTTAATTAAACCACGTGTTTTATTTGGATTTTACCAGATTTTCCATTCACGTCCTGTTTGCTGCTTCAGGATCCATTCGCTCACTTCGACCACAAGTGACTGGTTCCTTACTCTTGTCAAATATCCAATACTTACCCCCACGTCTCTGGCTGGCGGATAGGCCTTGCAGGTCCCTTGGAATCTGGGACGGTTCTGCCGCATTCGTTTTGTTTTCTTGCCACTTATTTATGGGAGGAACTGGATCCTTTTTCCTGGAGACCCTCCACACTTTAGGTTTGCTGAGTGCGTCCCCTGTGGTGCTGGCGTGGCATGTCCCTCTGTCCTCCGTATGTCCTGCGAGCCGGTGCCTTGATCTAGCACAGGCTCTGGTGAAAATCTCTGAAGGTCCAGACGGTCCATATTCTGGTCTTTGTGGTTCACATGATTTCTACTCTGCCTTTGCGCCGGGAACGCAGCCGTAGACAA
The DNA here is from genome assembly GCF_006229205.1 of Suricata suricatta. Taxonomy (NCBI): domain Eukaryota; kingdom Metazoa; phylum Chordata; class Mammalia; order Carnivora; family Herpestidae; genus Suricata; species Suricata suricatta. The sequence continues at coordinate 9,032,974 of NC_043711.1, read as the reverse complement.
TAGGGAAGCAAATGGATGTGGCTGGGTCTCGATGACGCGTTATTTACGAAATCAGGTGGAGGGCTGGCTTTGGCTGGGAGATCCCGGTTTGCGGGCCCCTGAGCTAGAGGATTAATCAGATCCAGTGTTGGTGGTTTCATGCTGGTCTTGCAGAATTACTCTTCGATGGTGCTGGGTGTTTCCCATTTCCCATTGCCTCATCAGGTGGCGCATCACATCTGGTTGTCTCTTTAAAAAGGAATTTTTTTAATGTTTGTTTATTTTTGAGAGACAGACATAGAGCACGAGCAGGGGAGGGGCAGAGAGAGAGAGAGAGGGAGACACAGCATCGGAAGCAGGCTCCAGGCTCTGAGCTGTCAGTACAGAGCCCGACATGAGGCTCAAACTCATGAACTGTGAGATCGTGACCTGAGCCGAAGTCGGATGCTGAACGGACTGAGCCACCCAGGTGCCTCCCATCTGGTGGTCTCTTTTAGTGATGTTGAATTTTATAGGGATTCTGGTGGTACCAACTGGGTCCATGTATCACGAAGGTCTCTCCATCAGCGGACTGTATTTCAACCTTCCTCTTTCTTCTGTGGCTGGAAGCACTTGTGCAGTGCGTGCCTTGGGCAACCATACGTGGCGGCCTCTCTCCAGTGTGTGTTATCGCCTCTTGGCATCTCCGGTGTCCTACAGCACATCAGATAGTTGCCCTGCCACAAAGGCTGCCCCTCCATCAAGAAAATGTTTCCAGAAGATTTCCCAAGGAGCCACAGCTTCTGCCTTTCTCTGGATCAGAGGTTGTGCACAGACTGCAGTTTTCGCTTTCCAAAAAAAACAATAAAACAAAAAAACAAAAAAATGGAGCCTCTGCCAACTCTTAGAATTGGGAAGATTTGACAGAAAAAAAAAAGCTGGTCTCTCCATCCTCTTGGAAAGGACGTCAGCTGGCCCCTCGGGGCCCACACTCAGGTGTGGCGACGGCCGATGGGGGCTGAGAGTGAGCGCCCCCTTCAGGTGAGGCCCTTTATCAGGCAGACATGGGGGCTGGTGGGGACTGGGGCAAACTGAGAGGCCACGGCCTGTCATTTGCCAGGTGAGAGGCGCCCGGGAGCTTCTCCAGCTCCTTCCAAGCGAGAGCGGCTGCTGGTCCAGGAGGGAGTGCGTTTCCCCCTCCTTCCCCTCCATTCCCCTCGCCGCCCCCACCCCCTGTGAAGAAAACATGCCCGTTACGTGTCTTTCCAGACCTCCTGCATGCAAACACGTCAAGTGTGTGCAGACAGAAATCCCCCCTTCACTTTCCTCTCCTTTCTTACACGGAAGAGCACATACTCAGCATGGAGTTTGGTATTTTCTGTGTTTTTTTCCCCACCTTGCCTGTATGTTCTTGGAGATCTTTCCAGGTTAGTTTAGGGAGCGCTCCTTTATTCCGAGAGCGGCAGGATTGCAGCTGTATGGCTAGGGGGGTGGCTAAGGAAGACGGGGCACGGAGGCTCCTTCTTCTGTCCCCTCTACGGGTGTCATCTCTGGGGCCTGGGTGGGACGTGTCGGCGGCCCGTGGCATCTCCTCCCCCTGCCCCGCTGCTCTTCTGCCCTGTGCTCCCAACAGCTCTCTTGGGTTTCTTTCTCTCTCTTTTAAGCTTATTTATTTATTTTGAGAGGGAGAGTGCAGGGGAGGGGCAGAGAGAGAGGGAGAGAGAGAATCGCAAGCCGGCTCCGAGCTGTCTGCGGAGGAGCCCAGTGGGGGGCTCAATCTCATGCACATTGAGATCCTGATCTGAGCTGAAAGCAAGAGGTGAACGCTCAACTGACTGAGCCCCCTTGGCACCCCAGGATGATGATGATTTTTAATGTGGGGGTTCATCCTTTTTAAAAAATTTTTTTGTTTTATTTATTTTTGAGACACAGACAGAGCATGAGTGGGGGAGGGGCAGAGAGAGAGGGAGACACAGAATGTGAAGCAGAGCTGTCAGCACAGAGCCCAACGCAGGGCTCGAACCCACAAACAGTGAGATCATGTCCTGAGCCCAGTCGGAAGCTTAACCAACCGAGCCACCCAGGCGCCCCGGATCATCCTTCATTCAGCCGCCCCATGTCGGACGTAACCCGGACGGTGGGATACACTTGGAGAGGCTGGATGCCTGGGTCAGAGAGCAGACGCTTGGACTATTTTGACTCACGTCGCCAAGCTGCCCTCCGCGGGGCTCGTGCCAGATTCCACTCTCACGACAGTGGCCGGCGCTGCCCGGGCCCCTCAGCTCCACCCGCGCAGAGCGCATCGCCGCACTTTTGGGGTTTTGACCTTTGCAGTAGTGAAAACAGGCCCCTTGTCATCTGCCGAAGGGCCACTTGCGTCCGCTCAGGGACTTGGAGAAAGGGATGCAAAGGCAAAGGCAGGGTGTGCATCCCAGGAGGCTGGTCAATTTTTAAATCACGGCCACTGCTGTTGGTCAACACTCTGATTCTCCCGAGCCTTGATACTTGGTGTGGAATTGACCTTCTCACCCGCTTTGTGTTAGTGTCACACGCCTTAGGCCTTGCCTTCTAATGCCTCCTCTTCCTCGGACCCGTGTTGTGTTGACTTCGCGTCCTAGCCGGTTTCTCTGTGGGCTCCGCGTTGACTCTGCACTGGCTCCCTCGCCCTCGATCGCTCACCCCCCAGAGAGAACGCAAACTCCACGAAAGCACGAACGAGCAGAATGTGGCCTGGTGGGACTTCTGGGTGTGGGGACGTCACAGTGATGGCTGCCTCCTGAGTCCTTCGGACACACCGATTCACATTCGGCATCTGGAGGGAGAAAGTCCTCCATCCGCCCTGCCACCTATTTATTCCGGGACATGGTCCGGAACACCTGCTACGTGTTGTGCCCCACGCCGGACCCTGCACACATAGTAGGGACCAGCACCGGGGCCCTGCTGGCCAGCGTCCTAGTTCAGTGGGTGCCTGGCGTGCTCTGGATGGAGAGCAAGAGAGAGAGGAGGCTGGGGCTGGGGCGGGGACCACACTGATGGAGTTGGAATTTATCCTAAGAGACGATGGTGGCCTGGAACTTGAAGGAAGCCATGGTGATGGAGAGAAATGGATGGATTTGGGAGGTCTTTGAATGAATACGCCTTGGTGACTGATCACACAGTGGGAGGTGTCGAAAATAGATCCCCGCCTTCTGCTTCCATAACTGGGGTGTCCAGTGTCTAGAGAGCAGTATCCCCAAGGCCAAAGTCATGGATGTGACGACTTTGTTCCACAGGAACAGACAGCACCTCTCTCCGTGTGGACTGAAACGCAGGCCTCTTCGTCGTGTCTCTCCGGTGGAGGTAGGGCAAGGGCCAAGTGAGAAACAGCCCGGAGAGGATGGTGGAGGGCGAGAGATGGGGGTGCCCGGGCGATCGTGCGGAAGCCGCATGGGTGGTCTGAGTCCCAAAGGAAGATGGATTTTTTTTTCCCTCCAGGGCAGGAGAGTTAAGGTTTAGACGCAGAACTGGGGAGAACATCAACTCTACTCAAAACTCGTCGGCTACATAAAGTTACTGTAACCTGTAACCATCTCTGAGCACTGAGGCGCTGACCACCTGCTGATTTCCTTCTTGCTCACTTCGCTGTCCAAGGTGGTGGAGCGTTAGACAGGAAACGCAACGTGAGCTGCTGTAACAAAACGCTCAGTGACTGACAACAGTGAATATGTTCTTAGCTTAACGGTCCAAGACGGGGGATTCTCCTGGGAGGCTTTTCTCCAGGTGGCGATTTGGGGAGCCAGGGTCCTTTCATCACGTGCATCTGTCTTCTCCTAAGCAAGGCCTCCGAGTTCCCCGGTGGTGCTTCTGACCTTGACTGGCAGGTAAGGAAAGAGAGCAGAAGGACCAGGTATCCATTATGCGTCAGGCTTCCAGGAGCTCACACTGTTGTTGAGCAGAACGCAATTCCGGGGCCCCGACTGGCTGCAGGGAAGGGAAATTGGAGGAAAAGGAGATGGGACCTGGCAGATCTGTAGCTTTGTCTCTGCCACAAAGGGCACCTGCAGGACAAGGTGGTTTGATACACAAAAGCCATCGCCGTGATTTGTAATTGGAGGGAAATGCACATGCACAGAGGGTAGGGCTTGTCTCTGCGAAGTCAGAGAGAGCTTTAGAGTCAAGTCTTACCAATTTACTCCCCCAAGATCCTACTGGACATCGGGACCTACTTTGGACATCGCTTTTCTCCACCTCCCCCTTGTTTTAGCATCCCCGCCTTCCTTCCCGACCCCACGCTCTTTTTACTCTTCCAGAACCTTCAGTCTGTTCCTCCAGAGCATGACTTCTAGGCTGAGTTTTCATTCGGATGTCTCCCTAAGTCCTTGGTCACTTCTCCAGCACAAGTGGTGATTTTCTCTGCCAGCCCCAGGCAAGAGCGAGACGGAGCTGCCGTATGCTAACTACCAGGCGATTGCTGTTACTATTCAGCTGTGGAAAAGAGCCTTCAGAAAACCCCAATATAATTCACCTTATTGACATCTCTCTCTGTCTCTGTCTCTCTCCGCCTTCTCTTCCTCTGCCATCTGCCTCTCCCTCTCTCGTTGACCACCCCTGTTTTATTGCCACTCATGCCTTGCTGTCATTGTCCTTGTCAACAGTGTCATTTAGCTCTGATTGATAGGAGCATTGGATTAAGAAGAAGATAAGGGCTCTGTCCAGTGTTTTTTTTTTTTTCTTGTTTTCTTTCTTTTTCTTTTTTTCCAATTTCTCTTTTAATGCATTCCTAGCCCAGAGCAGGAGCTCAAAAATATGTATTACCCAATGCCAGAGTGTGAATACCTAATTATTAACAGGTGTGAATACCTAATTATTAACCATAGTATTCCTTACGGTTTTCTCGCTCCCGGGACTCATCCTTGCGGTCCCCGTGGCTCCTCCCAGCCCCCCTTCAGGAGTTCCGACCGCGGTCCCCTGGCCCCGCCCACCCAGGTGACGGTTTCTCGGAGGCAGTGCCGACTTTCACCGCTGCCAGCGACGTCTTGCTTCTTTCTCCCGTGTCCTTTATTATTTTGTTAACTTGGGCCACCACGCAGCCACGTTGGCAGGTTTTAAGGGTACGGCCAACAGATTTGGGGCTGTGTCGATGAGCCACTGGTTGGTTCAAGGTAAAGAGCACTCGGGGCGCCCGCCCGGAGAGTACACCGTGTCCCATCCCAGGCCACCGTCCAGCAGTCAGGCGACTGGGGCTCCGCGTCCTCACGGGTCGGTTTTGCCGGGTGGATGGGTGGCACGTGCCTTTTCATCGCTGGGTACTATTCCATCGCGGGCGCTCTCCGGGTTATTCCTGAGCATAGATGAGTTGTGCCGGCTTTGAACTTCACGTGGGTGGGTTGACTGTGTCACGTTTATCCTGAGCAACTTACTTCATCTGGCAGGCTGCACGTCCTACCTATGCGTCCTGCTTGCGCGGACGTCGTTTTTACTCTTCATTGGAATTTAATTTTTGTTTTGTTTAAAGCACGGAGGGGCGCCTGGGTGGCTCCTTCGGCTAAGCGGCAGACTTCGGCTCAGGGCATGATCTCATGGCTGGTGGGTTCGAGCCCAGCATCGGGCTCTGTGCTGACAGCTCAGAAAGAGCCTGAAGCCTGCTTCAGATTCTGTGTCTCCCTCTCTCTCTGGCCCCCCGCCCACTCACATTCTGTCTCTGTCTCTCTCTCTCAAAAATAAATAAACTTAAAAAAAGCACGGAAAGCAGAAGGGGAAAATTACAAATAACTGGGACAGACCAAATTTTCATACTGTCATTTTAATGGCTATACAAGATTGCTTTTCTTTAGGACCTACTTAATTTCCCTATTGTTGGATATATTGAGACATTATATAAAAATGCTACAATAAAATCTTTCTGTACCTTTTCTCTTCCTTTGTTTTTAAAAAATATCTTAATGTTTATTTATGTTTGAAGAAGAGAGACAGAACTTGAGTGGGGAAGGGGAAGAGAGAGAGGGAGACACAGAATCTGAAGCAGTTTCCAGGCTCTAAACTGTCAGCACAGAGCCCAATGTGGGGCTCGAACCCACAAACAGTGAGATCATGACCTGAGCTGAAGTCGGACGCTCAACCAACTGAACCAACCAGGCGCCCCTCTTTTTTATTATTTTAAAGAGACAGAGAGAGTGCAAGTCGGGGAGAGGGAAAGAGAGACAACCTTAAGCAGACTCTGTGCTCAGTGTGGACCCCAATGGGGGGCTCGATCCCACAGTCCTGGGATCATGACCTGAATCAAAATCAAGAGCCAGATGTTCAACTGACTGAGCCATCCAGGTGCCTCCAGCTCACATTTCTTAGGGCTTAACAAAGCTAAATAAACCTGGTTTTTGTACTCGAGGGGTCTTAGGTGAAGAAACACGTAAAGACAGCTTGTTCAGACCGTTTGTATACATACAGGAATTTTATTTGGCTGCATATAAAATAAAATACTGCAGTGGCCCAAGGACTTTTTTTTTTTTCTTCTCATGATCAATCTCAAAATGGCTGCGGTAGCTCCAGACATCACATCTGCCTTTCAGGTGAGAAGAAGGTCAAAAGACAACAAGGCCACTGAAGACCAATGCCCTTAGCTTTCACTGGTTTACGTGGCCACACCTTCCTGCGGAGAAACCCAGGAAACTTAGTTCTGAAAGCTGGAGAAGAAGGTGTGAGTGGATAACGGGGGACACGGAGGGGAGGGGCTGGCTTCCTCTGCAACGCTGTGTCTCACGTGTCTGCTATGGAGTCGGGAACACAGTAGACACGTCATTAATAATTAGCGGTTACTGGACTCAGCAAGCAAAGATACGGTGGCCCATTCCACCAACAACAGTGGAAGTAAGGATGAGAACTCGAATCCAGAGTTGGCAGAGGGCTGGCGGTGAAGAGGAAAAGGGGGGGGAGCTGCTCCATGGTTACATTTGACCTGGTAGATTCCGGGGTCCCCCGTCCAGTCTGTCCTGAAACTGCCAAATACCCTATTCCCGCAATTAGTTGGTTTTCTTGCCTCCGGTCCGTCCAGCTCCCTTCCGTGTCTCTCTGCGTTCGGCCGATCCCCGGCTCACAGACGGGTGGGCGGGGCGAGGAGGACGTCAGATGAAACAGACCCTCACTCGAGCCAGAGGCCTGGCCTCTCTCCCTCGTCTCCCTGATGGCGTTTTATTGGCTCTGATCGCCGTGGAAGCCTAGTTCGGGATTTTTCTGGCACGATTCCCGGAGAGCAGGGTTTATCTAAACTACCTAATGTGCAGCATTTGCAAATAATTATTAATAGATGTTTGCATTTTCATTCTTCATGAATGCTGCTGTGGGGAGATTCTGTAATTCAAGAGGAACGTGGCAGTGTGGATCTCTACCCTTCCCGCACTCCCCCTCCACAGGCTCCGCATCCCTGCTGACGGCGGCTCCGTCCTTAGGCTGCTCCATGTCATAACTCCCGGGGGTCCTTGACTCCCGTCTTTCACCGCCACCCCACGTCCGGTGCAGAAGCGACGCTTGTCTGCTTTGCCTTAATATACATGTAGAAGTAACTCTCCACGCCACACCCTGCCCGTGGCTCCCATCGTGTCTCACCCGGACCAGCGCAGTCAGTCGCCTCCTCTGCCGGCTCCCAGCTTGGCTTTTCCTCTCTGCTCCAGCAGCCAGGGACACACGGCCAACACCTGGCTCGGTTCGTGTCTCTCCTCTTCTCAGCACCCTTCACGGCCCCAGTTTACTGAGAATGAAAGCCGGAGTCCTCACTGCAATCCACGTGTTTTACCCTTAATCTACTTATCCATACACACCGGACAGGTTCCTGCCTCAGGACCTTTGCACTTGCCATCCCCTCAGCCAGGGATGCTCTTCCTGCAGAGGTCCGATGGCCCCCTCCTTCAGTTCCTTCAAGTTTCTGCTTGAACATCACCTGCCCATGGAAACTCTCTGGCCATCGTGTCAGTAACTCAGGGTCCCCACACCCGATGCAGGGTTCCTCAGCTCTTCTGCCATATTATGTAATTATTTGCTTATTGGCCATTGTCGCCCGTTAGAATGTCAGTTTGATGAGGGCAGGGGTTTGAAGCCATGTGGTCCTGTGCAGTGCCCCAGGGGCCTAGAACAGCTCCCGGCACACAGTAGGTGCTCAACAAATCTCTTTTTATAGATATAGATTCTGTGAGAGAGAGAGAGAGTACATAAGCAGGGGAGGGGCAGAGAGAGAGGGAGACAGAGGATCTGAAGTGGACTCCACGGTGACAGCAGAGAGCCCAGTGTGGAGCTTGAACCCACGAACCCACGAACCGTGAGATCATGACCAGAGCTGAGGTCGGACGCTTAACTGACTGAGCCACCCAGGTGCCTCTCGGCAAATGTATTGAATACAGGAAGCAGGGCATGTTTGCAGGGCTGGTCTGGAAAGACACTTGGAAATGGCACCAGGGATCTTACAAATGCAGCAAGTCTACGTCTGATCCAGTAATTCCATGGGCCGGACAAGAGGACAGTGTCACAGTATCGTTGTTGCTTTCGAAACACAAGACACGAAGATAATCAACGCCCTGTTACTTTTGACAGCATCTAGTTGAAAACATTATTAAAAGTTTCCAGGGGGCACCTGGGTGGCTCAGTTGGTTAAGGTCACAATCTTGCAGTTAATGAGTTCAAGCCCTACATCGGGCTCTGTGCTGACAGCTCACAGCCTGGAGCCTGCTACGGATTCTGTGTCTCCCTCTCTCTCGGCCCCTCCCCTGCCCACACTATGTTTCTCTGTCTCTCAAAATAAATGTTAGAAAAAAAAGAGAGAGAAAAGAGGTTTAATGTTCGGTCCAGTCAACCTGAATGGTGTCTCTGTGGGACCACATGCGTTGGCACAGCCTGAACATAAATGCATTCGTGTTTCTCCTGCGTGTAGTTCTTAGATGGAACTTTTGTTCCCTTCAGATGAGTGTCGTTGGAATCCCGTTTCTGTTACCTTTATTTATCTGGGTCTCTGTGGAGTCCTTCCCTGTGTTGGCTTTATTTTGGGAGAGTGGGAGGCTTCATTTGGACGTGAGATATGAGCCCACCCACCGTGCAGTAAATATCCTCAAGGAAGCCAGTTCTTGTTTCTTCACTCGCCTGTGCTGGTGCGTCCCGTACAGGGTGTCACTGACCCCTTCCGTGGTTCCCCGGGGTGCATTCTGCTCTCTTCTCCATTTGGCGGTAAAGAAAATTGGAGTTCAGGGAGAATCAATGATGGCGCATCCTAATATATGCAGGAATGGTATTCTTCTTCTTTGCTGTGTCGTTCCTGGGTGAGAAACCATCTCAGTGGGGTTGGAGGTCCAGCTCTAGGTCACGGAGCTCAGGCCTGCCGAGCCGCGTGATTACCCAGATCGACGATGTCCACTAGAAGTACAACAGCAGGGCGCCAGGGTGGCCCAGGCGGTTCAGCGACTGACTCTTGATTTGGGCTCATTTCCTGATCTCACAGTTCGTGAGATGGAGCCCCGTTAAAAAATAAATATAACAGCAGTCCCCTGTGTAATTGATTTTTTTTAAGTTTATTTATTTTTGAGAGAGACACAGAGACAGAGACAGAGCACAAGCAGGGGTGAGGCAGAAAGAGAGGGAGACACACAATCCAAAGCAGGCTCCAGGCTCTGAGGTAGCTGTCAGCACAAACGCCGGACACGGGGCTCAAACCCACGAACTGTGAGATCATGACCTGAGCGGAAGTCAGACGCTCAACTGATGGAGCCCCCCAGGTGCCCTTTAATGTTCAAGGAGGCACGTCAGATGAGGTAAAAAGAGACAAGCAGAGTTGGTTTTAATAATATGCTTTATTTAATGTGACACATGTTGAAATGTCATCATTGCCACCTGTGTGGAAGATAAACCTTACTAATGAGATATTTTGCATTTTGATTCTTGTGCTAAGTCTTCAATGTCTGCTGTGTTTTCTTCTACTTGCATCTTGATTTGGATCAGTCATATTTCAGGTGCTCAGTGGCCACAGGAGGCTTGTGGCTGTATTTTGGAAAGAGTGAGTCCAAATCCTTTGTAAGTAGTTCTGGGATTTTTCTATGATACAGTAAAGCTAGGGCAGCACATAGATCAGGGGTTCCTGATTTATATGCAGCTTTTTGCTTTGGATTTTCTGTCTCCCTCTCTCTCTCCCCCTCCCAGGGCCATGCTCTGTCTCTCTCTGTCTCAAAAATAAATAACCATTAAAAAAATTTTAAGAACAGGGGCAACTAGGTGGCTCAGTTGTTTGGGTGTCTGACTTCTGCCTGAGTCGTGATATCATGGCTCATGAGTTCGAGCCCAACATTGGGCTCTGTGCTGACAGCTCAGAGCCGAGAGACTGCTTCGGATTCTCCATCTCTCTCTTCCCCTTCCCCACTCGTGCTCTGTCTCTATCTCTCAAAAATAAATAAACATTATATATATGTATATATGTATATATATGTGTGTGTATATATATGTATATATATATATATCTCCAACTTTTATCCTGGAATGCCCTTAAATATATTTTTCATTGAAGGAAGGAGGGAAGTAAGAAAAAGAAAGGAGAAGGGGGAGAGAGAAGGGGAGAGGAAGGAAGGCAAAAGGGGGGGATGATGCAAAGAAGGAAAGAACGAAGGAAAGAAGGAAGAAGGAGCAGGGGAACAAAGGGAGAGAGGAGGGAGGAAGGAGGGAAAGATAGAAGAGAGGAAGGAAAGAGGGAAGGAAGGGAGGAAGGAGGAAAGAAAGAGGGAAGGAGGCAGCTTTCTCGGGCCTCCAAATTTTCAAGGAGGCAACCGACTCTGTCCAACTCCATTGTGTTAGTTTGGGGTCCCTCCAGGAGCAGATCTGGAAGCAAAGGTTCAGGTGCTTTGGAGGAAGATCCCAGGACACGCTGGCAGAGGAACAGAGGAGGGACAAGCAACGGATGGATGTGCCGTCAGGAGAGTCACCGTGAACGACCGGTCCTGTGTTACCGGTGGGGGCCTCTAGGGGACAGCAGAGAGCACCTTCCTCAGCGCTCCCCCGCCCCAGGACCAAGAGGCCTGGGGGACTCATCCACCAACTTCATCCGCCGCGGCTGAAGGGTGCTCCCGGCAGCGGTCCTTCCCTAGCGTCCCAGCCTGCTGCGTGGACACCGTGGTGGCCAGGAAAAGCCCCTCCGCAGGGGCTGGCCGTGGGGACCCGGACCTGGTGCCCTGAACCGGTCAGGCGTGGCTTTTCTCTTCCACCGCGAGCCCTCCGGAACCCGAAGTGTGTTAACTTCATGACAGTCGGGGCGCCATATGGGACAGGAGATTATTTATCTGTTGTCATCTCAGTGACAGAAAAGGCAGAACAGCTATGGAAGGACACGCGGATGTATGCATACATTTACACGTAACCCTGTAGGCGCGTGCTCTGAATTCGTGTTGGCGCCGAGCTGAACTCTCCCCACGTTCTCTGTGAACTCTCACCACGTTCTCTGTGGTTGCTTTGCGTGTGTTTCCTGGTCTCTTTTTCAATCATTGGTCAAAACAGAAGAAAACGAGGGGCGCCTGGGGGGCTCAGTCGGGTAAGCGTCTGACTTCAGCTCAGATCATGATCTCATGGTTTGTGGGTTCGAGCTGGGAGTTGGGCTCTGTGCTGACAGCTAGCTCAGAGGCTGGAGCCTGCTTCTGATCCTGTGTTTCCCTCTCTCTCTGACCCTCTCCTGCTCATACTGTCTCTCTGTCTCTCAAAAATGAATAAAACATCAGGGAAAAAAATTTAAAAACAAACAGAAGTAAATGAAAGAGGTGAGTCTACCTCAGGAAAATTAGTGCCGCTGTGATTCTAACCAGGTGTCAGTGCCTGATTTCTCCTTTCTCTGTCCCCAGCCCCTTCCCTTCTCCCTATCATGATGTTGTTTGCACTTGGTTTGTCTCTGGTTTATTCCTTTGCTGCTTTATTTTTAAATATTTTATTATCTATTTATTTATTTTTGAGAGACAGAGAGAGACAGCATGAGCAGGGGAGCGTCAGAGAGAGAGGGAGACACAGAATCTGAAGCAGACTCCAGGCTCTGAGCTGTCAGCACAGAGCCCGACATGGGGCTCGAACCCACAAACCGTGAGATCATGACCTGAGTCGAAGTCGGATGCTTAACCGCCTGAGCCACCCAGGTGCTCTGTCTTCCTATTTTGACCTCTTTTGGTTGCTGGGGCTGGAGCAGTGACCAGCATAGGCAGGACCTGGGGACAGAACATTTTAAGGGACACTCCGTGAATTTACAGGAGAACAAGCCCCTCAGGCAAGCGTCAGAGGAGAGATGCGTTGGCCGTGGGCTTCCAGTGTGTTGACTGCGCCTGCGCCTCCCAGGAGGGGCCGATATCAGAAATCGTAAGGGGCTCACCAGCGAGCCAGTGTGTCAGCTACAAGCCCACCAGCCCAGAGCCACACCCCGCACCTCCTCTGTGGGGCTCTCACGCTCGGGGCCACCATCAGCCCAGAGCCAGACAGCCAGGGCCAGCTCATGTCCCCGAGCCCTGGACTTGCCCGGATCAGCCAACCCCGAGCCTGCTTATTCTGCTCTACCCTCCCTTCCCGGGGAACCACACTGCAGGCCTTCGTCCACATTCCTCCTTCGTTCTTGCCGCCCCCGCCCACCCCCAGCAATCTGCCCTTCCCTCTGTGGCCCCCATGACATGACATGTCCCTCCTCTTGGCGCCCGTGAGGAGAACGAGCTATTTGATGACACTCATTTCCTGATCTGTTGGCCTCACCATATCTGAATCGTAATAAGACCCTGTATTTTATTTTTTGAAAAGATGTATTCATTTTTTTAAGTTTATTTATTTTGAGAGAGAACGTGTGTACACATGTGTGAGGGCAAGCTGGGGAGAGACAGAGAGAGAGAGGGAGGGAGAGAGAGTGAGAGTCCAAGCGGGCTCCACACGGTCCGAGCAGAGCCTGACTTGGCATCATGACCTGAGTCAAAATCAAGAGTTGGACGCTCAACCTACAGAGCCCCCCAGGCGTTCCTGAAACCTCTGATTTAAAACAGTAAGGGTCTGGGGCGCTGGGGGGCTCAGTGCGTTAAGCCTCTGACTTCAGCTCAGGTCATGATCTCACGGTTCGTGGGTTTGAGCTCCACGTTGGGCTCTGTGCTGACAGCTCAGAGCCTGGAGCCTGCTTTGGATTCTCTGTCTCCCTCTCTCTCTGCCCCTCCCCTGCTCACGCTCTGTCTCTGTCTCTCAAAAATAAATAAACATTAAAAAAAAATTTTTTAAACAGTAAGGGTCCAATGACAGCTTTGTCTCCCTTCTCTTGTGTCCCCTGCTTCGCTCTGGCAACAGGGGCCCCCTCACTGCTCCTCAGGCCAGTCACGCTGCTGGTCACCCTCCCCAATGTCTGTGCCTCTGTCCCTTCCTCTCCAAGGATCTCTGCCTAAACACCACCTTCTCAGAGAGCTCTTTGGGAAATAACTCCCCTCCTCTTCTGTCTGGCCCCCGACCTGCTCTGTTTTTCTTATATAAATGGTCTCTACCCGACATGTAATAGATCTACCTAAACTCACACCTTGTTTTCCGATTTCTCTGCCCTTAAAACATAAGTTTCGTATTGGTTCTATCCATGGCTTCATGTATCCCTGATTGCCTGGGGTTGGGCCTAATATATGATAGATGCTCAGTAAACATCTGTTGTAGGGGCGCCTGGCTGGCTCCGTTGGTTAAGTGACCGGCTCTTGATTCTGGTTCAGGTCACAATCTTAGGGTCTGTGAGTTCAAGCCCCGCGTCCGGCTCTGTGCTGACCGCATGGAGCCTGCTTGGGATTCTCTCTCTTTCTGTGTCTTCTCTCTCCGCCCCTACCCCGCTTGCTCACTCTCTCAAATATAAATAAACCCACCTGTGTGTGAATGAAGAAACGGCCAACTGAGCTGACCGGGTGATAGCAGGCGTGATTCCATCGTCCGTGCCTTTGTCTCCAGATGTGGTAGAACTTGTCGTTTTTCAAGCTGAGGTTGGGACTGAGCTCAGTTCTCCCTTCAGAAAACCAACACAGGGTTTCCCTAAGCAGCTGTAACTCCAGTGATTAAATCTCCCTTTGCTAATGTCTCAGGACCTACATGAATATATAAGTAAGCGTTTCATCAGGCGTCTGACCTAACTGCATTTGTAATTGCCCGAGCGCATAGAAGGCTCTAGCTCTTTTGTTCCCATCATGGAGTGCGAGGCTCCTGTCACAATATGAATCAAGAACACTTCAGGTGGTTTAGATGGGGAGTATATTTTTCCTTCTGGGAAAGTTCAAACCTACGCAAGGGAAGGGAGGCTAGATAGAAGCGCCGCCATATTCCTTCAGTTGTTATGAATGCTTGACACGTCTTGCAACATTGTAGCTAAACTTTTAACATAACCTTACTTTGCAAAGCCAAGCAAACGTTTCATTAAACCCCGGGGTTATGTCCAAGCACATCTCAGACATCACGTGATCACATCTGTACACACGTTAATCTGCACTTCGAGAAGGCGACGGGCTGTGCAGTCGGCGTGGAACACGGCATGGCCATTCCTTGAAATGGCAAACACGGAATTACCACTTGCTCCAGCGCCCCACCTTGGAGTGAGGAGTGTACCCCAAAGAGGGGTTTGTAGGACCACGTTCGTAGGAGGCTTCTTCGCAGTAAGCGAGAGGCGGAAGCAGCCTGCGTGTCCACTGAGGGATCCAGGGAGGAAAGCGGAACAGCTGAATGATGTTATTTCCTGTTGAAACGGAATGGGATTCTCACACCTTCTGTAACATGGACGAGCCTTGGGGACGCATGATGCCAAGTGGCATACGGCAGTCACAGAAGGACACACACTGTAGGATTCCACTCTATGTGAGGTCCCCAGAGGAGTCAGATCCCCAGAGACAGAGATTAGAGAGGCGGGTCCAGGGGCTGGAGGAGGGGGATGGGGATGGGGAGCTGGGGTTCCATGGAGAAGATGAAGGATGGCAGCGTGCCAGTGTGAATGTAGCCAGTGCCACTGGCCTGGGCGCTGAAAACTGGTTAAGATGGGGGGGAGGCCTGGGTGGCTCAGTCGGCTAAACGTCCGGCTTCGGCTCAGGTCATGATCTCATGGTTCGTGGGTTCCAGCTCAGCATGGGGCTCTGTGCTGACAGTTCAGAGCCTGGGGCCTGCTTCGGATTCTGTCTCCCTCTCTCTCTGACCCTCCCCTGCTCCTACTCTGTCTCTCTCTCTCCCTCTCAAATAAATAAATAAACTTAAAAAAAGATTAAGATGGTAAATTTTATGGGATGCATATTTTACCATAAAAAAGGACTGACTCCTTTTCAAAACCAAGCCCGTGTTCCTATGTGTGGCAGGACTGAGTGGCACATCTCAGTCCTTGTCCGGCCTTACGTTTGGCAGCATTTGACCCGGGACTCCCCACCTCTGGGCCTTCTGTGGCATCACACACAACACATTTTCCTCCTGCCTCCTCCATGGTGCCTTCTGAGTCCCCACTGGAGGCTCTGTTTCTCTGCTCTGCCTTTATTTTTGTTAAGTTTATTTATTTTATTTTAAGAGAGAGAGAGAGAGAGAGAGAGAGACAGACAGAGTACGATTGGGGGAGGGGCAGAGAGAGGGGGAGACACAGAATCTGAAGCAGCTCCAGACTCCGAGCTGTCAGCACAGAGCTGGACATGGGGCTCAAACCCACGAACTGTGAAATCATGACCTGAGCTGAAGTTGGACACTTAACAGACTGAGCCACCCAGGCACCCCTCTTTTTTTTTTTTTTAATGTTTTACTTATTTTTGAGAGAGAAAGAGACAGCATGACCAAGGGAGGTTCAGAGAGAGAGGGAGACACCGAATCCAGAGACAGGCTCCAGGCTCTAAGCTGTCAGCACAGAGCCTGATGCAGGGCTTAAACCCATGAACTGTGAGATCATGACCTGAGATGGACGCTCAACTGACTGAGCCACCCAGGTGCCCCTTTAGTTTATTTCTTTATTTTGAGAGAGAGAGAGAGAGAGAGAGAGAGAGGGAGAGAGAGAGAGAGAGAGAGAGAGAGAGAGAGAGAGAGAGAGAGAGAATCCCAAGCAGACTCCATGCTGTCAGCACAGGGCCCGACACGGGGCTCAAACTCACGAACCATAAGATCCTGACCTGAACCAAAGTTGGACGCTTAACGGACTGAGCCACCCAGGCGCCCCTCTGCTCTGCCTTTAAATGTCCACTTTTCTCAGGACTCCTTCCCAAGGCCTCTCTGGGTCCGTTGTCCGGGATTATTCCATCCCCTTCCAGCGTGTTCCTACTTTGTGTGACAGGCCCTGAGCTGGTCCCCATAGCTGCAGCGTTTGCTACACACTGGGTCGTTTGGAGCAACAGAGAACTATTCTCTCACTGTTCCGGAGGTCCAAAGTCCCAAACCAAGTGTCCTCGAGACCACACGCGGGCTCCAGGGGAGTCGTGTCCTTGCCTCTCTCTTAGCTTCTGGTGTTTCTGCCAGTCCTCGGTATTCCCCGCTCAGGGGGCACCTCTCCAGTCTCTGCCTGTGTCCCCGTGTGCCCTCTCCTCTGTCTGCGTCTTCTCCTTCTCTGTCCCTTGTAGGGACACTTGTCATCGGATTTAGGGCCCACCCGGAAGGTCTAACCTCATGGTGTCTGCGGAGATACTTTCTCCCAATTAGATCACATTTTCAGGTTTTGGAAATCAGGCTGTGGACCTTTAGGGGCCCCCATTCAACCCGAGACAACCCCCAAATACTCATTCCTGTTGCAGTTTCTCCCCCGGGTCTAGATCCGTACAGCCCGTGGGCAACTCTGACTCCCATGAGTCCTGGAGTCTGCTCACGAGCAAATAGCAGACAGATCCAAATTGAGGGGGACGCTGTAAAAGGCCTGACTGGGTCTTCTTACAAATGATCAAGATTGTGAGAGGCAAGGAAAGAAACTGTCACAAACAGAGAAGATGAGGGAGGCCGGATGACCCAGCAGCAGGCGGCAAACAGGAAAGGTTATTCGGGGAAAGACTAGTGAGATCTGAACAAAGTGGAGGGTTTAGTTTGTAGCACTGTATCAACATTGGTTTCTTAGTGTTTTTTTTTTTTAATGCTTATTTATTTTGAGAGAGAGAGATGGAGTGCGAGCAAGGGAGGGGCAGAGAGAGAGAGAGAGACACACACAGAATCCGAAGCAGGCTCCAGGCTCTGAGCTGTCAGCACAGAGCCCGACATGGGGCTCGAACCCATGAACCGTGAAATGATGACCTGAGCCGAAGTCGGACGCTCAGCCAACTGAGCCCCCCAGGTGCCCCTGTAACACATATACCTGGGCTCAGTCACATGTTAACGTGGGGGGAAGCTGGGTGAAGGGCTTATGGAAACTCTCTTGTAGTGTTTTTTCAAGCTTTTGGTAAATCTGAAATTCTTCCCCGATAAAAGGTTTGTTGATAAAAATAAAAAGAAGCCAATATTGAATCAGTCTGGGTCATTGGCATTCACAGACTCAGCTCCCATGTGTGGAAAGTAGAATCGCAGTGATTTTTAAAAGTGGACTTTAGGGGCGTCTGGGGGGCTCAGTTGGTGAAGCGTCTGACTTTGGCTCAGGTCATGATATCGTGGTTTGTGGGTTCGATCCCCACGTCGGGCTCTGTGCTGACAGCTCAGAGCCTGGAGCCTGCTTCAGATTCTGTGTGTCCCTCTCTCTCCGCCCTCCCCCACACATGCTCTGTGGAGCAGAAGGTATAGAAGTTTTTCCTGTACGCCCTGCCTCGCTCATGCATAGCCTTCCCCCATCATCAATGCCCCCCCTCCCTGTCCAGAAGGTACATTTGTTCCAAGTGATGAACACACACCAACACCTCACTAACACCCAACGTCCATAGTTTATGTTAGGGTTCAGTCTTGATGTACATTCTCTGGGTTTGGAGAAAGGTATAATGAGGCACATCCATTATTATAGGCTCATACAGAGTCATTTCCCTGTCCTAAAATCCTCTGTGATCCGTCCATTCATCTCCTCTGCTTCCCTAACCTTGGCGGCCACTGATTTCTAACCCCATGGTTTTATCTTTTCCAGAATGCCGTATGAGTGGACTCCTACCTTTCACTTCGCAATACACGTTCAATGTTCCCCCATGTCTTTTCATTTCTTGATAGCTCATTTCTTTTTAGCACTGAATACTGGTCCATTGTCTGGATGGACCATCGTTTATCCATTTGTCTCGTGGGATTACTTCCAAGTGTGGGCAATTATGGATAAACCTGCTTACAGTCATCCATGTGTAGGTCTTTGTGTGGATAGAAGTTTTCAGCTCCTGTGGGTAAATCCAGCCAATTGCTGGATCCTGTGGGAAGAGTAAAGTTTTGTTTTGTAAGATACCACCAAAGTGTCTTCCAAAGTGGCGGTACCATTTTGCATTCCCAGCGGCAGTGAGTGAGAGTTCCGGTTGCTCCACATTCTCGTCAGCATTTGATGTTGTCGGTGTTCTGGATTTGGGCCTTTGGAAGGGGTGTGTCGTGCTGTCTCCTTGTCTTAACGTGCACTTCCCTGATGACGTATCACGTGGGGAATCTTTCCATATGCTTGTTTGCCGTCTGTGTGTCTTTGCTAAGGTGTCTGTTAAAGTCTGGCTCCTTTACAAATCAAGTTTGAGTTCTTCTGACTGAGCCTGCCGCTTGTCTTTTATTCTCTTGACAGTGTCTTTTGCAGAGCAGGGTGTCTTAATTTTAATGAAGTTGAAGTTTAACGAAGCTTTTCAATTCATTGCCAGGTCATTTCAATTTTCTCCTATTTCATCTTTTAGGGGTTTTGCAGTTTTACGTTTTATATTTGGTCCGTGGTCCATTTTAATGTATGTGAAGGGTGTAAGAGCCCTGTTGAGATTTCTTTCTTTTCAGCGTGTGGGTGTCCAGTTGTTCCCACGTCATTTGTTGAAAAGTCAATATTCCCCATTGTATTTCCTTTGCTGCTTTGTCAAAGACCAGTTGACTATATTTATGTTGGTTTATTTCTGAGCTCTCTATCCTGTTCCATTGACCTACGTGTCTATGCTTTCACCAATATTATACTGTCTTGATTACTGTGGCTTTATAGTAGGTCTTGAAGTCGAGTAGCATCAGTCCTCCAACTTTGATCTTCTCCCTCAGTATTGTTTGTGTTGGCTATTCTGGGTCTTTTGCTTCTCTGTATAAACTTTAGAACCAGTTTGTCAAGATCCACAAAATAACTTGCTGCAGTTTTGATTTGGGATTGTGTAGAATCTATAGACTGAGTTGGGAAAGCTGGCATCTTGATCATATTGGGTCTTACCCATCCATGAACATGGACTATCTTTCCAGACTGTGGTGATTTTTTAAAAATCCATTTACCTTTTCTTGACTGCTTATTGTGTGTTAGTCATTGTGCTAAGTGCTTAGCTGCTTGGTCTTAATTCATCCTTACAGCAACCTGAGGGCTAAGATTTGTGTCTCTGTTTTACACACGAGGAAACTGTGGTTCAGAGAGGCTAAGCACTTTTCCAAAAACACGTAGCTGAGAAGTGCTAGATCTGGGATTCGAACCCAGCTCTGCATCCAGAGTTAGGCTCTGCTTCGTTCGTTGTTGGAAATTTGTAGGCAATGTGCTACTCTTTAAAGTTATGTCAAGAGTGATAGCCACATTCCATCTCTGGGTTCACTCTTACTGTCTACGTCATGACCCACAAATGCCTGGATTATGTGATTTGGTTTTTGTCATTTATACCCTCTATCTCCCAAAGATCTTGGTACTCGTTCCCTGACTGGTATCCAGACCAGAAGGCAGAGACCAAATGTCTTTTGGCTGATCCGTTTTTGCAACTCAACATGACTGGATTAGCTGGTAATTGTTTTAGCAGCCAAATGAATGCGATTTGCAGTTATTTATTTGGAGCACTTATCTCAGAGATGCTAGCCCTGTTCAATGGAATAACATTCTCAAAGCCAGTATGGTAATGCTGCTGCTGACTGATAAATTAAACCTCCAGCTGGCAGATATGCTAAAGATTAGAACCAATGGCTGAGACTGATTTCTGGAGGCCCGCTGTTAAACTGCTTCTGTTTATGATGCTAATGAGATTCTATGTCGTTCTACCTGGTCAACATTAGTAATTTGGATTAATGGGGAGCAAGGAACTACCAACTGCAGTCATTTGGGGAGCCTGTGAGGATTTCATGCCCACCCATCCCCATTTGTCAGGTGATAGTAAGAGTCTAGTATTAGAGGTTCATTCCTTTGGCTAGCTGAGTTAGTTGTTGTGGTGGTTGTTCTCCATAAAGTGAACCCACAGGGTAATGCCCCTGGGGTCCTGCTGCACTTTTGGGTGCCTGAGTTCAGAGCTGATTCTAGAAAAGGGTGATAGAGCAGTTGAGGGGGTTGGAGGACTTGGGATGATTCTGAGGAAGGAGAGGTATACTCAAAGATGTCAAAGTTCACAGTGAGGTGAGTTTTGGGGATGTCATCTGGTGAGAGGAAAGGGTAGACTCTTCTGCCACTTTGGTGGGGGCATTTGGAAACGCGTGTGGATACCTCTGCTTGTCACAAGTTTGGGGGTGCAGTTGACACTCAGTGGGCACGCACCAGGCATACTGAACAACCCACACTGTACAGGACAGCCCTGAACAACACTTTTTCCACCAAAATTGCCACAAACGCCCCATTGATAACTCTAGAGAATGCCGAGATCAGGATGGCAAATTTCCCCCTTCCTGAGTAGTGACTGCCTAGCCCGGACACACCCCTGACGCCTTGCAGAATGAAGATAGGGTAGAGGGGAGGGCCCAGGGGTCTGAATCTTTACAACACTCTGCAGGTGCCTCTGACACACAGCCAGCTGTCCATCGAGGCACGGGCTAGAACATTCCGGAGGACCATCTTTTGTCTTCCGGTAAAACAAAACAAAACAAAACAAAAGAACAGTGTCTTTTGCAGGGACTTCCCAGTCCAAGTACGCAGTGAGAATTACAGGTCATGATGACAAGTAGTGTCACTTGAAATCTGCATTCAGAAGCATGACAAACATTTTCTTTCAAGTATAGCACACATAGAAGACTGCGCAACTCACAGATGTATAATTCTGGTGTGTGTGCGCCCAGGCGTGCGTGCGTGCTTGTCTGTGTATATGTATCTTCTCGTTTATCCATTCATCTACGGATGGATTCTGAGGTGGCTTCCGTACCTCAGCTATTGTAAATAATGTGGCAGTGAACAGAGAACATACATCTTCTTATTTGCCCAGGTACAAACTAGATATAATAAGAATTATATGCTACGTTCTGCTGTGTGTTTGGCTTTTTTGGCTCAGCGTCATGATCGCGAGACGGGCCTGCTGCCTAGGGCTGCACCTGCGAATGTTCCACAGAACGTTTGTCCATTTCACGATTTAAAGACGTCGGGGAAGTCCCCAGGTTTTAGTTAGCATGCATGTGCTGCTAGTCATATTCTAGGGGGCATCTTTCTGCAGACATAGGTGCTCATTTCTCCCGGGTACGAACCCCGGAGTGCCGATGCTGGACCACAGGATATTCGGATGCCGGGTGGTGGTCGAAATCGAAATGGCCAGCGTTCCAAAGTGGTTGTACCAGATTACACTCTGTCTGACAGGGTCCAAGTCAGATGCAGTTTCAGGTGCATGGCGGGGACATGGGGAGTTTTAAAACCTCTCTCAGCCTCGGTGTTTTCATTTGTAAAATGGGGCTTCTGTAAAGGCTCCATAGAATCTTCACCCTGGTACGGACTTTATCAGCAAGAGGTCACTCTTTCCTGAAAATCTCTGGGATCTTTAGAAATCTGTGTAGGTAACACTCATGCTATGAAGATTGGTATTTGTCAAGAATCCTATATATCTCATCTCCTTGCAACTCTAGTTAACAAATTATAACCTTAACAAATTATAAAATCTCATGTAGTTAGTTAGTTATAGAAAGAGAGAGTATGAGAGGTAGAAAGAGAGAAGGGCAATCTTAAAAATTTTTTTTTAATGTTTATTTTTGAGAGAGAGAGAGAGCGCACAAGCAGGGGTGGGGTGGGGGGGTGGGGAGGGTAGGGCAGAGAGAGAGGGAGACACAGAATCTGAAGCAGGCTCCAGGTTCCAAGCTGTCAGCACAGAGCCCCATGAGGGGCTTGAACTCATGAACTGCGAGATCATGACCTGAGCCAAAGTCAGACACTCAACCAGCTAGGCCACCCGGGCACCCCATGAGGGAGGGAAGATCTTAAACAGGCTCCAGGTTCAGCATGGTACTCAGTGAGAGGCTCAATCCCATGACTCTGGGATCGTGACCAGAGATGAAATTAAGAGTCAGTTAAGTGCCTGACTTCAGCTCAGGTCATGATCTCACAGTCTGTGAGTTCGAGCCCCAATTTGAGCCAGCACGGTGCCCCAAGTTAGAAAACTTGAAGGCACTATAAGCAACCTGTAAAGGCTGACTCATAGACCCAGAATGGGGAATTTATATAAAGATGTGACTTTTCAAGAGCGTTCTAAAGAACTCAAATACTGGTGGAGGAGCATCAACTCAGATTCACCTAGCTAAGACTTGGAAAATATATTTGCCTTCTTCATCCCCTTCCCCAACTCCTACCCTCACTCCTGCATTCCAGATTTGTACATTGCTTTCTGAAAATTCAGTGGCTTCTTGGTACCTCCACTTTCGAAGACAGTTTGGTGACATTTTACAAACCTGAAGATTGGCATACCCTGGGGACCCAGAAATTCCATTCCTAGGGCTGTTCCTACAGAAATGCTTGCTTATAGACACAAAGAATATTTGAGGCAGGATTGTTTAAAGCCCCAACTGGAGACAATCCAAAGTTCTATCAACAGAATAGTGGATAAACAAGTTGTGGTATACTCTTTCAGTGGAGTACTATGCAGCAATGCAAGTGAACCAATCAGCTATTTGTGACAATGGATGAATCTTTTTTTAAATGTTTATTTATTTGTGTGTGTGCGAGAGGGAGAATGACCAGGGGAGGGGCAGAAAGAGAGGGAGACACAGAATCCAAAGCAGGTTCCAGGCTCCGAGCTGTCAGCACAGAACCCGATGCGAGGCTCGAACTCATAGACTGTGAGATCATGACCTGAGCCGATATCAGGTGATTAACCAACTGAGCCACCCAGGTGCCCCAACAGAGGAATCTTAAAGACATGATATGGAGCAAAGGAGCTGGACTTCACAGGATACATACTGTATGTCCAAAGAGATGCAAAGTGAAGTTATATTGTTTAGGAATGCCCAATAAGGTGGCAAAAGTATTAAAAGGAAGGTTATTAATACTATAAAGTCACCATAGTGATTATTGCCGGTGTGTTGTTTTTGGAAAAGGGGCAATATTCCATTTATAGCCCTGGACCTGAGTGTTAGTTTCAGGAGTATTAAGTTTCACGGCAATATCTTCAATTGTACATTTATGGTTTAGACATTTTTCTGTGTGCTGATTCAATTTCACAGCATAAAAAGGGGAATGGGAAATAAGTTGCAGCCGTTCTGGAAAGAATCGAGCAACACCACGCCCCATAAACCACCGGGAAAGCCTATCCAGCCAACGAGGACCTGGTTTAGTGATCTGCCGCCTGCGGTTAAGATTTGCCTCCTCTGGAATCTTTTCAAAGAGGAGCCGGACCTTTTATTCTGCCTTGCAGGGCCTCTGTGATTTGAAACTTTTGACAGAAGAACCCCCAGACACGCTCCTCACAATTTTGTCGCCTGCTAAGCAGACCAAATTTGTTTGGAGACTAATTGCACCCCCAGACTCGAATTCCCTTCCTTCTTATCCTGAAGTTTCTGCCTCCCAACCTCCTCTTTGCAAGAGACACCGAGAGCGCCCGGGTGTCTGCAACCGAAATGGAGCCCGTTGGAAAACAAGGTTTCCTCCCAGGGGAGGAGGAATCTGTAGTTCCAACTTCCCCCCACCCCCCTGCCTTCCGACCAGCCGGCTCTCCCCTCTTCTCCCCCACAAACTCCGCTGAGCCGGGTCCCCTCGCGCCTCCGCGATTGGTCGCGGGCCATCATGTGTCGACATTCTGGGTGGGTCTATTTCTCCCGTTCAACTCATCAATCGCTCCTCTTTGGAGCTTCGCTGGCCAGTGGTTTAGACCTTTGAGCCCATTTTCCCCTCTTCCTTCCTCTTTCCCCACCCCTCCACACCAGTCTTATTTTAGCAAAACCTAGAAGAGAAGGAGGAGGAGGAGGAGGAGGAGGAGGCGGCGGCGGCGGCGGCGGCATGGGGGGGGGGGGGACGCCAGGCATTGCAGCATCCGGGAGCAGCTATTGAGTGGCTAAGCGAACGGCGCATACCTCTCTCTCCCTCTCTCTCTTTTTCCCCTGTTGGGAATTTTCAGGATTTCATTGCTGCAATTTAACCCCAAGATGAGGCACGGTTAAGCGAAGGGCTGCGTGCACAGGCACACACTCACTCACACTCCTTCGTGAGCAGAAGAGGCTGGTGATTCAGGAAGAAAAA
>NC_043711.1:8977721-9008507 GCF_006229205.1 Suricata suricatta | reverse complement strand
GGATTCCTTCCTCGGTTATTTTTTGCCTCGCTTCCCTCTCCCCTCCCCCCACCCCTCCCCGGCCCCCGCGCCCCGCCCCCGCACCCTCCTCCCGCCCCTCCTTCTCCGGGGTCAGCCAGGAAGATGTCCCGAGCCGCTATCCCCGGCTGGGGCCGGGCAGCCGCCGTGTGAGCCCCCGACCCGAGGCGCCGAGCCGCCGCCGCCCGATGGGCTGGGCCGTGGAGCGTCTCCGCAGTCGCAGCTCCAGCCGCCGTCTTCACAGCCCCGGCAGCGGCGGCGGCGGCGGCGTCTTCCGCATCGTTCGCCGCAGCGTAACCCGGAGCCCTTTGCTCTTTGCAGAATGGCCCGCTTCGGAGACGAGATGCCGGCCCGCTACGGGGGAGGAGGCTCCGGGGCAGCCGCCGGGGTGGTCGTGGGCGCCGGAGGCGGGCGAGGAGCCGGGGGCAGCCGGCAGGGCGGGCAGCCCGGGGCGCAAAGGATGTACAAGCAGTCCATGGCGCAGAGAGCGCGGACCATGGCCCTCTACAACCCCATCCCCGTCCGACAGAACTGCCTCACGGTCAACCGGTCGCTCTTCCTCTTCAGCGAGGACAACGTGGTGAGGAAATACGCCAAAAAGATCACCGAATGGCCATATCCTTTGCCCGAGCCCGGCAGCGAGCCCCGGCAGCTGCGCCTCCCCCCTCCTCCCTCCGCTTCCCCTCTTTCCAGGCTGGGAGAGAGACCCGGGGGTTGATGGGAGGTGGGGGGGTCTTCCAGGGGCTGGGAGAGGGGGCACCGGGGAGGAGTGTGGAGAATCTCTCCACCCCGAGCTGGGTTGAGCTACCGTGGAGGCTTGGGGTGGGGTGGGGGGGTGGGGGTGGAGAGCCGGGGGAGCCTTTTCCTCCTAAGGACCGGTTCCGGAATGAGGGCTGGGCCCAGGGGTCGTGGCAGGGGCCTGGGTGGGGGCTTCAGGGCCAGGTCCCGAGGGGTCAGAGTTTCTCCCAAATGAGCAGGGACGCGGCCGGGGCCTGGGCTCTCTCTGGCCAGGGCAGGAGAACCGTGGGGGCTCCGGCCGGCTTTCCTTAGGTGCCTCTCGCTTAGGAGCCAGAGGGGCCCCAACCCAGCCCACCGGCTTCTCCACCCCCGGCCTTCCCGCGAGGGGGCCGCTCTCTGAGGGCAGGGCGGTAGGGGTTCCCAAGGCCAAGAGCTAGAGGAAGAACATGTGGCCTCCACCCTGAGGGGCCGGCACTGCTCCCCGGGTGGGCCCCTGGCCCGGATCTGGGGAAGGCAGCGGTGGATTGGGGTGGGGGGGGCACCGCTTCTCACCTGTGTCTGCCAACCACCCTGCTCAGGGACCCCATCATGGTTTGGGGTGTAGAAAACATCCCATTTGCCCCATCCAGGGCCCCGACCTGTTTCAAGACCCAGGTGAACTGTTTCAATAAGAAAGCTAGGGCAAGCGGTCCTTCCTGAGGTGCGGTGTCAGGCCGAGGGTTGGATTCCGTTTCTCCCACCCTAGGGAGCCGGGAGGGGACACCAGGAGAATCAGCCTCCGTGTGGACGCCTCCGGCAGGTAAACGCCTTTTTTTTTTTTTTTTTAACCAAAGACCCAGAGGAAGAAGGTGAAGACCCCATTTCCTCTGTCGGGATCCTATCAAAATGCAGAGCCCCTTGCTTCTTTAAATCCGTGCCTGCTTGAAATAAACCTTGAGGAGGGCTTAACATCTGTTAAGATGTAGGCAGGCAAGGATGGGTAATTAGTCGGGCTTTCTAGCAGTTATTTAAGCATGACCCAGATTCCAAGTGGGGGGACGCACCCCGCTCTCCGGGCTGACTGGCCACCGGGCCATGCCCAAATGTGCTGTCCGTCGGCTTGGTTCCAACTGGCTGACTTCCGGGTACAAACGAACGGGGCTGGATGGGCCCCTGGGGCTCAGCGACGAGCCCCCCCTTCCTTGATGTTTGGTTTCCGCTGTTCTGTGCGCTCAACAGGGCTTGGCCCTCAGGTGGTCCTGGGCCTGAGGAGCTCTGGGGCCGGTGGATTCATTTTTCGGGGGACTCAAAGATCGAACACACTTTTGGCTTTTGGGGGCTGCCATTGTCGGAGGGCTCTGAGGTTTCGGAGCGTGTGAACAGTCCACTCTGAGGGTGGTGGAAATTAGGAGGTTCGGCCGAGGGTCTTTCTGGAGGGGCAACACCCCGAAGCGTGAGGTCATCTTGGTTGGGGCAAGAAGCAGGAGCTTGGTGTCTGTCTCCCAAGTTCCAACCTCACGAAGACTGATTGAACTGCTCAGGGGTCTTGTGATCACTCTGCCGGCCTCTCTCCGCCCCAGCCACCTCCTGCCAGGGAGTGAGGGGGGCTTGGAGGGTGACAAGTGTCCGTGTGCTCAGATAACTCCTGGGGGTGTCCAGGGAGGGATTTGCTGGGCTGACAGGTTTTCATGTTGAAAATGGCCTTAGATTGCCTTCTAGAGCCTGGATCTGGAGTCTTCTAAGAGGAAAGGAAGGAGGTGGGAGTCCTGGCATCGTGTCCTTAGCTCACCCCGTCCAGCCCGAATCTTGCTGAGCTGGGGGTTGCCGGGGAGGGAACGGACCGCCGGCGACCCCTCAGAGGGAGGATCTGTACGCCGAGATGCCAGTGAATCGGGAGCGTTCTGTCCTGTTCATTCTTTAGGGCTCCTGTGGCTTTCTTGCTTTGGGTAGCTTGGCGATGAGTTTGTGCATTTTGCTCTCTGTAGAAAGAAGGTTTTTATCTTCCCTCTGGCCCGAGGCAGCAAACACATTATACAGCCCC
Organism: Suricata suricatta; assembly: GCF_006229205.1. NCBI lineage: Eukaryota > Metazoa > Chordata > Mammalia > Carnivora > Herpestidae > Suricata > Suricata suricatta. The sequence goes on along the minus strand of NC_043711.1, from coordinate 9,005,731 downwards.
GCTCTGGAAGGAAAAGCTCTCCATTCTTCAATCTGTCACCAGGCAGGGTAATCCAGGTCTGAGCTTTCTGGATGGGGAGTTGGGGGGGTGGGCGAGGGGACAGAGAGCTGGGAGAGGGGCGCTGGAGAAGAGAATCGGGGCCCAAGCCAAGAGACGGACTGTGGGGAAACACTGGCGAGTCAGGGGACCGGGGCAGAACGTTGGCTTCTACGTCCAAACGCTTCTGCCGTTTAAAAAGATATATTTGAGTTCTTACTCTGAACTTTAAGAATAAAGTCTTATACATGGATGCGAAAGAACGCAAGTCAAGCCTGGCTTCATATGTGTTCCTAAAGTGGACACAGCCACACAGCCAGGGCCCAGGACAAGAAAAAGGATGTGACCGGCTCCCCAGAGACACCCCCCCGGCCCCCTCCCTGTCCTCACGCTATAGAGTTTAACCGCTACCCTGACTTCTGACCCCACAGATTCATTTTCCTCCACTTGAACTTTTCTATAAACGGAAGTCACAAGCTGTGTCCCTTCGCATCTGGTGTCTTTTGCTCGATAGCGTGTCCACGAGATCCATCCCCATCGCTGCTAGTATTATTGGAGGCTGTGTCCTTCTCTTCTGCTTTGCTGTGTGACTCTCTACCACAGTGGGCTCAGGCCCCTCGACTTTTGAGGGCCACTGGGGGGTTTCCAGATTGTGTGGTTAGGAACGTCCTTGTACCCCGTCTTCTGTGGGACTTTATTGCTTAAACCTCTCTCGGGTCTGTCCCCAGGAGTGAAGCTGGCCCCTGCCATTCTTTGGTGCATGTGTAGCAGGATGGCGACTTGGAAGTGGCACTCACTAGCTGAGCACGGAAAGCACCGTGTTCCCCGTCTAGTGGAGCAGAAGTGAGCAAATGTCGCGTGCACCTGGCTGTAGGCTCCCAGGGCCCGAGAGTGTTACTTCCAAATGCAAATTCCAGCATGGGACGCCGGCGGAGGGCACAGCCCTGCGTCTCCAGGCTCCTGGGTGCTTTGCCACCTTGATGCCTTTCCCCTCTGCGCCCTCCTCGCACGGGGCTCCAGCGTGAAGCCAGCAATGAGAATCAAGCGTTCTCATTCTTTTTAGTCCTCTCTTCTTAAGCAAGAAAACCCGAATGCAAGCCTCTGACGTTCAGGGTTACGCTTTTCCCCCTGGGAGGTGCTGGGCGGTGTTGACCACACACCTTGGGTTCCGTGTTCTCCTTGATCAGAAGCCTGATTTCAGTACAGCCGCGAGGGGCTCTGGTGCTGGCTTCTGAAGAGCTCAGGTCTGTCCGCTCCAGAAGGCGCATCTGTCAGCCTTACTGGAGCCCCCACTTCATGCCACTCCGTCCTTCTCATGTGCTACCAAACGCCAGTGTGAATGTCCGCGTCCCCCCATCCTGCTCGTGCCAGCAGATCTCCCACCGAGCACCAGCGTGGGGGAGGAACTCGGGCCACTGCAAGAGCCACGGAGCCAGGTGTCCGTGCTGTCCCTCTTGGTCTCCCCGGTGTTTTAAAAGAGCAATGTTCTCTGTGGGAAATAGAGGGAGCCCTGGCGAAGTTGGAGCGTGTTGTCAGACTCCTGAGACGTAGAATGTGCTAGAAGACACCGTTGTAGAAGGCAGGACAGTAGGATCCCACTGACCCTTCTTCTAGATCAGTGTGGCTGATATTTCCAGAGGAGCAAAATTCCGGGGAGTGAGAATTAGCATGACTTTTGCACTAGGATTTTTTCCCCCCAAAGGTGCGATTTCTTCTCTTCAATCCCTGAATCCAAAAGGCTCTGAAAACCAAAAGATCACATCAGTTAGGGGGGAAAACCTACCTTGAATTGACCTGAGTTTATAGTCTTTGTGTAGAGCTTTAAAATATCCCCCTTGGGGTGTGTTTTGGTGTGTTTTGATGCAGAAGCGTTAGAGATGCTGGGCTCTCGGGCGCTTTTCCTGCTCTGTGGTGCTTTCCACACGTTCATGTGTGTGTGTGAGGGTTGTCCTGTTGAAACGATGGTTCCGGTCCAGCAGGTTTGGGGTGGGGCCTGGGGGTTTGCTTTCCCGGGGCCGCTTTTCTGTGGCTTACCCTGGGAGTGGCCAGGTCCCATCACAGATGTGTCCTGTTACCTTCTTCTTTTTCTCCAAGATCGGGTTTAGTGAGGTACAAACACTGGTGGCGACATTCACCCTTTCTGCACACGGCACCGTGGGTTTTGGCACGCGCGCGCCGCCGTGTAGCCACCGCCAAAATCAGGATACGGGACCGTTTCGGAGCACCTGGCTGGCTCAGTCAGTGGAGCGTGCAGCTCCTGATCTTCGAGTTGCGAGTTTGAGCCCCACGTTGGGTGGACAGATGACTTAAAAATAAAATCTTTAGGGGCGCCTGGGTGGCTCAGGCAGTTAAGCCTGGGCTCAGGCCATGATCACATCGTTTGTGAGTTCGAGCCCCACGTTGGGCTGTGTGCTGACAGCTCAGAGCCTGGAGCCTGCTTCGGATTCTGTGTCTCCCTATCTCTCTGACCCTTCCCTGCTTCCACGGTGTCTCTCTGTCTCTCAAAACTAAATAAAAAACATAAAAAAATAAAAATTAAAAAAATCTTTAGAAAAAGAGAAGGATAAGGGGCAGTTTCAGCATCTCAGGATGTACCCTAATGCCCCTCTGGGTCCACACTGACCCAGACCCTTGCATGCACTCCTCTGTTTTCCATCTTTATGCTTCTGTCTTCTCCAGCAGGTCATATAAATAGCATCAGACCATAAGTGGCCTTTGGAGCCTGGCTTCTTCCATGCAGCCGTTGAGATCGATTCGTGTCGTTGTGCCTATGAGCAGCTCATTTCTTTTTAGTGCTGAGTAGTATTCCATGGCTGGGCCAGAGTCTGTCCATCCATTTTCCAGCTGAAAGACATTTGGGATGCGTCCAGGTGGGGCGATTATGACTAGAGCTGCTCTAAGTGTTGGCAGTCGGGTTTTAGTGGGAACACTGGGAATGTACGTTCCGTTTCTCTTGGGCAAATAAATAGCCGGCAGTCAGATGGCTGGGGTGTGCGGCGGTCAGGATGCATTTAACTCGACCAGAGGCCGCCAGCCTGGTCGTGCCGTTTTACGTTCCCATTCTCCTGGTCCCTTTAGATGAGAGCACAGCCGGCCTCTAGGGTTTCCATAAAGGACTGTGGGTGTGCAGACAGGGCCGGGGGTGGTGGCGTCAAGGACCAGTCAGAGGAATGGGCAAGAGTGAGGCAGGGCGGCGGGGGGGGGGGGGTGTCTGCTGTGGGGAAACAGGGTCTCACGTGTGGTGCGTTGGTTCGGCCACTTGTAGTAAAAAGTCAAGTTCTGAGGACCCGAGGCTCATGCCTGATGCCCTGTTCCCCGCGGCACCTGGCACAAAGTACACACCCTGTAAACGTTTGTCCCGAGAGTGAAAAATCGCCTCCCATCACCCACATGCGGTCATACAGATCCGCTCTGCCCTGGATGCTGGTGTTTTAGGTTTCCAGCGTGTTTTAGGGGCGGGGGTTGGGCAGACAGGAAGGGTCTGTGTGCGTCAGACCAGAGGACGTCTCTGAGGTTCGCGTGTCTGAGCAGTTGGGGAGCGGTGGGCCCTTGAGAGTGAAGTCTTTCTTGAGGGGCTTGGAGAGATGTTTCCTGGGTGCTGGGGGCTGATGTAGCACCCCTTCCTGCTGCCCACCCCCCATCACCAGGACACATAGGTACGCCTCTGGCAAAGGAAGGCACCACCAGGAAGGAAGGTGGATTCAATCCAGAGATGGCTGGAGCCCAGCCGCCCCATGGTTCATACGTGCTGGGGAATATGTTGAGTCAGCTCTTGAGGAAGGATCCGTGCGGGGTCCTGAGAGATGGCAGAGGCGAGGGGGACTGTTCTGTGCTCTGGGCCAGCCAGCGACGGGTTTGCGCCACTCACCGGCCAGGCTGATTTGGGCACCGGGCTTTCAGTGTCCTCACGGCTGTGCTGAGGATGTTGCTTCTGGTAGTGTCTCCCTTGGAGGGCCCTTGGGGCAGTTAGGAGGCTCCCTTGGGGCCCTTGGGGCTCATTAAGTGGCAAATTCTCAGGGCACTTTCTGGCACGAAAAAACCCCCAAGCACGTGAGCCATAATGCTGGACAGTGCTTCCCCGCCCCCCACCATGTTCTTTTCTGGAAACTTTGGCTAGAAGTGAGGCTCTCTGGGTAGGCGCAAGGGCCCCTCTGTGACTGGCCAATTTGGATTTATACATCCGAGGGTGACACTCTTTAAAGCACCCCTCAGATGTTCCGTATTCTCTGTTCTCTCTGGAAGCTTTAAAGGAGGAAAAAAGCCATGCCCACTTGACCCATTTTTCTATTCCCTTCGGTCTAAGATAAAATTAATTGTCTTCCTCTCCCTTGATTCCCACCCCCCCCTTGTAGGTGACAGGTGCGGGAATTTTAAAGTGTATAATTAGTTTCTCCGTTCCTCCCCGTCTCCTCCTTCTGAGCCGGCAAAGAGTTTAGCCAAGGATGGAGATCACACGCCTTCGGACAGCTTCTGTGGTCCCCCCAGGCCACCAGTGTGGCGTTAGAATGTGTCCCCCTCCCCAGTCCTGTCTTACTTCTCCCCTGTCCCTCACCTCCTAGGAGAATAGAGAAGACAAGGAACATTCCAGAAGAGGAACCCGGGGGTGGGCTGCACAACTCGGGTTGCAGAACCTGCTGGGCGTTGGTCCTTGGCTGGTGAGGACGAACTGGATGTCCCCGAATGTCCCAGTTTGCCTCGGACTGTCCTGGTTTTAGCATCTCCGGAACCCCGGTCATTCTGGGCAAACCAGGCCATGGTCACCCTACTGGGGAGTTCTCACCACCCTGGGTGGGAGAGAGGAGGGGGAACGGGAGGCGATGCCAGGAAAGGAGGCAAGGAGAATTTAGGTGGTTTTTTTTTCCCTCCTCTGAAAAGCTGAGACTTTTATTGGAATGAGCCGGGCTTTGGGAAGCCGCCTATTTAAGGCAGCTAATGCGGGAGAGATCCCGGCTCTGAAGTGAAATTCCCAAGTTAAGTCTGGATCAAGTTTTGTCGTCTCTCTTGGGTCACAGATGGGTTTTATCTCCTGTTCAGATTGGGGGCACCCTGGGCCCTTCCTTTAAGGTGCTCAGTGCTCAGGTCGCACCCAGAACGTGGAATTAGCGCTCTCTCTCTCTCTCTCCTCCGAATAACACCCTCTTACTCACCCACCTGCCGGTAAATAATACTCAACGCTGTTCAGTTCCGTTCTCGTTTTAGGTCTGTGTGTAAAAAGTATATATACTTTTAAACCAATTTTTAAAGTATTTTTGGCTGAGTAGGTTTTGCAGGAGGGCGAAGTCAGATCTCAAGAATCTCAAGATTGGTTGTAGAGAAAACACTGGTGCAGATAGAGACCGTGCTGGCGGGAGGGAAGGGCGGGTCACATGGTCTCTGACCTCCTGGAACCTGCCAAGTTCTTTTATCTCACTGACCTTTATTGTTTTCTTTATTAAGAATAATGGGTGTTGGGGGGGGGCACCTGGGTGGCTCAGTTGGTTTAGCATCCTTCTACGGCTCAGGTCATGATAGGGTTGTGGGTTCGAGCCCTGTGTCGGGCTCTGTGCTGACATCTTGGAGCCTGGAGCCTGCTTCCTATTCTGTGTCTCTCTCTTCCTGCCCCTCCCCTGCTCACACTTTGTCTCTCTCTCTCAAAAATAAACATTACAAATTTTTTTAAAAAAAGAATAATGGGTGTGGGAGGCTACGCCGACTTTCACATGTTCTCATGAAATGCTCATGCACGTCAGGGAGCAGAGAGCGGACGCTGAGAAGGGGCAGGGCCGGGGGGTGACTTAGGACGGGAGCAAAGCCTACAGGACCCAAGAATAGGCGACCCCCATGCAGATCTCAGCCCCAGCCCACAGTAGTGGCGCCTTAGTCTCCCCATCTGTAAAATGGGCAGAGCGTGTGGTGTGTGTGGTCATGCTGTGAAAAAAAAAGGACAGACCCCAGCACGGCAAGGGCTGCATTCCCGTGGCCACCGCTCTGCCCGGAGCCTGGCCCCTACAGGGACTGAACGCACACCTCTGGGGGGTTTTCTTGTCCTTCCCGTTAGCAGCCTGTGCTTCCATCGTATTCCACGCTCACAGCACACTCCCAATATTGTCTCTCCTTGTACTTACTCTTTCACCTTATTTATTGTGATAGTGTATGGAAACCCTGCTTGACCAGGTACGGAAGGCAAGAACTAAAAGGATTGAAGCACCTGGATGGCTCAGTCAGTAAAGCGTCCGACTCTTGATTTCAGCTCAGGTCATGATCTCACGGTTCGTGAGTTCGAGCCCCGTGTCGGGGTCTGTGCTGGCAGCTCGAAGCCTGCTTGGGGTCTTTTCCTCTCCCTCTCTCTGCTCCTCCCCCACCCATGCTCGCACATCTGCTTTGTCTCTCTCTCTCTCTCTCAAAATAAATAACTTTTTAAAAAAAGGAACTGAAATGGCGGTCCTCAAAGTGTGGTCCCCGGCCCTCCAGGGTCAGCATCAGCCGGTTTAGGGCGGAGGTTTCTCACCGTTGATGGTGTGTCAGCTCCTCCTGGAAGGCAGGTGGAGCTCAGGTGGCGGGATCTCACCCCCAGAGTTTCTGATTCAGGAGGTCTGGGTTGGAGCCTGGAAACTTGCGTTTCTAGCAAGTTCTCTGGCGGGGCCGACGATGCTGGTGTGGGAGCACACTTTGAGGAACCCTGAACTAAACATGCTCAGTAACTTACTCCTGCCTGTGGTCCTGACCTCCCTTTTCCTCCCGCCCCTCCCCCCACCCCACTTACCCGAAGGCAGCCATGCTCTTGGATTGCCTGTCTTCCTTCCCACACTCCCTCCTTCTCTTTCTCTCTCTCTTTTTTCCACCAGTTTTATCACATATTTACATGCACCTTAATGTAAATTTAATTTTCCCAATTTCTGAACTTTTTAGCCTTTTGGAATTGTACTCACTTTTTTTTACTCAACTCTATGTTTCTAAGATTCACCGGCTATGAAGTGTAACTGTAGGCTTTTTTTTCCGTTTATTTTTTAAAGTTTATTTCTTTATTCTGAGAGAGAGTGTGCAGACAGGGGAGGAGGAGAGAGAGAGAGGAGCTTCCAGTGCAGGGCTTGAACTTACAAACCATGAGATCATGACCTGAGCTGAAATCAGGAGTTGGACGTTTAATTGACTGAGCCGCCCAGGCACCTCTATTTTTCTGTTTAGTGTTGCATTCTATGATGATACAACAGTCTATCCATTTTCCTGGGTGATGGGCATTTGGGACGTGTCTAGTTTGTGTGCACGCGCATGTGTGCACGTGTGTGCGCATGCATGTGTGTTTGCCATTGTGAACAGTGATGCTGTGGTGAGTAAATAATTTTTGAATGAATGAATACTCAAGGTGTTAATTTTCCTCTGTGCCCTCGGGGAGCTGGCTTCGGCTAGGGTCCGCTGAGATTCGTCAGCGTGTACGGAACACCAGGCACCTGACAAGCACTGGCCAGGCTTTCCCTCAGTCTCCTCCTCATTCTAAGGGTGGGGTCAGCCAGACAGCCTCCATTCCTGCTTGGAGAATTTGGGTCTTGAGTCCATTGGAATAGTTAGAAATGTTTATGGACTTGAATTATCTTTGGAAGAGTTATAATGCAAAAATTTTAACCGTCTGGCCTGTTGCTAATCACAGTGCAGTTTTTTAAGTTACGGATCATAGGTGGACGTTTGTGGTTTATAGAGACGAATGCAGTTAACACTGATGAGTGAATGGATGGATGGATGGATGGATCTGTGGATGGTTGGACGCATGGATGGATGGACGTGTGGATAGTTGGACAGATGGACGGATGGATGGATCTGTGGATAGTTGGACAGACGGGGCGGATGGGTGGATGGATGGATCTGTGGATAGTTGGACAGATGGATGGATGGACGGATGGATGGATGGATCTATGGATGGTTGGACAGACGGATGGATGGATTGGTCTGTAGATGGATGGCTGGATGGATCTATGGATCGTTAGATGGATGGATGATTGGGATGAAGGAAAGAGGGTAGGAAGGGGAAGAGGATGGAAGGAAGGGAAGGAGGAAGAGAGGAAGAAAGAGGAAAATGGATGATGTTGAATGGCTGGACAATTGGATGGTCGGTGGATGGATAAGTAGACTGTGGATGACGGGTGACTATATGGGCAGATGACTAGATGGACAGATGACTGCACTGGATTGAAGGGGAAGAAGATGGCTGGGTGGACAGGTGGGCGGGTGCGTGGGTGGATGTTGAAGATAAGGGTGGACACGGCAGGGTGGTTATCCACGTTGGGCGTCTCTGATACTTGGTGTTCTTACTGGGTTGTTCATGACCTCCGCTTACCACCTTTCTGGTACCTCTCTCAGCGGAATTGAATCTTGCGGGCTTTTTGTGAAAACCAGTGAGATCGTATGCTTAAGTCTTAGCGTCCTCGAGGGTAGGGGACAGCGGTTTACCTTCCTCCTACCCCCCAACAGTTCCTGTGTGGGCCTCATGCATAAATGTTTGTTGATTGAGTAACGAGGAGGGGAATGAGCAGTGCTGTTGACAAAGTTTATTAAAATTCTGGAAACACCTGGTTTTGTTGATTTCAGCATTGGGACCGAAGGTGGAATTCCTTGAACTTGGCTCCGTCAGTAATAGTGGTGGGCTAGCGGAATGGCTCTCTGCTGAGCAGATTCGATAAATGCCCCCGTGTTCTTACTCACTGACCAGAGATAACAGATGCACCAGGGTCCCACCAGCCCCACACAATCGAGTGCCTGATCTGTCTTTGGTCTCATCTCTTCCACCCTGTCTCAGCTCCACTGGCCATTTTTGCCCACACCCAGCTCATTTGCATCTGAAGGCGTTTCTGCTGGCTGTTCCCTCCACCTGTCTCCCTGTGGCCGACTCCTCTTGATTTAGGTCTCAGTGCAAGACTTGCATCCTCCAAGAGGCCTGTCCGCTTCATTTATTGAACACCTGAAGTACAAAGAAAACTATAAAATAAACGTCTCCTTTCCTCTCCAGAGGGAATCTCTGGAGACATTTTACTGTATTTCATTCTGCACCTTTTTATGGCATATAAGCTTTTGTGAACGCATTTCCATGCCACTAGATATCCTTGGAAAGCATCAGAGCTACCATGTACTGTTGCACAGGGTGTACACTGCACAAGAGTATCATATCTTATATCATAGACTTCGTGGAGCTGTACATTTATTATCCCAATTTCCCAGCTGATGAAAGCTTGGTATCTTGTTCTAGAAAGATGAAGCTATTATGACAACTTTTTGACAGATGGACCTAACAACTTGAAAAAAGGGTGTCTTATTTAAACTCACACAGTGCTGCTATATAGATTGGCAGCAACCCCAGAAACGACTGCTGTTAATATCTGACAATATTCCACGTGATGGGTGCGTCCTGCGTCGCGTAACCGTCTCTGGCTGTGTGTTTGTTGGACTTAGAAACAGTGCGGTGGACATCTTTGTGCATCTTTGCCCAGGGTTCTGGTTATTTTCAGAGTAAAATTCTGGTCTAGATAAGGTACCTGAGCCTGGAAACTGTTGCCTGCACTCTCTTGGATCTGTAGCACAGATTTTGAGACCAGGAGGCTCAGAGTTCAGGAAGTTGATGAGGAAGGGGCAGGGAGGGAACGGCCATTTGGTTTGGGGCTGCATAGAAAGCAGTGCTTTGGAACTGGGGGCTTTGGGCAATGTCCAAAGACATTCCTGGTTGTCGTGACCCTGGAGGGCAAGGCGCTACTGGTATGTAGGGGGCACTGAGTGTCCTAAAATGCTCAGGACACCCCCACCGCGCCCCCTCCACCCCCAGCCCAGGGTGTCAGTGGTGCTGAAACTGAGATCCCAATGTAAAGAGATGTCACGGATTTCCTGGAGGGGAGTGGGCGGATTTAGGGTTTTTGGGTGACTTAAATTGAATTTACAGTTTCTCTTCCTAGCTGGGTGTCTAAGCCAGCTTTCTGTGAACTTTAGATCCCACACGATCAGCAACAGGCTTGCTACCGACAGATTCGTTGATGTAAATATAGATGAGTGTATAGAAGGAAATCTCAACCGGAGTTGGAAAATGTTGGAATGAAAGCTGCCGCGGCCTTTCTTTCTCCTTCCTTCTCCTTCTGTTGCCCAGTTTTTAAGATCGTGCCTCACTTCTCTGGGCTCCCGGTGCGGTGGGCGCTGCTGGTGAAGACTGTGGTTCTGTTCCTCCCCGCACCCTGGGGTGGCCTTGCAGACATACTGGAGACAGACCCTGGGGCAGATTGGCTCAGAGACGGGAGTGGGGAGAGGAGCGCATTCATTCATTCATTCATGGTGAATTCATTCCTTCAGATGTGTTCATTGAGCACCTAGTACATGCCAGGTGGAGGGGGGCAGAGGAAGGCAGGAAGGTGGTGGGCTTTGTGGGCCACAGTGGGGACTACACTCCAAAGGAAATGGCATCCTCTTTCCCATTTCCCCCCCTTTGGCACGCCTGTACTTTTTTGTTTTCTGTAACAAAAACGGGGGTCACTTTGGGTGTATGTCTTTGCACACGGCTGTGACTGCTTCCCAGGGGCAGAGTCCCGGAAATGGCACAGCAGGGTCATATGTCGCGCTTTGGGGCCAGAGGGCAAGGAACAGTGAGTCTGTGTCCTTTCAGACTCTGACGTCCCCTTCCTCTGGTTCCGTGGCCCCGCTGGGCCGCCCTTGATTTTGCACCTTTTCCAGACAGAGCGGTGAGAGGCGGAACCCCCTCGAGGTGCTGAGTGTCCCTCCAGGAGCCGAAGGAGCGGCCGCTCCCCAGGCCTGCGCGGGCGTCTGCGTGTCCTCCACGATGCCCCGCGTCGCATTCCTCGCTCCGTTTTCCCCAGGGACCCTCGGCCCAGACCTCTTTGGTGGGGCGCACGCCAGGCTCTGTGGGCCCCGCGGGGTTCCGTGGCTCCGTGTCGGGTCCGAGGCGGCCCGGGGCGGCGGTTCCGAGGGACGGCTGTAAACCAGCCTCCGCGGGTTCGACTCTCGGCACTTGCACTCGCAGTCCTGGGTGAGCCGCTTCACCTCCTGGGCCTCAGTTTCCTCATCTGCGCAGGGCACGTAACTGCAGGGCGCACCCGTGGGGCCGCTGTGAGGCTCAGGCAGCACCTGGGAAGGTGCCCGGCACGTGGCGGGCACTGAATCGGCCTGGCTGCACTGTCACTCCGGGCCGGGCAGGAGCTTCCTTCCTCTTTGGTGCCACAGCGTGTGTTTCTGCGTCTGCTTGTCAGAGCCGACACGTCTCAGGGTACGGGTAGCCACCGCGTGACACAGAGCGAACTCTCGGGGCCTTGGTGCCAGCCGAGGCTCTTCTTGTCGAAAAGCGAGCGGACCGTTTTCCACAGTCATGATGGGCGGGCCCTTTCTTCCCCCTCGCGCGTGTCCGGGATCTCACTGGAGCCCCAGGAAAGACGTGCGGCATCCGGGAGGCTGTGGGAACCGTCCGCCTTCTGGACACTAGTCGGTGGCTCCGCTTTCTGGGGAGTTTCTGACCCTCAGACTTAGCCTTTCTACCAGCCCCCAGAGCTCAATGGGTGTATTTTTGCCCCCATTTTACAGATGAGCACACTGAGGCTCAGAGAGCTGGCTTCGCTTGCCAAGGTCACGCATGGAGGGAATGGGGAAACCTCACAGGACAGGAATGAGCACAGCAGGGACGCAGGTCCGGGGGAGCGAAAGCTCGGGGTGGGTCTGGGAAAGTGTTCACAGTCCAGAGGAGCTGGAGTGCCCGTGGGCAGGAGATAGCCCAAGGGAGCGGTTAAGGGCCAGGGTCTGAGGTCAGCCAGAGCTGGCTTTCTCTCTGTCAGCGGTGTGGCCTTTGGGATGCTGCCTGGCTTCAGAGACCCTCCGTTTCTTCCTCTGCACCCCGTCCGGGCCTAGAGGACCGTTGAGCTCCCAGGGATGGTGTAAGGCTGAACTTGCCGGTGAGCAAAGGACATTGTGCTTGGCCCAGAGTATCAATGCTTAGAGCCAGCGGCACCTGCATGTCCTCCTGGGTACGGGGACCAGGACACAGATGGACATAAACAGACACAAACCGCTGCTGATGTGGCTGACATTCTAGCCAGGACGACAGACCAAGGGCGCAGTTCCGGCATCGTTAAGTGCCAGGGAGCAGAAGTAAGGCAGGGTCGGGAGACACAGCAGGATGGTGAGGGGAGGGGGAGTGTGGGTGCTGGGCCGAGACCTAGGGGACTGCGGGGGGAGGTGCAGGCACGATTCTGGGGGACAGGGAAGGTAACGGAGTGGGTGGCGTGAGGCGGGAGCTCCGTTTTAGTTGGCTCTGCCTAGGGGGTGAGGGGCTGGTTGGAGGGGGCCGGTGAGGGCGGCAGGTGCAGGGCCCGCAGCTGGTGGGCGGCGCCAGGGAAGGCGGCATGACCAGACCTGAGGGATTTCCTCAGGTCTTCCTTTCTCTAACAGTGTTTTAATTTTTTTTTTTTAACGTCTATTCATTTTTGAGAGACCGAGACAGCGTGAGCAGGGGAGGGGCAGGGAGAGAGGGAGACACAGAATCCGAAGTAGGCTCCGGGCTCTGAGCCGTCAGCACAGAGCCCGACGTGAGGCTCGAACTCGTGAACTGTGAGATCATGACCTGAGCCGAAGTCGGAGGCTCCCCCGCCCGAGCCCCCCCCCCCCCCCCCCCCCCCCCCCCCCCCCCCCCGCCCCCTGCGGTCTTTCTCATTCTTAAAGACACAGACAAGGGGGCCACGCTCCGGGTCGTTTTTGTCTCTAGGTTACTCATTAAGGTTCCAGGGCACCGTTTGGTTTTCTCTTTAACCCGTCTGATGTCTCGTTCCTCTCTTTCCTCGGAGGTCGCAGAGCCCGTGCGGCCCAGTTTGGGAGCCGTCAGCCACGTGGGGCTCTTTCAACTTGAAAATTAATTTAAACATAAGAGTCAGGCCCTCAGTTGCACCAGCCACACTGTAGGTGCTAGATTGCCAAGTGTGGCTAGGGGCCAGTGTCCTGGATGGCGTTAAGATCTAGAACATTCCATTACTGTGGGAGGTTCTAGAGGACACGCTGTTCAGAACCCGCAGCTGCAGCCTGTCCCGGGGGCTGGTTAGAAATACAGAATCTCAGGGGCTCTGGGGCGGCTCAGTCGGTTAAGTGGCTGACCCTCGATCTCAGTTTAGGTCATGGTCTCACCGTTTGTGAGATCGAGCCCTTGAGTCGGGCTCTGCGCTGACATCTCAGATCCTGCTGCAGATTCTCCCTCTCTAAGTAAATAAACTTAAAAAAAAAAACCCAGCATCTCATTCCTCCCCTTCTCACCCCATATCTGTTCAGTCTTAATCTGCATCTCGACAAGATCCCCACCCAGGTTGCCTATACTTCGGATCACCCTGAAGGTTTTAGAAATGCTGATGCCCCCCCCCCCCACCATGCTGGGGAGTTTGGTCCAGGGCTGCCCCTGGATATGGGTTTTTTAAAAAAATTCCCATGTGATTCTAAAGTTCAGCTAGGATTGGCACAGAACCCATCAGGTAGTTGGGGACTCTCAGAAAGCAGGTGGGCTGAAGTTGGAGCTGTGTGATCTAGGGCAAGCCACTTACCCTCTCTGAGCCTCTGAGCCACAAGTTCTTACTCTGTAAAACCAGGGACCTGCTGGCTCCTCCCTCCCAGGGCAAGCCACTTACCCTCTCTGAGCCTCTGAGCCACAAGTTCTTGCACCAGGGACCTGCTGGCTCCTCCCTCCCAGGGCTGTGACAGGTAAGGGCGGGTTCAAAGTGCTGAGCAGGGGGCCCGGAACTCGGGATGGTAAGCACTCCCCATGTTCATTTCTTTTTTTTTAATTAAAAAAAGATTTTTAAAAATGTTTTATTTATTTTTGAGACAGAGAGATTCAGAGCATGAGCGGGGAGGCAGAGAGAGAGGGAGGCACAGAATGGGAAGCAGGCTCTAGGCTCTGAGCTGTCAGCACAGAGCCCGACGCAGGGCTCGAACCCACGAACATGAGATCATGACCTGAGCAAAAGTCAGAGGCTTAACCGACTGAGCCACCCAGGCGCCCCCGTGTTAATTTCTTAAAATTGAGGTCAGCGGCCTTAGAGCTAACAGTTGGAGTGGAGGAAACGAAGCTCTTTTTGTAATGGTCTTTAAAAGTTGGGTTAAAATTCACGTAACATAAAACTAACCGCTTACCGTTCTGAAGCGCACAGTTCAGTGGTGTACAGCACGTTCACAGCGTTGTGTGGCCACCACCTCTTTCTTGGGCCAAGATCTTTTTGTCTTCCAAAAGGAAACTGCGTCCCCGTCAGGTCACTCCCCTGCCCGTGGCTAGTCTGGTTATGTCTCTTGGATCTACCCATTCCGCTTTCAGTTTTTGCAGCCCCCCCCCCCCCGCCCCACTGTGTGCATGTCTACCCCATCCTCCGGGCCCTGGCCTGGTGGCCGCCCCCCCACTGTGGCCCCCTCCGCACCCCCCTTCCCCGGGCCTGCCGTCAGCCCAGGTTAATGCCAGCAGCGGGGTCCGTGTTCTGCTCTCCTGGGGCCGCCACAAATGAGAGGTTTTCTCCCAGTTGGGTTTCTCCTAGTTAAATATTTCATAAAGAAGACCTACAACTTGTGACACCTGGGAGCATTTGATAGTGAAGTTAATGAGGGGGAGAGAGTCGCAGGCGGTCCCCGGGTCCCCCAGCTGTGGCCTCCCTCTGTCTTAGCACTGTGTCTGGCACAGAATAACCGCTTGACAAATGTATGTTCAAAGGGTGCCTGTGTGCTCGTGTAGGGGAGGTGGAGGAGGAAAAGGAGGGAGATAGAGATGAAGGAGGGAGAGGAAGGGGAGGGAGATGAGAAGCAGAGGAGAAAGAATTGAGGGTAGTGCTGGGGGGTAGAGGGGGAAAGGGCAGGGAAAGGTGGGGGGAGGGGGACAGAGAAAATACAGCAGAGGGAGAATATTGGGTCTTGTGTCTCTCCCCCTGCCCCTCCCCCCACTGTTACCCTTGATGATCTTCTCCCTCTGTCTTCCCATTTCTCATTTCCTTAGTCTTGCTTTCCGGCTGCTCTTCATCTCTTTTCATTTCCTGTGTCCCTGTTACCTTTTCATTTTCTCTCTGGGTGTTTGTCCCTTTTCCCTTTCCCTTTGTAAACCATCTGTTGGGTCGTGCATCTTATTGTTTCTTGTCAGTCTTTGGCTGAGCGCGTGTGTGTGTGTGTGTGTGTGTGTGTGTGTGTGTGTGTCTGAGAGAGACACAAAACCCAGAGAAGAATAATGTAGGAACATAGATGGACATTTTAAAAACCAACCTTGGGGTGAGTGGCTTAGTGGGTTAAGCAGCCAACTTCAGCTCTGGTCATGATCTCTAAGCCCTGATCATGATCTCCAAGTCCGGGAGTTCGAGCCCCAAGTCTGGCTCTGCGTTCACACCTCAAGAGCCTGCAGGGGATTCTCTCTCTCTGCCCCTCCCTCTCTCAAAATAAATAAACTTAAGAAAAAAAAAAGACCAACCATGAAGTGCACATTCAGAGCCAGACACCACTTCCTCCGAGTCCCCCATTCTGAGTCACACGGCGCTGTGAGGATTCTTTCTAGGGGAGTCATTAGCTGGCCTTTCTTTGTGGTTTTACCACTGAGGTAGGCATCCCTATGCAGCGTGGCCCCATGTTTTGTGGTTGTGAACTTTGCATAGATAAACCGATGTGATCCGAATTGTTTTGTATATTGTGCTCCCTTGGCCTGCAATCCTATTTGTATGCTTCTTCATCACGGTCTCTGTGGCTCCTTCGTGCGCTCACCCGCGCGGGACATGTGAGTTTGTTTTCCTTGCGGCGGCCATGATGAGCAGCGTGGCTCGTGGGTCAGGGATTGTGCTGCGCATGCGTGCGGGAGCCTCTTGCGGGTACAGGCTTCTGCGCAGTGCGGAATTGCCGGATATTCGAACTAGCGCATCTTCCGTCGGACTGAACATCCGGAACTGTGCTGCAGAGTGCTCGTGCTTGGTTACACGTGCGCCGGCAGTGACCTGCGTCCAGGTTGCTCGCTCGTACTTGATATGGTCACCCTCGAACTTCAGCCCTTCTAAGAAGTGCGTGATTTCTTGCTGGAATTTGTCTGTGCACCCCGATTACAAAATGGGTGAATATATATTTATTGGCTATTCGAGTTACTTCTTTTGTGAGGCGCTCTTCACGCCATGACTACTTTTTTATTGGGTTGATTTTTTTTTTCATATTGATCTGTAGATGACCCGTGTCTATTCTGGAAATGTCTATTCTGGAAATAGGTCGTTCATCATTATATGTTGTGCAATATCTTCTCTTGACTTGCCTTTTGATCCTTTTTTTATTATGACTTTTGATCAACAGTGGTTCTTTTTTTTAAAGTTTATTTATTTTGAGAGAGAGAGCATGAGAAGGGGAGAGGTGGGGAGAGAGAGAGGTAGAGAGAGAGAGAGAGAGAGAGAGAGAGAGAGAGAGAGAGAGAGAATCCCTAGCAAGCTCTACACTGTCAGCGTGGAGCCCAACCCAGGACTCGAACTCATGGAGAGATCATGGCCTGAGCCAAAACTAAGAGTTGGATGCCTAACTGACAGAGCCACCCAGGGTCCCCAACAGTGGTTCTTAATCTTAATGTGGTTGAATTTAGAAGTCTTTTCTTCTACGGCTTGTGGGTTTTGTGTGTTCTGTGAGAAAACCGTTTCTACTCTGAGGTCATGGAGATATTGAATATTACTTTTCAGAGTTTCATAGTTTTTCTCACTGTAGTGTATCTTTGACCAACTTGGAATTGATTTTTGTGTACAGTGCGTGGTAGAGACCCAATTTCCATAAGGGTTGTCCCAGCACCGTTTATTACAAAGTCCCATGATTCAAGACAACCTCTCTATTTAACTCCTACTTCCTTAGGTCTCATCTGCTAGTCACGCCACAAATATTTTTTGAGCACTGGCATGAACAAGGCACTGGGTTACGGCGATAGACACACCAGGTGCGTTCAGTGCTTTTGTGCATGCGGTCGCGGGGCCAGGGCTGGTGAGAAATCGGTTCTGACCCGAGGAAACAGCATGTGAAAGATCCTGGGGAAGATGTTTAGAAAGGTGATATTTATCCTAAAGGCGCCACCGGGCCACGGAAGCAGCAATACAATGAAATGGTATCTAGGAACGGCCAGCCTGGTTGCTGTGGAGAATGGATTGCACCCTGGGCCAGAGCGAAAGCCAGGAGACAAGTGAGGAAGTGAGTTTGGTCCCTCAAGGAAGAGATTGTGTGCCTTGGATGGGGATGGTGGTTGTGGAGATAGAAATCATTGATCAGACAGCAGGATGTTTTGAGCTGGCATGATTTCCCGTGCCCTCCCCCCCTTCTCCCCTCCTCTATCTCTGTTCCTTTTCTGGTTGAGCTTTCTGGGTGAGGAAAGCAGTTTGTGTTCCTGCCAAGGGTATGTGCTCTGGGGGACGTGTTTGCCACAGATGGTCTTTGGAACTCAAGCCAAGAGAGAAGCTGGACGGCCCCTGGCCCCTAGGGTTTTCTGGAAGCAATTCAACCATGGCCACTTATTAATAACAACAATGACCTGATAGCCTTTCCTTCAAAACACCATTTAGTTATTGCTTCATTTGTCACCCCCAGCCCACCAAGGTGGGGCAGACACACAAGGAGTTTTGTCTGTTTTATGATCGGATGAGGGGAGGTTCATTGGCACTCTTGAGATCACACACAAGATGTTGGTTTGGGGATTGGAATCCAGTCCTTGACTTCAGCCCCATCCTGTTTCTGCAAGGCCACGCGCCGGCTCCCCAAACATATGCTTGCAGACCATCTCCTACTGGGTGCGCCCGAGTCACTTTACGAGACCTCATTTTCCCTGACTGCAAAGTCAGAATTAAAATGAAAAATGTCTCCGAAACTTTAGACCTGACACACAGTACGGACTCACCACTTTCACCTACGTGAATCTAGCAGCGCCCCGGGCAGAAAACGCAAAGGGGCTTAAGCAGGCAGACAGGGGTTTAATCTAACAGCCCGTGGATGGAAGAGTCCAAGGAATGACTGGCTTCCTGCTCATCTGGACTCAGGGGTCAGATGACATCATGGGGCCTTGGTTTCCGGGCTGCGCTTTTCAAACCTGGCTCCATTTTCCCTGCGGCCAGGACGCGTTTGCAGTTCTGCTATCTTGGTCCTCCCCAAATACCCGAAGTAATTCTCTTTCCCAGTCCTGTTCCCAGCATTCTCAGCAAATGACTTAACTGCTTTTGTTTGGCTCTGCTGGGGTCATGTGCTCAGGCCTGACCCAGTCCTCGGCGGGGAACTAAGAAGTGGGGAGAGGGGTGCTCTGATTGGCTCAGGCTGGAGCCACGTGATTTGCCTCTGGCGTTGGGGGTGGAGCCAGCCTCCTGGAGTGGGTGGGAGTGATTCCTTTAAAGGCGGGTCCGCGTGTGCCCCCTGTGAGAGTGAAAGTAGTTATCCTCACTTCCGCCTTCTACCGACATCCGGTTGAGAGAATTTCATCCAGTGGTGCATCAGCGAGAATGTCAGTAGGAATCGGAAGGCCTCGTTCAAGAATTGAATTAGGAGATGTGGGCAGTTAAGGAGAAGAAAGGAGGAAGGGAGAGAGAGGGAGGGAAAGCTGCCTGACTCCAGCTGCAACCTGAGAAAATCAGCAGAATAAATGCCCCAACGTCATGCCCTCTCTCCATCTTCTGCCATGGCTCCCCATTGTCCAAACCCAACTGGAAGCCAAAGGGTAGGGAGTTGAATGAGGCCGTCTACACAGGTCAGCCTCCCCAGGCATAGCAGGGTAGAGGAGGGATCGTGGACGGTGGGTAGCAGAAGACAGCCAGCACCTGTGGCCCCCCCTTACCTGCAGGGGAGACTGGGACACTTAGGCCATGTGTACCTGTGGTAAGATAAGGGTTAGTGGACACATCACGTCTTTTTCACAAGGAGAAATCCATTTCCCTGGTGTCAAAACTCTAATGCTCTTATTATTGTTGTTGATGGCGGTGGTGGCAATTACTGGGTCTCCACGTGGTCTGGCCTCCTGTCTTGTTTTCTTTGCTCTCCCTCCCTCTTTTCTCGAGAGGAGTTCAGTTCTCTGCCAGGCTTGAGTGGGGGGCCCTCCGCTTGGAGAGCTGGTAGCTGGACTCTTAGCAAGCCTGTGTCCCGGGGCTGGATGGAAGGCGCCTGGGTGAGGCAGCGAGGGGGGCTTCCTACCTGAAGCAAGGGGACCATCTTGTGGGAGGCGAAGTCTAGGGGAGGCCTTTGGGGCTGAATCAGGAACAGCTCCCGCTGGCTGCTCCTTGTCCTCCCTCTTTGGAGCCTGTCTTAGCAGCCGGAAGTGGGTGCCCGCATGAAATTGTAGCCTGGATGTGCTAACAATGGCTCTTGCCCACCTTACCCCCATCCGGTCCAGCTTTGTTGGCGTTGGCTCCCGGTGGCCAGCCCCCACCAGGGACAGCCCAGCAGCTGTAACAATGGCCTGTCCCCTCCCAGCCTTGCCTACTCCTTTGAACTCCTCCAAAGCTCTGTGATGATAGGGGCCGTCACTGGCTTGCCTTCCTCCATTCAAGTTGAGCTGGCCTGTCCTCCCCCCTGCAGAGAGCGGAAGAGCAGCCTCTTCTGGCAGCCAGCCAGCCAGGTTCCAACCTTCCAACCAGCCTCCAAGGTCCAGGTCAGCAATGAGGAGCGAGGGGGACAGGCCCCAGTCCCCTCGGGTGCTGTGGTGTGCTGGCTCTGCCTCTCGTGGGCTCCTGGTTCCAAGTTTTCATCCCCACCTTCCCACCTTTGCCAGATCCCAGCTTCCGGGAGTGATAGCTACACAGGTTCGAATCCCAGCTCGACTGCTTGGGCTTGAGCGAACAGGCAAGTGACTTCACCCCTGTGTGCCTGTGTTCAGAAGTTCTGGATACACTGAGGAAACCAGGACAGAGAGAGGTTTGGTACCTCTTCTCCAGACTCACACTCCCTGAGTGACAGAGGTGGGATTTGACCCCATGCTGCTTGGCTTCAGGGTTTGTGCTCTGAATAAGAACGATGGTGATGATGTCCTAATTCAATGAGCTGTTGAACAGGTTTAATGCAATAGCAGAGGCAAAAATGCTTGGTCCACTGCCCCGCACGGAATGAACACTCAAGATAGATATTAGTTATATTGCAGATTCTGTTATTTTACGTTTTACAGGTGTATGTTAACGTATGCTGCAAGTACTTAACGTGTGAATACGTAGTTCTGTGTTATTCTTATAGTACGGAGGCCAGCAAACATTGCTTGCAAAGGGCTCCATAGTAAAGGTCTGAAGCTTTGCAGGCCATGGGTCTCTGTTGAGACCACTCAGCTCTGCTGTCAGAGCGAAGGCAGCCGTGGACCATAAGTACACGAATAGGAGTGGCTCTTTTCCAATAAAACTTTATTTAAAAACCATGCCGCGGGCCATAGTTTGTGAAGACCCCAGTTTGTCAAGGTCTAATGTTACGTATCAGCAGTTTTTTTTCTGTATTCCTTTGGTTGTATGCTTTTGTGTTTACAAGGCCAGCTTTTCTTTCTCTCCTTTGCTCCTGTCTTTCAGGAGAGCGTGTCGGGCCGGCGAGATGCAGGGGCTGTCCTAATATCAGGCTTGTGTCCAATAAGACACAGGGCGTGAGGCTGGCGGAGTCTCTGAACTCTCTTCTCCCCTCCTCTCTTCCCTTCCCTTATTCCTGAGCTCTGAGACTCGCCACTCTTCTTGCCCCCTGCTGATTTTCTCTGCCTCGGGGCGACCCACGAGGGTCTCCGAACTCCTCTCCCCACAGTCCCCCATCCCTCCCCCAGGCCCCACCACCCTAGCCTCTTCTCTCTGACACAGATATACTAGGTGCACGGTCTTATCTCAGGGTCTCTGCCTTTCTCTCTGTCCGTGTCTTCCTTCCCCAGGTAACTTCGTGGCTCCTCCCCTCCCTCTTCTTTTCTAGAACCATACCTGGCACACAGCAGGTGGTAAACACGTAGAATGAGAGTGCTGGATTTCTTCATTCCTTTCACTCCTGATTAGCATTCGGTGGTATGGAAGGCCCACGGTGGGCTTATCCACTTCCCCGTCAGTGGACGTTTGGGTTTATTCTCGTTTGGCCATGGCCGTAAAGCTGTCATGAGATTCTCATACCTTTTCCCCCAAGTCTTCACTTGGCAAATCCTTATCAGTTTGCATGAAATGGTGCATCTTCAGTGAGCCTTTCCTGGCCCAGGCCCCCCTCCTTCCACCCCCGTCCTTACTCAAAGGCACTTATCACAATGTACAGTGACGTGTGCGTGTTGCTGGGTGCAGGTGACATTCGGGCCAGAACTGTGCTTGCAGAGTGAAATGGAAAGGCAGGAAAAGTGCCACAAACTTTGTAAAACAGCTCCAGGGGGAGGGGCTGAGGTCCCAGGTTCCAGGGACTTATCCGGGGTGGAGAAATCAGGGGCTGCCTCTCGGACAGTGGGGCTCTTGGCTCCCCATTCGTCCACAAATCTGCAGACACGGGATGGGAAGAAATGCACCCACGGCTCCCTGTCCATTGTGAAGATGGTGGGGCCGACAAGTCGTGGTCACGCCATGTCACATCGTGTCGTACGATGTCATAAAACGGCAACTTGTCATAAAAGCAGGCCTAGAAGCACTGTGGGGAGGTGGCTTGGGTCACGCACCCAGTCCACATCTTGGAGCATCTCAAGCCATGGGGCAGAATGACTGATGTCAGCCCCAGATATGAAGGCGGGTGAGAGCTGGGGCAGGAAAAGGTTGAGCCAGGGACAGTGTCCCCTC
The DNA here is from genome assembly GCF_006229205.1 of Suricata suricatta. Taxonomy (NCBI): domain Eukaryota; kingdom Metazoa; phylum Chordata; class Mammalia; order Carnivora; family Herpestidae; genus Suricata; species Suricata suricatta. The sequence continues at coordinate 8,983,997 of NC_043711.1, read as the reverse complement.
CGTGAGCTCTCAACTCTGCCTGCGTTGTCCCCTCTCCTATCCTTAGCACTTTGAACGCTGCCTGGCACGTAGTAGGTGTTCAGTTTATTCTTTCCGTGTGGATATTGATCAAGAGCAGTCATTGTGGCCGCGAACCAGGGCTGTGAACTCAGTTTGAGCTTGGTGACCGGTCCTCCAATACTCGCTGCCTGCCTGGTACTGAGTTTCCGTTTTCCCGCTTTATCACATGTCTGCATCACAGGGCTGTACGCAGTAAGCCAGGCACTCTTCTAGACAGAAGCAGACAAAAGTCCTAGCCCTCGTGGGCCTGTGGTCTCCCTGGGAGAGACATAGGATGATTAAGAGGTAAAATACCAAGTTAATTGCACAGGACTGCAGAAGATTATAAGGGCAGTGGGGAGAAACAGCAAGGAGGGGGGATGGGGAGGCCAGTTGCTGGGCTGGATAAGGCCTCCCTAAGGAGGTGCCATTTGAGCCAAGGAGGAAGCCATGATAGGGTCTGGGGGAAGAGGGAATAGCATGTGCAAAGGCCCTGAGGTCGGACCATGTGTGGTCTATCTGAGGAACAGTGAGGAGGCTGGTGTGGCTGAACGGGAGGAGCAAAGAGCACAGTGGGAAGAAGGGAGGGCACGGAGATGACAGGGAAGTTGGGCGGGGCCCTGTGGACTGCGAGGATGACTTTGGCTTTTGCTGTGGGGGGGGGGCTGAGGAGGGTTCTGCACGGAGGAGGACGGGTCGTGACCTGACTCAGATGTTCACAGGCTCCTCTGAAATCCGTGGGGGGTCAGACACTCCGGAGGACGTGACTGTTCTGGTCCAGGCGGGTGGGGGCAGGGCCAGAATGTTGGCTGTGGATGAAATGAAGATGGTTTGGGTTCTAGCAAAAAGTTTTTAAATGTTTTTCCTGCGGGGGTGGGTGGGCGGCTCAGTCGGTGAAGCATCTCACTCTTGGTTTCAGCTCAAGTCATGATCTCACGGTTTGTTGGTGAGTTTGAGCCCCTCGTCAGGCGCTGAGCTCCCTTCTGTGCTGACGGCGCAGAGCCTGATTGGTATTTCTCTCTCCCTCTCTCCCTGCCCCTTCCCTGCGCACACACACTTTTTTTCTCTCTCAAAAGATAAACGGACTTACAAAATGTTTTCACTGGGGTAACGTATATATAACATAAAATGTGCCATTTCAAGGTGTACAATTCAGTACCTCACGTGGTAGTGCCCCCATCACCACTATTTATTTATTTTATTAAAAATTTTTATATAGTTTATTTTTGAGACAGAGAGAGAGAGACAGACAGAGCACGAGCAGGGGAGGGGCAGAGAGAGAGGGAGACACAGAATTCGAAGCAGGCTCCAGGCTCTGAGCTGTCAGCACAGAGCCCGACATGGGGCTCGAACCCACGAACCATGAGATCATGACCTGAGCCAAAGTCGGATGCTTCACTGACTGAGCCACCCGGGTGCCCCCCCATCACCACTATTTAGACTCACAATTCATTCATCCAAAAAGGAAGCTCTGTGCCCTGTAGTACTCGCTCCTCACTCCCCCTCCCTCCAGGTCCTGGTAACCACCAGTTCTGGATATAATGTGAAGGTTGACCAGTAGGAGTTCTGGACAGATTGGTGGTGAAGGCTCAGTGAACTAATGTGCAGAAAGCACTTAGGCGGCACCTAAGACGTGCTGGTAATGAAACGGCCATGGTGGGTGCTTCCCAGAAGCCTTGCTCTAAAGCGACACCTGCTCACCATCTAGTCGGATCTCCTGCGACCCGGCTGTATGTGCAGCGGAGCCAGAGTCATGCTTCTGGTTTGGTCTGCGTAGGGGTGGGGGGAGGAGGAGTCAGAAGGACCAGGCCATCACCATCTGTTCTGGAACACTGTCCAGCTCTGGTCCAGGTTTCCCAGACCCATGTGGGAAGGCTTCCAGGGAGGAAGACAGGAGCCCCGGCCTTGGCCTCCTGGGGCTGCGGTAGCACCAACTAGCATCTGTTGGACCTTCAACCTGAACCAAGATGGCAGCCTTCAGGGGCAGAACGAGAAGCATTCAGGTCTCCTTCGTGGTTGTGTCCCAATGTCCCCGTGTGATTTATTTATTTTTTTAATGTTTTATTTATTTTTGATACAGAGAGAGACAGAGCATGAGAGGGGGAGGGGCAGAGAGAGAAGGAGACACAGAACCGGAAGCAGGCTCCAGGCTCTGAGCTAGCTGTCAGCACAGAGCCTGACGTGGGGCTCGAACCCACGAACGTGAGATCTGACCTGAGCCGAAGCCGGAGGCTTAACCGACTGAGCCACCCAGGTGCCCCTCGCGTGTGATTTCATATAAAGGTCTTCTCCGTTCCCTGTTGCTGTGGAGCTCTCTGAAAGTAGTGGGAAACTCCCCCACCCCTTTCCTGGTGTTTGTGATGCGTTTCGGTTTCTAACCTTTCTGGCTCCGTTTCCTTCCTCAGCTGATGGGTTCTTTTCCTTTGCTCCTCCCCCCCCCCCCCAGCCTCTACTGATATTTCTCCTCAGTGTTATCTAAATTTTATTCTCAACTTCTGTCATGTTGCAAGAGGCCGTAATGCTTAAGAGAATGTGGGGCCATATAGTCCTGACCCCTGATCCCACATCTGCCACCTTTGGAGCCGCCTGACTTTGGGCAAATCACTTCATGTCTCTGAGCGGAAATCCTTCACCTTGCTCAGCTAATGTTGCTGGTTCTTCTGTGGGCACGCAGTACGGTGTTCTTTTCCCACCTCCCTGACGACAGGCATGGCCGTACGACTTGGCTTTGGCCAGTGGAATGTGAGCACAAGTGACACATGTCACATCTGGGCAGAAGCTTGAATAGCCAGTGTCTGTTTCACCGTGTTTCCTTTTGCCTGCCTCCACTCTCGCTCAGCCACAGAGAGGGAGCCTCCCTCAGACTAGGTACAGGAGAGAGGGTGGCGCAGAACAGAGTTCCCATCTCACTCGTGGCGGGCACAGAGCACGAGCAAGAGAAGAGTCCTGTGTGTGTTCAGGCACTGAGATCCGGGAGACGTTTGTCACTATGGCGGGAGGTAGGACACTGGGGCCGAGCTTCCTTGTCATCGGTGGACTGGGACTTATATCTTTTTTTTAAATATTTTTTATTTGTTTTTGAGAGACAGAGAGAGACAGCATGAATAGGGGAGGGTCAGAGAGAGAGGGAGACACAGAATCCGAAGCAGGCTCCAGGCTCCAAGCTGTCAGCACAGAGCCCGACGCGGGGCTCGAACTCATGAACCGTGAGATTGTGACCTGAGCCGAAGTCGGACACTTAACCGACTGAGCCGCCCAGGCGCCCCAAACTGGGTGTAATATCTAAGCACAGAGTTCTTGGGATGGCTATGTATACACATAAGCTATACATGTATATGTATAGCTTAAGTGCTAGCAAACAAATATTCCCTTTTGCTTTCTTTCTATAGGGCCTCTGCTTCCTTGCTTTTTTGATCTTGAAAAAAACAAAGGTATTACGAAGCATTGTCTGACTTCTCCTTCAAGCAGATGAATGGTCTCTCAAAATCCTGCACACTGATTCATTCTCCCTCAGCCTTTTCCTTCCTGGGACCTTCTTTCTCTCCTTCCCTGATCACTTAGTATCTGCTGAGGGGTGAAGGAAGGAAATCCTGTTTTAACTCATTCGGTTTTGTGGGACACCTGGGTGGCTCAGTTGGTTGGGTGTCCGACGTCAGCTCAGGTCGTGATCTCGTGGTTTGTGAGTTCGAGCCCCGTGTCAGGCTCTGTGCTGACAGCTCGGAGCCTGGGGCCTGCTTCCGATTCTGTGTCTCCCTCTCTCTCTGCCCCTTCCCCACTCATTCTCTGTCTCTGTCTCTCTCTCTCCTTCAACAATAAGTAAATATTAAAAAATGTTTTTAACTCTTTCCGTTTTGATTCTCCCCACTTCTTTTTCCCCAGCTCCCCTTAGCCTGTTTGACTCCCGTTCATCCCACCAGGGAGTTGATACGTATGTTCTAGAACCTGTGGTGTTTCTCTGATATCTTTCGTTCCTTGCTTGCTTGGCCCCCCTGGGACGCTGCTGTAGTAGCAAATTAGCAGATAGTTCTGAGGTGCCTCACGCTGGAAGACATTTCCTTTTGCTCACCTAAGCTGGATCCTAGAGCGGTTGCCAGTATCCCGCGCCTCCTGTACATCTCTCTTCCTCGTTGCGAGAGATCCAGTCAGGGTCAGTGGAGACCCAAGCTGAAGGTCTTGGCTGAAGGTTCCCGATGTTCCGGCTGCTCTGGGTGTTGTTGTATTGATTAAAGCCCCTGTGACCGCTGCCAGCAGCCTCTAGGATTAAATCAATAGTGTTTGCAAAAGTAAAAGGTTCTTTTGGAAGCACAGAATATGTTGGTTTATTCTTTTCAACGATAAAGCTTCAAGGCGAAGCTTCAAGGATGGCGGGGCCTGCAGAGGAAGAGGCCAGACAGACCCGCACATGTGGGGGCATTGGAGGGAGGGCACGGGGCGGGGGGAGCATGTGAAGGAGTTGCACTGGGGGCTTGGGAGTCTCTGGAAAATCTGTTTGACATGGGCTTCCGGTGTGACAGCCGAGAGAGCTGGAAGACGGGGAGGTGCGGAAAGAACTTTCCCCAGAGATGTCAAGAGAAATGTAGATGTGGATTTGTTTGCTCTTTCAACAAACATTGATTGGGGTCTTGCTAGGTGCCCAGCACTGGAAAGGGTGCTGAGAACGTGATGGTGAGCGAATTCTATGACAAGGCTTCCTAGGAGTGGAGAGAAGGGGAGTGACACAGTAGAGGGTCATGGGAAGACAGAAGCAGGGGAAGCAGTGAGGTGGCCTCAAGCTGGGGAATGCCCAGAGCCCCCCCAAAGCTGAAAGAGGCAAGGAAGGATCCCAGCCTAGAGCCTTCGGAGGCGGCTCTATCTTGCTGATACCTTAATTGTGGGGTTCTGGCCTATACAACTTTGAAATAATAGAGTTCTGTTGTTTCAAGGCACCACTTTGTGGTAATTCATCATGGCAGCCTCGGAAATGGACACAGACAGTTAGTTCCGTGAGGTTGAAGGTGCCTGTGAGAAGGCGAAACAGGACACAGTTGTAGGGGGGAGGAAATGGGATGAAGAAATAACCCCAGCTCTTCCTCTTTCCCTCTGGTCTCCTGTTGGTGTTTCCTGTTGACCAAACCTGCCTGGAAAGCAGTAGATGAGACCAGAGTCAGCTGGCTCCAGGCTCCTGGCTCCCAGGACACAAAGAAGAATGATGAGCGGGTAGATGTTGGTGGGGAGGGAGGGGCATTAGGAGAATGGCAAAGCACATCCCAGTGCATGAGACCTTTAGAACGTGGATGTGGGTAGAGAAGAGAAGGTTGGCTAGGGTTGAGCCCCAGAGAAGACCATCATTTAGAGACTGAGTAGAAAAGGAGTGGGGAGGGGAGACAGAGGAAGACGGAAGGAAACACAAAAGGGATGTGTGGCCAAGTAATCCACGCACAAAACGGTGGGCCTGGGCTATGGTAGCCTGGAGGTCTTTGGTGATCTTCACTAGAAGAGTTTTGGTTAAGTGACGGGGCTAGAAGCCAGTCTGGGGGTGGTGGAGGGGAAAAATCAAGGTGGAAAAGTCAATTCTTTCTTTGTTAAGGGGAGCAGAGAAATGGATCGGTAGTGGGAGGGAGATTTGAAGACAATATTAATTTCCCTAAATTGGGCCATTCCTAGCAGAATGCACAGGTGTTCTCTCCTACCTAGGATGCTAGAATTCTCGAATGCCCATTTTGAAGTTTAAGATCATGGGTTTAACATCATCAGCCCAGATCCTTGATCTCAAGCATGGGAAAGGCAACTGGTTTGGTTCATCCAGGGATGGGCTCTTTCCAGAAGGGAAGGAAATGCAAGGAAGTGGTGGATAGCCAACCTGTGTGAGGTTGACAAGGAAGGAGGTGAAGGCAGGAGAGTGCTGAGAAGAGGTATTCTGAAGGTTTCTGGTGTCACTTCTGGGCTCGTATGGCCGGAGTGGACAGCGGTCGTTGGTGAGGAGGTAAGGATGTTTTCCAGGAGTTAAGAAGGAAGAGACCAGCATGGACAATGGTCTTTCCAATGGAAACTGAAGGTCATAGAAAGTAACCAGCTCCACCCAGAGTCTTAACTCTCAGCTTTTGTTTTCCTGTGGGCCTCAGTGTCCTGGCTGCTGGGACTGCCTTTGCCTTTGGACTTCTGCTGAGCCCAGTGGCACTGGTTGAGGGTGGGGCGGGGGAGAACTTCATGGCCTGTCTGCCTTGAAAGGGGAAAGTTTCTTGGCTCTTCTACCCTTCT
>NC_043711.1:8968572-8977621 GCF_006229205.1 Suricata suricatta | reverse complement strand
CATCAGCACTTCTGTATCCCTTGGGTAAATCCCTAGCAGTGCTATTGCTGGGTCGTAGGGGAGTTCTATTGTTAATTTTTTGAGGAACCTCCACACTGTTTTCCAGAGCGGCTGCACCAGTTTACATTCCCAGCAACAGTGCAGGAGGGTGCTTGGGAACTCGTTTGAAGCTGCTGGTGGTCCTCTTGGCCTTGGAGTTGATGGCCTTCAGGGAATTTCTGAGTTTGAGTTTAAGCCAAGAGGTAGATGAAATGCGCAGAGAAGATGCCAAGGAAATGGAGCATTTTACTGGCCACTGCACAGGGTGACAGTACAGCGTGTGAGGAGAAAGCCTCCCTGGGTAGAGGGAACATCCCAGGGAATGTGATTGCCTGATCAGATTATTTATCACAGCTCTGCTTGTAACAGACACAAACCAGAAGCGTTTAGGGGAATACTAAGTGATGATGCATCAATTCGCAAGAATACTGCACAGCCTTTTGAAAGAGGGAGATCCGGTGTACCAGTAGGGAAGAGTTCATCCAGTGTGGTGAGGGATACAGCAAATGGTGGAACACTGCGTACCACGATCCCGTTTTTATAAAAGGAAAATGTGATTTTGTATGTTTGCTTTCATTCATTCAGTACTCGGTCTGTGTTGGGCACTGGATACTAGGGACACAGCTGAGAACAAGCGCCTAAATGGCCTGACATCCCAGTAGGAGATCAATATAATAAGACAAATACCAGGAAGACATCAATGTGATAAGATAAATAAAATGTATAGTTTGAGGTGATCAGTTGCTTTAAAAAATAACAAAAAACAGGGAAGAGGATGGCGATCTGGCAGGACTGAGACTTTAGACCGAGGAGCCTGGGAGGGAAGGTGATGTTTTAGTATCACCTGATGGATGCCAGGGAATGAGCCTCGCCATTTAGGGGGAAGAGTAAGTCAGGAAGACACAGCAGGAAGTGTAAGGAATGTGTGTAGGGAAAAATCTGAAAAATAAACAGCACCTTGCTAGTGGTGGGCTGTCTCTGGCCAGTGGGCTGGGGTGAGGACTTTTCACTTTTTAAATGATACAATATAAATTTTTAAATGAAGAAAAAATCACATATTCCTTTTATAACCAAACCTGTTTGTTATTTATAAACAAAGATCTTGAGGGTATCTGGGGTCGGGGGGGTTGTTTCTGTTTGAAGTCCAAGGCTAAGAGGATAGAGTCTACGAGTAAATGCATTATCACGGGACCTCGGAGAATCAAGGAGAAAGAAAAGGAGCAAACCAACCAGACTTTTTTTTTTTTTTTTACAGATTGAAGATATTGATGAGAAGGCCTATCACTTACTGCCATTAAACATTTTAAAGTGAACCGTGCAGTGGCAGTTAGCTTTTCACATTGTTCTGAATCCCCGCCTCTCTCTAGTTCCATAACATTTCCTACCCCGAAAAGGAAATCCCGTTCCATCAGGCAATTGCTTCCCTCCCCTCCTGGCAAACATGGATCTGCATTTTGTCTTTACCAAGTTACTTACTTATTTTTATGGTTTATTTTAAATTTATTTTTGAGAGACAGAGAGCAACAGCCCAAGCAGGGGAGGGGCAGAGAGAGAGGGAGACACAGAATCCGAAGCAGGCTCCAGGCTCTGAGCTGTCAGCACAGAGCTTGATGTGGGGCTCGAACCCATGAACCGTGAGATCATGACCTGAGCCGAAGCCGGACGCTCAACAGACTGAGCCACCCTGGCGCCCCTGAAGTTACTTATTTTAGATAGCCAAAAGATTGAAACAACCATTGATGGGTGAATGGATGAAGGATTTGCATTGTACATCCTTACAAGGGAGTACTACTCAGCTAGAAAGAGGAGTGAAGTACTGGGGTGCACTACAACATGGATGGCCCCAGAATCATTCTGCTGAATGAAAGACGCCAGACACACACACACACAATCACACTGTGTAATCCCATTTATGTGAGATACCTGCTGGAGATTTTTGCAGCATTTATTTTGAGCCTTGTATTCATGGAATAGACCACATACCTTCACTGCATCCTGTTCTTGGAATTATTTCATATTCATGAGAAGGCTTAGTCAACCAGGATGAGAGCAGGTGTTGATGGCCTCCTGTGAAAGGAAAAGACTGAGACTTACATGGGTAAAAAAGGACGAGGAAAGGTTGATAATACCGGTCACTGCAATTGTGGTAAAAATAATAATATAAGCATCGATTGCATGATCACAATGAGATGAACCCCACTTTACACTTTTATAAACATGCTAAGTTTTCTTACTATTAAGTTCCATTGCAGGTACCAGAGTAAATTATAACTAAACACTCACATTTATTGAGTACGTACTATCTGCCGGGTCCTGTTCTGAGTATATTGCCCCTGTCAACTCATTCTGTTCTCGCACAGCCCTGTGAGGCGTGCACTACATTTTGTATTTTCTGTATGATGAAACTGAGGCTCAGAGAAGGAAGGTAAAGTTCCAAACCGTGTCTGACCCTCAAACTCCTTTAAAATCACTCTGCTGTATGATTTCACATGCACATATTTCCAGTTTTCTGAGCGGAACCATGATCCAGCTGCCCTGAGTAGACTTCCCTTTTCAGAGCCAACATGTTGGGGATCCTTAGATAATATTAAAAACACAGGCGCCTGGGTGGCTCAGTCGGTTAAGTGTCCGACTCTTGATTTCAGCTCAGGTCATGATCCTGTTGTGATGGTTGTGAGTTCAGTTCCCACGCTGGGCTGTGTGCTGGCAGTGCAGGGCCTGCTTGGGATTCTCTCTCTGTCTCTCTCTCCCTCCCTTCCCCTCTCTCCAAGCCCCCCCGCTTCTCTCAAAATAAATAACTTTTAAAAAATGACACATCATACCTATTTGGTGTTGGGTTTTTAATTTTCTCTTCATCTGATTTTCCTGATGACATGATGAATTTTTTTGGGGGGGGGTGTCTCTATCGCAGATGTGAAATGTAGATCTTTACATGTCTCAGAGTGTTAATACTTGACTCTGGGTTTGCTTGCCTGGGGCGGATGCAAAATTAAACTTCACTGCTTGTCGCTGGCCATGGTGCTGAAAACATCCCCGGCAGTGCCCCGAGTTGCCCTTGCTAAGGCGTCCTCACCGCTAGAGTCTCAGGCTGATCAGCTGGTGGAAAGCCCTTTCCTAGGCTTGATTTCCGGTTGGTGTTGTGCGTTGGAGACTTTGAATCCCGTGTCTGAGCACTGGAGACTCTTTGGATTATTGGAGGTTAAAATTTTCACTCATATAACTCACTTGGGATGGGTTTATGAGGGTGTGGATTGGCATGCCACAGTCGATCATTATTACATTAAACTGTGGCAGTTGGGACTCAGTTGAGATCTAATCCATCAGTCGCATCCATATGGTTAAGGCCCCAGGTGCACCCCAAACTCCAATTTTCAAATAAAGACGAAACTATCCACCTTCTAACAAGGCTAAGCAGCTGAGTGGTCTCTGGGGACTACCAGCTTACCAGCCCTAGGTCTTCCAGTATTTCCTGTGTGATCTCGAGCAGTTCATTTAACCTCTCTGAGCCTTGATCTCCTTATCTGGGAAACGGGGCTTCCAGCAGAACCCTCCCTTGTAGAATTGTTGCAAGGAATTAACCGGAATGAGTGTAAAATGCTTAGCACGGTGTCTGCCCAGCCAACCGCTCGATAAACGGCAGCTGTGTTATCATTGTTGTGCCTGTTAATGGCCCAGTGATCGTTTATCCTATTGCCGAGTTAAATGATGGCATTTGTTTAGCGAAGCAAGGAATATGTCCTAAACCCATACATACATCTAGCGCCCTGGTACCGCCCCCCCCCCCCGCTCTTTTCCTGGTAATTGTGACGAACACAGGACTAACATGAAAATAAGGTCTGTTTGGCTTCTCCACACAAGTTCAAGTGCTTGGTTGACTCCCTGAAATATCTGTTTCCTCAGAACATCAGGCAGACCCTCCAGTAGAGAAAAGGTCTTGATGAGGTAACAAACCTGATTTGATTTTCACAACAACCACGGGAGGTTGGGAATGAGCTAGGGATGGGGGCCTCCCAACGATTCTGCAAGGTCTTGCTAAGGGGCTGCGACCGTCAGCCATGCCTCCTTTGCAAATTGATTTTCCATGATGTTCTGGATCCCCAGAGCAGTTTCTGTTAGCAGACGCAGCCCTTCTTACCCGGGAAGAATCACTTGGTCATTTCCAGCGTCTCACACACACAGCCCCTTTCTGGGGGCCTCTGTGGGTCCTGACCGATCTAATTGTGGGGGGAGCTTTGTGTATCTGCCCTTGGCTGCCAGGCTGTTTGCTATCCCGACTTCCACAAGCCATTTCAGGAGCCAGCTTTTCCTCCCATCAGGGATGCTTCTCTCCTTTCATCTCCTCTCCCCACACTCCCCCCCTCCCCCTTTGGCCTCTTTGGCTGGCTGATTATTCTGGATCCCGCTGACAAAGGTGCTTTCTCTCCGCACCAATCCGGGAGCAGGAAGGCTCAGCTCAGCTAGCAGAAAGGCATTGCTCACAGCAGCTGTGAGTTAGAACCCAGGCTTTCTAAATTGGGAGGATCAGGCATGACTTGGGGTGGGCTGAGAAAGCCTCGCCTCCCCCCTGCCTGGTCTACCTTTGACTTCTGCCTTTGGGAGGACAAGGCATCTGCTCCCATGCCAGGAACCGGGAACCCCATCTTTCTGTCTCTGTGCCAGCCACAGCAATGCATATTTCAAGAAGCTGATTGTGTGCTCAACATGCCCACCGAGACCTGGCATGCAATGAAGTGGGGCGAGGGACGCAAAAACCAGGACCAACCCACCTTCTTCCTTCCTCCTACAGGAGTTTAGTGAGCACCTACTATAAAAAACAGATGCTCTCTTAGGTGCTGAGAACCAAGCAGTGAGCAAAGTAGACAAAAATCTCTGCTTGCCTTGAATTTAGTAAGGCAGACAAACTGAACAAGATAAAGAAGGTAAATATAGCAGAGGTTTGATGGGGGACCGGGGCCAAGGAAAAAAATAAGCAGGGCAAGGGGGTTAAGTCCTCACTGGGGATGTAACCTTTGAGTAAAGAGCTGCAGGAAGTGAGGGAGGAAACCGTGTGGGTCTGTGGGGAGAGCATATTCCAGGGGAGGGAACAGCCTGTACAAAGGCCCTGTGGTGGAATGTGCCTGGTGTTTGGGGGACGTGGAAGAGGGCCACTGTGGCTGCAGCTGGCGGAACGAGGGGAGACAGAGGGAGGTGGTGGGGGCAGGTCATGCAGGGTCTCACTGGCTGCCGGCAGGACTGACTTTTCTGAGGGAGGAGGGGCCGTGGAAACACCGTGAGTCCTTCCATGTCAGTTAAGCTGGAGTTTTATTTAGTGTTTGTCTCCTTTCAGTGTTGCTCTTCGATCATGAAGATCTTGGGTTTCTTACAAGCCCCCTTGCCTGGGTGAGGGCAGAGGACAGGTCCTGGGGTCAGAATGTGGAGGAGAACAAGGACCCCCACTTCTTTGGGGATGACTCAGAGCCACAGCCACCTGTCTCCTCCTACCCCTGAAATACATCTAGAGCAGCATTTCCCAGACTTCAGGGTGCACACAGACCCCCAGAAGGTCTTGCTAAAATGCAGATTCTGACTCAGCAGGTCAGCGAGGGGCCTGAGGCTTTGCATTTCTAAAGGACCCAGCAGCTTGGGGCGGGGGGGGGGGGGGGGGGGGGGGGGGGGGGGGGGGGGGGGGGGGGGGGGGGGGGGGGGGGGGGGGGGGGGGGTTCTGCCGTGTTGTTCAGTGCAAGGGTATAAGGTCAGTGTCGCAGATTCCCACACCAGGCAGGTCTGCGGACATTGGCAGGGCCTGGGTGTACTTGGAGCAAGAAGGGGATAGCGCTGGATAGCCAGCATCGCCGTGTTCAACAAGAAGTAAGAAAAAGGAACAAGGTAGGAGCGGGCAGCCCCGTTCCCATCTCCCCGATGCTGACTCAGGCTTCAACATCAGACCCAGGGAGCTCTGCTGGGTCTGGAATCCAGGCGACACCGGGCAGCTGAAGCCCTGATAATGCAGCCCGTAAAAGTGCCGCTTGCTGCCAGTCTTCTGGGACTGTTCCTGGAACCTCAGCTCAAGTCTGATGGAAAGGAAGTCACATCCCAGCTGTTAAGGGGCAGGAGGCCACGTAGCCCCCCACCCCCGCCCGGAGCGAGCCGGCAGCTCCGTGCAGACAGAGTAAGGCGCTAGCTGGCAGGGCAGGGAAGGGAAATCATCAGATTCAAATCATGGCTTCAGAAGCCTTGGCGAGGGGAGGCCAGGGAAGGGCTTGGCGTTGTTTCTCTGTATACAAATATTGTCTCTTATTTTCTGGGCTGCAGGGTGAGGCAGAATGGAGTATTTGTGCAACATAGCCCAGCTTTGTTCTCTGTGCTCCTAATGACTGTCAGCTCGGAGGCAGGAAGCCAATCAGAGGCACCCGTGGCAGGGCCGGCTTTTGTTGGCTCCCCAAATCGCCCTGAGTGTCAGATTTGCTTTTCAGAGTGTGCTGAGCTGCAGAGCTTTCCGCTCGAGGGAAAGGCCGGAGCTGGTGACGAGCAAGGCCTGGTCTGCCTGGTTTACTTAGACTCTTCCTCAAGGGTTGTCTGTTTCCAGACTTTTCTTTTTCCTCACCTGGGAAGTGAGTGTATGCTCCAGCCTGTAAGATCCCTTGGGGTTTGTTTGTTGGTTTTGGAGCTCCCTGAATGCCAGACCTAACTTGAGGGCCAAAGGAGAAAACAAGACAGGTTCAGCATCCGAGGGAAAACTGGGAGGAGGGCAGTGGTTTAAGGTGGCCAGCTTCACCAACACCTGCTCTTTGACCCCTCTGCGGAAGAGTGGGTTTCCATGTTCCCCAGGGGACCCTGGACACTATCTGGAGATGACTTTTGGTTGTCCTGGCTGGGGGGGGGGGCAGGGAATGCTGCTGGCACCTGGTGGGCGGAGACCAGGACTGCTTCCCAATACCCTAAAGGGGACAGCAGGGCCCCCACCACCAAGAACGCCCCTGCCCCAAGTGTCAGCAGTGCCCGGGGTGGCGGGGGAGCTGTACTCCCCAAGTAACCAATACCATGTGGCCCTCCCCACGAACATCCATTTCTGTGCACATAACCCCATTCTCAGAGACTGGGTCAGGGGTGCCTCTGTGGGTTTGGTATGGGGCGGGGAGAGAGACAGTGGACATTTTGGTTCACCAGATGATCAGATCAGATCAGGCTCTCATGTAAACTGAGAAGGAGCGACCCCCCCCCCCCCCCCCAAGTTCAGGTGCTCCAGTGGGACCCTCTGGCAGCCTTGTGAACCCAGAGGAGCGTTCCCACGACGCAGGAAGGAGTTTGTGCCCGGACAGTTGGCCCCTCTGGAAAGAGCCACACGGGCCACCCCTTCCCTCCATCAGATCTTGAAAGGTCAGCTTCCCAGAGGCCTCCTCTGACCACCGGATTATTATTATTTTCATTGAGAAGAAATTCACATAACAATACGAACCATTTTTAAGTGACTAATGCATTGGCGTTCAGTACATTCATAGTTATGTGTTGTCCAAGGTCCGTCTAGTTCCAAAACGGTGTCCCTGCTCCCCCACCTCCCCCAGCTCTTGCAAACCAACCACCGGTCTCCTTTCTGACTCTATGGATTTGCCTGTTCTGGGCCTTTTACCTACATAGAATCCCACACCGTGGGGTCTTCTGCGTCTGGCTTCTTTCGCTCAGCAGAGCGTTTTTGACGTCCATCCACATTGTGGCATGTGTTAGCGCTTCGTTTTGATGGCTGAGTAATAGTCCATCACATGGATAGATCGCATTATGCTCATCCGTCCATCCGCCGAGGGTCATCTGGCTTCTTTCCACCTCTTGGCTCTTGGGAATATTGCTGCCATGAGCGTGCATTTCGGTGCCCGGTTCTCAGTCCCCTGCATGTGAACCTAGGATATATGCCACTGGGTCCCTCAGTAATTCTGCATAAAGTTTTTGAGCAACCACCAAGTGTGTCCACAAAGAGCCCGCACCGTTTTGCATTCCCACCAGCGACGCACGAAGTTCCAGCTTCTCCCATCCTTGCCAACTTCGTTTCGGCTTGTGTTTTTCCTCTAGTGGATGTTGAACGGTATTTCGTCGTGTTTAGATTGGCAGTGCCCTCACAGCTGAGGATACCGAGGATCTTTTCTTGTGCTGATTGGCTATTTGAAGATCTTCTTCGGAGAAGTATCTACTCGGGCCGTTTGCCCATTATTTAATGGGACTGTTTGTCTTTTTGTTGTTGAGTTGTAAACGTTCTTTATATATTCTGGATTCCAGACTCTTATCAGATATATGATTTGCAAGTATTTTCTGTCCTTCTGTGGATTGCCGTCTTGTGTTCTCAGTTGTGCCCTTGGAGGCACTAAAGCTTTTAGTTTTGATGAAGGCTGGTTTAATCTGTGTTTTCTTCTTGTTAACTCATGCTTTTGGGGTTGGATCTGACTACTGTATTTTTTTTTAGGTTTATTTATTTTGAGAGAGAGAGCGCATAGGGAGGTGGCAGAGAGGGAGGGAGAGAGAGAGTTCCAGGCAGGCTCCGTGCTGTCAGCACAGAGCCCGACACAGGCCTCAGTCCCATGAACCGTGAGATCGTGCCTGAGCCAAGATCAAGAACCCAACGCGTAACCGACTGAGCCACTCAGGTGCCCCGAGGGCAGAGATTTTTGTCTGTTTGGCCGTAAGCTGTGTCCCCAGGACCCAGAGCAGAGCACCCACTGGGTGCTGAATCAATACTTGTTCGAGGAACGTTGGAGGTGAGATGGAGAAATAACACCTATGTTTTAAAAAGTCAACGGCTGGGTTTTTAGCACAGGGAAACTGCTCCGTGGGACATCTCAGGGCGGACACATGTCCTACACTTGGCCAGACCTCCCAAATGCTCCACACCGAGGGCGACCCCTGACGTAAGCACTAAACTTTGGATGATAAGGATGTGCCAATGTGAGGGTATGGATTGTAACAAATGCTTCGCTCTGGTGTGGGGGGTGTTGAGATGGGGGGAGGGAGGCCATGCATGTTGGGGGGAGGGGGCATACGGACTCTC
>NC_043711.1:8967257-8968472 GCF_006229205.1 Suricata suricatta | reverse complement strand
GCTGGTTCCTCTCCTGGCAATTCTCATGGTGCAGCCAAGAAAACATCTCTCCTTCCGGTCACGTTTTCAGAGCCTCTGTGACAGGAGGTAGGGGAGGATGGGAGAATCCACCTGTTCCTAATCTGCAAAGTATAGATGGGTCTCAAGACAGCTAAATTTTAAATACTTTTAAGTTTATTTATTTTTGGGAAAGAGAGAGAGCACAAGGGTCCAAGTGGGGGAGGGGCAGAGAAAAGGAGAGAGAGAATCCCAGGCCGGCTCCAGGCTGTCAACATGGAGCCCGATGCGGGGCCTGAACTCAACGAACTGTGAGATCGTGACCTGAGCTGTGATCAAGAGTCAGAAACTTAACCCACTGAGCCACCCAGGCGCCCCAAGACATCTAAATTTTAATGCTTATGAATTATAATGTGTAGTCTAAAAATATCACTAACCCGGCAAACCTATGACTTCAGAACTTGTTTTGTTTTTAATTTTTAAAATTTATTTTTGATAGAGACAGAGCAGGGGAGGGGCAGAGAGAGAGGGAGACACAGAATCGGAAGCAGGCTCCAGGGTCTGAGTTGTCAGCACAGAGCCCGACGCGGGGCTCAAACTCCTGAACTGGGAGGTCATGACCTGAGCCGAAGTCAAACTCCCAACCGACGGAGCCACCCAGGCGCCCAGTTTTGGTTTTGTTTAAGATGAAGCTAAGCAAAAAGAGTCAGCAGGGAAAATAGGAAGCAAATAGTAGCCTGGCAAGGAGATATGGGAAGAATCGTGAAGGCAAAATGCAAGTGATTGAAGCCTGAGAAACTTCGTAACAAATTGGAAAACACCCGTGTAGGGGCTCTGATGGAGCGGGAATGGTAGCTTCATTCCAAAGGCCGTAGACTATCACCCGGAAGCCAGAACTGGCAGGAGGTTTAGTGAGGGGTTGTGGGCCAGGGCACTGACCATTTGCCAGCAAATGCAGAAGTATTATTATTATTCCTATGTTTTAGCAACCTGAACATCTGTGCTGGTGCATACCAGCTGAGAACCATCATGGGTGTCAGATTTGGGGGTGAGGTTGGTGTACAGGGTCCAACCTCAAAGGCGTTGAGTGACGCGTGTGACAAACATACCAAACAAACCAGTGCTTTCTGGTGGAATTTTCTGCACTGATGGAAGTGTTCTATGTCCGCGCCTTAGTCACTGGAATGTGGCTAGTGTGGCCGAGATGCTGAATTTGCT
>NC_043711.1:8926841-8967157 GCF_006229205.1 Suricata suricatta | reverse complement strand
GGCTGTCAACATAGGTCTAAGCAAGCAATTTGGTTTGGCCAGCTGATATGTGGGGTTGGCCAAAAGGAGGGTGTCTTGTCCATGCTTCTGCTTCTCTTGCAAAAAAAAAGCCTTTAGGCAAGAGAACTCCGAGGAGGATGCGTTGGGGGGACAGTGAGTACAGGGGGACGGGTAGGAGAGGTGAGGGGAAATGGGGAGAGGTCCCCAGGTGGGCCAGGGCCCCGATCGTGCTCCCCTCTGCCCAGCCACAGACCTTGACCTTACCTTCTCTCCCCTCCAGGATGACACCGAACCATACTTCATTGGAATTTTTTGTTTCGAGGCTGGCATTAAAATCATCGCCCTGGGGTTTGCCTTCCACAAAGGCTCTTACCTAAGGAACGGCTGGAACGTGATGGACTTTGTGGTGGTGCTAACGGGGTAAGTGTCGGACGCTGTGCTTCCCAGAATTATCTCGAATTAAGAAGACTTTGGGAACATGGTGGTTGGCGTGTCCAGGCTGGGCTCAGGGAGGCTGAGGCCCCCGGTCGTCTTCCGTGCGCATCTAGCGCCTTCTCGCACCCTGCCTCCGTGGCCTGGCTTTGGTTGCAATTAGAATTATGCCTTCTGAGGAGCAGACTGCTTCCAAAGGGCTTTATGTACATTGTCACTCAATCTTCATAACAACCCAATGAATTAGGAAATATTAAAGCTCCCCTGTGACCACAGAGAGATCCGGAGCACAGATGTGAACTTGCCCACGATCACCCAGCTGGCACGACGGGGGTTCACACCAGAACTCGGGTTATTAGCCGTTGTGAGCGTGCGCGGGCCTGCCTCCCTTGGCGACGCCTGTATTCCGAGTCGGTGTTTATTTCCAGCTGGTAAATGTCTGTCGGGGACTTCCAGGTGCAACGGTTTGTGGTGGAACCGTGGAGAAGACCAATCTAGGTGAGGTACAGCGACTGCCTGCGAGGGGTTTTCAGATCTGTGTCGCGCACCAGAGTTGAAAGGTGACTGTGAACACGCAAGCCCAGCTGTTGCGGCAGCAACTGAAAAAAAAAATTTAGGTAACGTCTTACACACCACAGAATTTATTTCTCACTGAAAGTCCGAAGTGGTGGTTCCCTGTTGGCAGGGCTCTGTCCTCCGAGCAGTGATCGAGGATGGGCCCAGGCCCAGGGCACACGGCGGCCCCTCACCGTTGACCCACACGTTCCAAGAGCCCCGTGCTTGTCCACGTCACGGAACAGAAGGGACACAAGCAGGGCAAGGGGTGCTCGGGAGGTTTCAGGGGCCCGGCACCTGCCTCTTCCTTTCATATTCTTTCTGCTGGGATTTATTCGCAGGACATGCATCCCTGCAGGGAAAGCTGGGAAACAGCAGAGCAAAGGGAGATGGATTTGGTGGGGAGTCAGTCAGTCTCTGTCATGGATGCAAAAGTCCTGGATCAGATGCCGGCGTCGACATCACCATTTTGTGCTCATTTCCGGCTCCCCTGCCTACCCAGTCCTCTCCTCCAAGCTAAGACTGGCTCTTGTCTTCCAAGACCCCTATTCACCACTGTCCTCTGTGGGGTCATCCCCCTCCTCGTGGGGTCATCCCCCTCCCCCGCGGGGCCATCCCCCTCCCCCGTGGGGTCATCCCCTCCTCGTGGGGTCATCCCCCTCCCCCGCAGGGTCATCCTCCTCCCCCGCGGGGTCATCCCCTCCTCGTGGGGTCATCCCCCTCCCCCGCGGGGCCATCCTCCTCCCCCGCGGGGTCATCCCCTCCTCGTGGGGTCATCCCCCTCCCCCGCAGGGTCATCCGCCTCCCCCGTGGGGTCACCCCTCTTCCCTATGGGGTCATCCCTCTTCCTTGTGGGGTCATCCCCCTCCCCCATGGGGTCATCCCCTTCCTCTGTGGGGTCATCCCTCTTCCCTGTGGGGTCATCCCCCTCCCCTGTGGGGTCATCCCACTCCCCCGTGGGGTCATCCCCTTCCTCTGCGGGGTCATCCCCTTCCTCTGGGCTCTGGGTGTTCCAGATCCCGTCTCTCCTGGCAGACGTCATGGGTCTCCGCACCTGTGCTGCGTTGGCCGGGCCCCTGCAGTTCAGGTTTTGAGCCCATTTGTGGTTTCCGAGCAATGTCATTGGGCTGTTTTGGTGGAGGCATTTAGATGTGCGTGTCTGTTGTGGGGACCCTGGGCCAGCTCCGGCGGGCCTGAGTGCTCGCTGAGGGGCCTCTGTTGGCTGTGCTCCTGGTCCTGTGCCTTGGCACCTTGACAGGGTCCAGGGACATGTTACGGACCTTTTTCGTACTTACTCGGAAATTCATGTGCGAACCATCCTCATTGCTGACTTTGTTGTTGTTGTAAAGAGTGTGTAACAAAAATACTCAGATATTCAAAAAGAGAATAATGTAACAAAATACTCGTGTAAGCAAATATTCGTTCAGTGGGTATTTTTGTACACCTGTTAGGCGCCAGGCTCTGGGACACAGCGGTAAACAAACAGATGAAAGTCCTTCCTTTTGTTCAACAGATCGTCAGTGGTGAAGGAAGACTAAACGAATGAAGGAGTGAAGGAGTGAAATGTCTAGTGTGTTAGATGGCAGTGAGGGTGACAGAAAATTAAATCAGAGGAAGGATAAGATGTATTATAGGCAGGAGGACTGGGAGCCGGGAGGCTTCCCTGGGAGGCCATGTTTGCATGAGTAGCTGAAGTCGGTGAGTGAATGACCCTTGAGGATAGCTGGTGGGGGAAAGTGCCAGGTGGAGGGGACAGCATGTGCAAAGGCCCTGAGGCCAGACTGTAATAAGTTCCCTGTATTCTCTTCCCTGGCCTCGTGCCTTCCCTTCCCCATCCAGAAGCACTTGCTGAGTTTTGTGTTCATCATTTCCGATTACAAATTTACTCTCTTATACGCATATAAAATAAGAATATAAGAAATAGGGGCACCTGGATGGCTCGGTTGGTTGAGCGTCCAACTCTTGATCTCTGTTCTGGTCTTGATCTCAGGGTTGTGAGTTCAAGCCCTGCATTGGGGTCTGAGGGCGTGAAGCCTGCTTTAAAGAAAAATAGTGAGATCTAGGTGGCACCCATTCTACGTTTTGACTACATGAGAAAATATATACAGCACTGTTTTTGCACTGTTTTAAATTTCTCTGTAAGTGTTTGCTTCTGCAGCCTTCTCTCTGCCATCCACACGAGGTGAATCTGATGGACCAGGGAGGTCTCATTCACCCGTTTTCACTGCTGCGTAGTATTCTGTAGCATGAGCCTTCTACCTTGTGTTTATCTGTTTGGGTTGTTTCCAGCTCTGGGCTATTTCGAAGCCAACTGTCCCTTCATTTTTGCAGTGGATTTCTCTAGAGCATATACCTGGGAGTGGAATTGCTGAGTTGTGTACTCTGCATATCCTCAGCCTCACAAGGCATTGTTGCCAAATGGCTCTGCAAAGTGGTTGCGCCAACTTATGCTCCCTTGGGGGCTGACTTTTGCTGGTAGGGAAAAAGCCTTAAAAATCCCTGTTTTTTTTATACCATGGTTCTTAGAACACCTGCAGACGCTCCTATACTGTTGAGCCTGTAGTAAGTCTCAAAAAGTGGTCCTTAAGTTGAGAAGTGGCCATTTGAGACGGTAGTTAGCCAGTTGGGGGGGGGGTCTGCAGCACCACAAGGTGATCTTTTCTTCCTAGTTTTTGACGTCTACTGAGGTTCTAGAGGAGAAATTCCTTCATCTGACACAGATAGGTCCTAAGGATAGAAGCTGGTAGTTGGAATTAATGGGATCCACGAACCCTCTGAAATCGCATGCAAAAATCATGTGTGTGTACATAGTTTTCTGGCCCGTGGTTCCCATTAGATTCCCAGGGGGTCCTGCTCCTAACACCACCAGGAGCCGCCATTCTGTTCCTTTCTCACCTCTTTCCTTTCCATCTTTATTTCCCCTGCCTTCCTTCCCCTTGCTTGTCTCCCTGCGGCTCCTCCGCAGTCTGCCATCCTTTCTTCCCGTCTGCCGGTTCTGTCTCTTTGAAATCAAGCACAGAGCCTACATTTCATTACTTCAATTTCCAAGGGGCCGTTTAGTCTTCTTTAGGGTTGTAAGCGTGCAGCAGAGAGTGGGGACTAAAAACCCCGCAAACCCAGATTTCTGCACAATGACCCTGCCAGGCAAATGCAGTACACTCCTCGTTCCAGGGAGGGGGAGGGGCCCCAGCGTGTTAATCTGACCCCAAAACAACAATGGCTTTGATGCGCACTTTCTGATTCACTCATTGTCTTCTCATTTCTAAGCAGACCACAGCATTGAAACAGCATTCATTTTTCACGAATTAGTAAGGTTTTTGCCTTCCCCTTCGGTGGTTTGCCAGAAACTATCTTACCCATGGAGTTTGGTTGGTTCTGTGTCGTTCAAGGCCTCGGAGGCATTCTAACTTTGTAATTTTATCAACCCCAATGTAAAGTGTGCTTTGATTTTATTTGAAAGTCCAGTCATTAACTTGAAATTGTGTAAGAGGAAGATTTCAGAAGCTTGGCTGTATTTTTTTTAATTTTTTATGTCTTTTAATTTATTTTTGAGAGACAGAGAGAGACAGTGTGAGCAGGGGAGGGGCAGAGAGAGAGGGAGACACAGAATGTGAAGCAGGCTCCAGGCTCTGAGCTAGCTGTCAGCACAGAGCCCGACGCGGGACTCGAACCCACAGACCATGAGATCATGACCTGAGCCGAAGCGGGACACTTAACCCACTGAGCCACCCAGGCGCCCCTTGGCTGTATTTCTGAGATGACAGAGCTCCTACCGTAACGCTCAAATATATATGGGCACCAAGGAGGTCACTTAATACAATTGTGCATGTTGACAAAAGAGACTTTGGACTTTGCCAGGGTAGGGTTGAAGACTCTTGTTTTTATGCTCACAGGCTCAGTGCTCTACCTGGCATGGGTGTTCTGCAAAATAAACGGCTGGAAAGTGGGAGCACTTCGGAGAATCAGGTGTTCTGGGAAATGCACGGAGGAGCTGTCTATGAAGCTAGGGCCATTGCACTGACACAGTCACTCATTCCAGGAATCTATGACAGACACTCTGACATCAGATAAGGACAGAGGAGCTCTGGGTCCTTGCCAGCTCTGACATTTTGGACTCTGGGAAAAAAGAAGGTTCTCTTTTGGAAGTCCTGTGAACTGCCCCAGGCTTTGGGCAGTTTTCACTGCGGATCAAAATTGAAAAAAAAAATACCCAATTACTCAGGGACCCTCAGGAAAGGACATTGGCTTTGGTTTCCTAGCGTCCCTGAATTTGGGCACTCAGTGAACTCTGGCGGGTTCAAGGCCTTTATTTCACTCACAAGGAGTTAAGACACTGAGAGGCTAAGTAATTTGCCCAAAGCCACACTGAGATGGTGGCAAAACAGGAAACATCCAGAGTCAGAAGGCATGTTCGTGTCGGGGAGCCTAAAGCCCCAGTTTGGCAGCAGTGGGAGTGGTGTAGGTGAGTAATGTCACCCCTGAGTTTCTGTCGTCAGAGCCCTGCCTTCTGTCCCCCAAATACCCAGCCTGTAGCCCCTTTCCAAAGAGACAGAAAGCGAGCCTCCAAAAAGTATCCCCAGTTTCCCCTTAAACAGTGAAGAAACGAGGGCCCAGAGACACCACACACTGTCTTCCCTTTCTGATGACCGTAACAAATGCATGTGGTCCCTCTGCACTTTCTCCTCCTTCCTTCACCTCCTATGTTGCTGCTCTGAGTTGCCTGAAAATAAAAACAGCACTCTAAACACAACAACAACACAACCCAGTCAGCAGTCCCGAGAGCCGCTGCCAAGCAGCTCCTATAAATACCAGCTGCGTTTTGTTTTAATGTCTCCCTGCATTAATTTCTCTCCCCAGTGGATCAGTCACCCTTGGTATCCAAAGGACGCCCTGCTGTGGCACAAATGCTTTTTATCATTCGCAGAGTTTTAGCACAGAGAGAGCGTCGCTCTTCTTACTGTTCAAAGCATGTGGTGGTCATATTTGCTGTAGTGTGTCCCCACCAGGAAGGGCCTCACGGCCTGGCAGCAGTAGCTGTTTCTCCATCTTGTGATAATAGTGACCGTGATAGTAATGATGTGGGCTGCCATGATTAGGCACTTACTGTTCCTCTCGCTGTATTAACAATTTTATGTGCGTTAGCACATTTCAGTTCCACAGGCCTTTTTGAGAGCTGAATCTGAGGCTCAGAGCTACTTGCAAGGGGTCCTGCAGCTGGCAGAGGGTAGCTTGGATCTCAACCACTGCACAGGGACGGTACCCTAAGCCTAGGATAGCCCTTGTCCAAGCTAAGTTCAAAGAGCTATATGTAGCCACATATCCTTGTGAACATAGTACCTGTTGTTAACAGCAGTGGCCACATTGACAAATTAGAGCTTAGGAGGCATTTAAAACATGATACACTGTACATGCATATATGCTCAGTTAATCCTTAGGACCCTCTGAATGACGTATCATTATTATCCCCACTTTACAGATGAAGAAACAAAGGCCCCAAGGGATTAAACACCTCACCCAATTCACCCACCTCGTAAGTGGTTGATCCAGAATTTGAACTCAGGTGGATCTGGAGCCAGGATCCATTTTCTTGAGTCCTACACTATTTCTTCAAAGCCAAGTTTTCTAGGGAGTACCTGGATGGCTCATTTAGTTAAGCGTCTGACTTTGGCTCAGGTCATGATCTCACAGTTTGTGAGTTCGAGCCCCGCGTCGGGCTCTGTGCTGACAGCTGGCTTAGAGCCTGGAGCTTGCATTACTCTGTGTCTCTCTCTCTCTCTCTCTCTCTCTCTGCCCCTCCCCCTACTCACACTCTGTCTCTCTCTCACAAAAATAAACAAGCATTAAAAAAAATTTTTTTAAGCCAGATTTTCCAGGGAAGTCAGGAGGACCTTTACTTTTCTTCCCCATCTTGGGCTCCACTGTTGCCAGAGGAAAAAAATGGGCAAAAGAGATTTCCAGAAATGGGAGACTGGCATAGGCTAAAGTTGAAGACCTGGACTTCGGAGTCCAAGGGATCTCTGGCCAGTGATGAACTCGAGAATGTGCATGGATCTCTCTAAACCTCAGTTTTCTCACCTGGAAGGAGGGTGAGTGTCTGCCTTTTGGGGCTGTGGTAGGGATTGGAGAAGGCAGCCTTGTGACAGACACTGTGAACTGAGCCCCCTGGACCGTTCTGTGTGCTTCTTTAATGGGAGTTGATTAACTGAAGTGAAGAAAGGAAAGCAAATTACTTTGGGTGTGTGTGGCAGATGCTGCAAACGCCCCGCTCTGTATTTGCCCCACTCCCCTCCAGGTTTACCCACGGTGCGCACTTCCCGTGTAAGCTCATTTCTTTGTACCTCCAACACGCTCATTTTCCTGCATCTCTGTCGGAGGGTCTCCGCCAACATCGCAGTTTGCTTGCCCCTCGTGACAGACGTTTAACACCCCCGGGAGCAGTCCATCACCAGTCAGAGAGGGAGTCCGTGCATAGGTACCCTGGCTTCTCCGTTGCTCAGCCAGAAGACCCAGTGGTGTTCTCCAACCTCTCAAAGGACCCTCTACAGGATAGAATATATCAGCTCACGACGATAGCCACTCATTAGTGCACCCTTTACCGACTTCTTGCTTTCTAGTTCATCCCTTGTAATTCCATAGATCATCTGCCCAAAGTCCTTATCTTGGGGAAATAGAAGCCTTGTCGGTTGAGAGATTTCAGCACCCGGGACAGCGCACAACACACTTTGTCTGGTAAAGACGTCCTCCTTTTCCCCCCTCTGCCCCTGACTGGAGTGGGGAGGGACCAAGCCAGGACCAGATGGCCAGGTGACATTGCTCCTTGGCCATTTCCCTCGTGTGGCTGGAGAAGACCTTGCCATCATCTCTTAGCAGGTTTAGGGGATGATTGAGGTCTTGTCCTCTTGAATTGCCGCTGTAACACCAGCCTGCCTCCAGAGAGGCATCCACCGTTCTCTACAGTTTGCGGGGTTCAGTGACCCCTCTCTTCTCACCAGGACCGGGGTGCGGCTGCCTCGTGAGCAGAGGAAATCTCAGCAGAACGGGAAGCAGGTGGGTGCCCTGTGTTCTGCTCTGTGCAGGGAGGAGGTCCAGAGATGGTGGGTCCTCACCTGCAACAGGGCCATGTAGTAGAACAGGAAAGCCGAGGTTTGGGGGGTGGGGTCTAGGACAATGAGCGCCCCCTTTTCTTGACTTCTTTGGCTATAAAATGCTCTTTGATAATGTCAGCTGGTCGCAAAGGTTTAAATACCTATGTAATGCTGTTCCCCAAACTTAAGTCTTCTGCCCGAGCTCTCTCCCAATCCCCACATGGGGAGGAGTCCGCAGGCATCTCACACTCGAGATGTCCAGAACTGAACTCCTAAGCACGATCGTATCTCTCTTCCTGTCTTTTTGTATCATTGGATGGCAGTTCTATCTTCCCAGAGGCTCTGGCTAAACATCTTGACACCTCCTCCCTCATGGCCAGTCTTTGTGCAAATTCAGTAGGTTCTGTCTTCTCCCACCTCCGCTGCCCCTATGTGGGCTCCGCCTTCATCATCTCTCAGCCTCCGCCCAGGTCTCCCTGCTTCTGCCCTCCTCCCCCACAGCCTGTTATCAACACAAGCAGCCAGAAGGATCCTTTTAACACATAAATTAGATCAAATCACTCTTCTGCTCACATCTTTCTCTCGGTTCCTGTCTCATTCAGTGCTAAAGCCAACGTCCTCACCAGGACCCACAAGGACCTGCATAATCTGCCCCATCACCGCCCCCCCCCACCCTCATCAGCTCCCACTCTCGCTCAACTGACACCAGCTGCTCTGGGCTTCTCACTGCTCCTTGCACACTTCAGGCAAGTTTCCACCTCGGGGCCTTTGCACTTGCAGGTGCCTATGCCTGGCATGCTCTCCTCAGTCCATTTCCTCATCTTTAAGGCTTTACACCCATATCTCCTGGCTCCTTATCTACAATTCCAACACTTCAAACACTTCCTGTGCACTTTCTTCTCTTTAGTTGTTTTTCTATGCCCTTGCCGCTTTCTGGCAAACTAGATATTTTACTTCTTTATTTTCTGCCTGTCTCCTCCACTAAGTAAGGTCTCCGAGGACAGAGATTTGGTTTCTTCTGCTCACGATTCTCTCCCCCCGTGCCTAGCATAGTGCCTGGCACACAGTAGGTGCTCACTGTTTTTGACAGAATAACTGAATTGATGGTGCTTATAACCCGCCAATGTTGAGGGAAGTTTCAGTGTGTGATGAACTGAGGCCCAGGGGCTCCTTCCCAAGTGCCCCTGCATTTAAGCTGGTCTAGATCAGATAGCGCAGTTTTGGAAGGCAGTTGTAAGCGCCGATGTAACTATTACGTGTACCGTGGCTATAATAAGCCTGCCTGTGGTCCAGCCCCAGGAGTTCACGGTGTGTCATATGTGTTGAGCTCTCAATGGACTCAAGCTCCTTTGGAATCAGCTTTCATAGCTACTATGCAATAATAAAGTGGCACCAGTATGAGTGGGTTTGTATGGAAGAGGTGGGGTCCGACTGAGCAGGGCTGTGTTCTCAGGCCGACTGTGTATGGTTGTGCAGGTTGCACACTGAACCAGATGGCTGGAGTGTATGTTCTAAGTGTGCAACTCCTCTGTGTGTGAATTTCTTTTAGAGTCCTCACAGTCTAAAAAGAATCAGATACTTCATGCCCCAAAGTCCCCTCTACCCTAAGGAGCTTTGATTTTAGGAGTCAAGATGGCACTTAAGAGCCATGGTTGGTGCTTGCGGTCATGGGCTGTGTTGCTGTCGCTATTCACAGGCGTATTTGGAGGCTACCCACAGAATTCCCGGACAGAAACTCTGGCTTTGGGACCGGAGGCAGGAGGGAAGCCTAAGACGCTTTAAGTCCAGCACTGTCTGGTGCTGCTTTTCTTTGCTTCGTGGTGCTGTCCCAAGGATGTTAAGAAGAGCTGTTGTAAGATTGGGTTGACAGGAGGGACCAGCCTGAGAGATCTTTATAAACTGCACTGATGAGTTTTGATTCATAGGAGAAAGCCCTGGATGTTTCCAGGGTGAAACTGCGACGTGTGTAGCAGAGTCGCATCTTATGCAAACCTGACTTACACAAAATCATTGTTATGTAATTGGCACCCATATAAAAAGAAACAGGGTGAACATAATAATTAAAAGTGAGGTTGTTTCTTTTTTTCTACTCGTAAAAGTTTTATTGTAAAATAAAATCCACCTGCAGCAAACCACCTTAAAGCAAGTTAATTATTGTAAAACAAACACTCCTGTCGCCAGCGTTCACATCACAAAATAGATCTTTAGCCGCCCAGAAGTTTCCGTGTGTCCCACTCCAGGGATGGCGTTCCATCCATGTGTCCCATCCCAGTCAGTAATGAGGTCATTTATTTCTCTTGTTAATTTTTTTTTTATTTTTGAGAGACATAGAGTGCGAGCAGGGGAGGGGAAGAGAGAGAGGGAGACACAGAATCCGAAGCAGGCTCTGGGCTCCGAGCTGTCAGCACAGAGCCCAAGGTGGGGCTCGAACTCAAGAACTGTGAGATCATGACCTAAGCTGATGCTTATCTGACTGAGCCACCCAGGGGCCCCAGTAGGTGAGGTCATTTCTACATGCGATTGCCTTTAGTGAGTTTTTCCCAATGAATGAACATGATATGTGTTCTTCCTAGAACCCAATACATTGGTTAGGAATGCTTTTCTCTTCAAATAACTGAAGAGACATCTAGAATATTAATATTAAGTAGATTTTTTGTTACCTGACTGAGAAATAGCCACAGATCTGTGGACCGGGATTAGTTGAGGGGCTCAGGGATGTCCTTCCGCCTTCCTCAGTGAGTTGAATTGTAACCTCATGATTTCTTGCCCCAAGGTGGCAAGATGGCGGCCACATCGCCTCCTCTCAAAGCTTCATTCAAAAGCAGGAAGGTAATGGCCGGGAGAGAAAACTCTCACTGGAGAGTCTTCTTTTTTGTCTAGGAGAGACAAGTCTTGGCCAGAAGTTCCCAGCAGACCTCCCTCTACATCTGATTGGCGATTCCTGGGTCACATGACCATTTCCAACTTCCAGGCAGGCCAGACACATGAGCAGCTGGCATTTTTGCAGTTTCATAGGAGGCTAGTGCTGCCTGTAGGAGAAATGGGAAGGGAAATGTCTGTGGGGACAGTTAGCAGATCTGTCACATGTATCATACTCTTCACATTCTTTTATATTAATGTGCACGTTATACATGCTTCTTACTGTCCAGGCTTACATAGACAGAACTATGCATATTATACTTTATGGACGATTTAAAGGTTTGTCAGGGATATTTTTGGGTGTACGCAATTTTTCATTTGTGCGCTTACTTCAGAACCAGAACTTAACTCTCCCGTCTAAGATAGGACAACATTTTGAGGATGTGGGTTCAAATCCTGGCTCTCCCTCTCAGAAGATGTATGACTTTACAGGCACCTGGGTGACTCAGTCAAAGTGTCTGACTGGCTTGGGTCATGATCTCGCGGTTAGTAGGTTCAAGCCCTGTGTCGGGCTCTGTCCTGACAGCTCAGAGCCTGGAGCCTATCTTCGGATTCTATATCTCCCTCTCTTTCTGTTCCTCCCCCACTCACACTGTCTCTCTCTCTCTCTCTCTCTCTCTCTCTCTCTCTCTCTCTTAAAAATAAATAAAACATTAAAAATGTTTAAAAAAAGATGTGAGACTTTAGGCAAATGATTTACTTTTCTTCGTCCTTATTTTACTCATCTGTTAAATCTCAGATTAATACCTACCTCATTGGGCTAAGGTGAAAATTAGATAATTCTTAGCACATAGTAGGGGCTTAATAAAATATAGTCAAGAGGAGGGAGCATGGGAGGAGGAGGAGGATTTCTTGATGGAGTAGGGCCTACAGTGGAGATGATTCCGTGTCGGATGATTTGGGAGGTTAATGGAAGTAGGAAGAAAAGATGGATTTAAAGGTTCTCTCCCAGAAAAAAGAACATTCCAGAATATAATCATCAACTAACTACTGACTAGTAGTAGGGTAGTGCCGTTGCAGGGCCACTTCTACGGAGAACTTATTTCAATCATGCTGAGGTCCCTGCGAGACATCAAAGTGGAAATGTCACTTAGACGTAGATATGGTTTCAGCTTCACTGGCCTGTCGGAGGGTCATCCACAAAGAGGAGGCGAGTTAGGACCAGAAAGTGCCAGAGCTCGTACGTGTGGGGGTGTGACGGACAGGAACAGGGTCCGGGAGTCACTCGCACTTTGGGACCAGAGGGAGGGAGCGGATCAGGGAAGGAAACGAGATGCGGTGGGCAGGTGGTTAGGAAGAGAGGCAAGCCGCGGTCCGCTACGGCAGCTGCGGTTGAAGAGTGGAGAAGACCTTTGGGCCCTGGTCATTAGGAGGAAAAGAGGGATTTAAAAAGGGTCGTCCATGGGGTGCCTGGGGGGCTCAGTCGGTTAAGTATCTGACTCTTGATTTTGGCTCGGGTCATGATCTTGAGTTTCGAGAGTTTGAACCCGCATCGGGCTCTGCACCAAGTTTGCTTGGGGTTCTCTCTCTCTGCTCCTCCTCTGCTCATGCACTATCTCTGTCTCTCTCAAAATAAATATAAATAAACTTAAATTTTTTTTAAAGCTTGTCCACAGAGGGGGTGCAGATGCACGAAATCTTAGTGGCAAAGGTCTGATTGAAAAGGAAAGGAAGGCAGAAACCTTTAGTGGCTCCTGCCATCTGTGCCAGGGGCTGATGGGTTGGGTGATCTCATCCGGGAACGAGTATGATTTCTTGGGTCTTTTTCTTCTCCTTCACGATTTTTTTTTTTAATCAGAAGAGCAAAATGGTGGGCATGTTTAGAAAGATGAAGAAAATGGGCATTACACAGTATTATGTATCTCTTCCTAAATAAACTTCTAGTGACATCATACCAAAACATCTGGCCAGAATCTTTACGAAATGGGGAGGGGACATCAGGGATGGCTTTGCTTGTGAGACACAGGAAATGCACTTGCGAGGCTCTGCCACGTCGAGCTAGGATGTGACCCGCAGGGGCGACAGAAACTGTGGCTCAACCCTGCGTGATTTCTCGGGAGAGACACGTCTGATGGATTTAGCTTCAGATGTCAGTCCTACCTGGCAGGACGTTCGGGTGGTAGAGCCCTTGAGCGACATCGCTCTGCAGCCCGGCTCCCCCTCGCGCGGTGCTGGTGGGGGTTAGCATTCAGACGCAGCTCTGTTCCCAGGCGGTGTGACCTTGGGCGGGTGACCGTGCCTCCCTGAATCTTCGCTTCCCCGTCTGGAAAACAGGGACCATCAGACTCCCTACCTTGTAGAGTTGTTTTAGGGGTCGAATGAGCTGATGTCTGACATTGGGTGAGTGTGTAGATGGTACTTCCTGAGGGATGTTTGGAAGAAAAAGGTGGTTTGGTGCCTTCCTTGGGCCTCAACTTTCTCATCTGTGAAATGGGAATCATACGTACCTACCTCAAAAGGTAGCATTCCGTGAGATACTGTGTGGAAAGTACTCAGAAACTGGCACAAGTGAGGGCCAATGCTGTTCACTCTTATAACGCTAATAACTATAATTATAATGATGATGATAATTACGGCTGCCTCCCCAGGCCCGGTTCCACAGACCGTTAGTCCGCTGCTAAAATATTTGCTCCTGCTAGGTTGGCACACAACACCCAACCCCCTCTTCCAGGCTGGGGAGAACCCCCACTTTGGGCATCGGGACGGTTCTGGACTCGTTCACGGCAGCCCACTGCGCTGGGGGCCAGCCGGCCCGGCTGCACTGACCCTGCCCGCTGTCCAGGTCCCCTCCTCTGGACGCCAGCTGATTATCTGCGCTTCCTCAAAACCCCTTTTACGCCAAAGATAGCCAGCCAGTTTCTGGCGTTTGCAGTCCAGAGCGCGAAAGTGATGCTGGGACTAAGATGTGAGGGTCAGGAGCTTGTTTGCAGATTCCGGGAAACCTAGATAGAGAGCGGAGGGGTGAGGCGTGACGAGGAGGCAGCCAGGAAAGGTCATGTGGCAAATGGCTCCGTGCCCTTGGAGGCTGGTGCTCAAGTCCTCTCTCTGGGCGGCTTTGGGAAGCAAGCAGCAGATGCCCCCTGGGAGTCAGCTCACCTCAGTGCGAGGGGGCAGGGCTGGGGGTCCATCCGGGGCACGAGCTCCCTGGCTGTCCTTCTGTGGCCAGAACGTCACAGGTGTCCGTGGTGAGCAGCGTGGGACGCAGTGTCTGCCAGGATGGCAGCCCTGGGTCTGCCGTGGGCTGTCGCTCAACTGCTCAGGTTTCCTGGTGAAGCATCGTGAGGGTCAGTTCATCTCTGGGCCTAAGCACTGAGAGGAGAACAAAGCTCACCCCGTCACCCCCAAACGGAAAGCAAGAACAGCCCCTCTGTTGGGAAAGGAGAAAGGAGGGGCAGCTGAAAGGCAGATCCTAGACCTCTGGGGGAGGTTGGGCTCCATTGATATTATGGAGACGAAGGATTCTCTCCTTCCTGGCCTCATGGGCACGGGACTTCTGTGCAGAGAAGAACAGGGTCAGAGAGAATAACAGGCATCGAAAGTCATAGCCCGGTGAGCCGGACAGGATCCAGGTAGGGTCCCAGGTCCGGGATTGAGCTAGCGATGCTTTGCATCATCTTTGCCCAGCAAGGATAAGTAGAATTCATTGGAGAAAAGGGAGAGATGAGCAAACCGGGCTTCTCTCCATGGGAAGTGAAATCACTCGCTGGGATGGCCCAGCAACCCGAGTGCTCAGACCCCAAAGAGGAGGACGTGTGATTCCTTCTCTCCTGTTGTAGAGTCCTGTGTGGCTCAGAAATGGGAGATGTTTGAGAGGTAGTAGGAATGCATTCCCTGGCAGGTGACAAAAGATCCAGCCTGTGGTGGCTTAAACACATAGGGGCTGCCTTCCTGTCACAGAACGGGAGGTTTGCAGTGGGTGTTGGCTGGCGTTGGCCGGCATCCCTGTGATTCTCTCGGCCTTTACCTCATGCTTGCAAAACGGCTGCCAGAGCCTTCAGCGTCGTGTCCACTTCCAAGGCAGGAAGCAGAAGGGACAAGATGATCCCATCCAGCTTTGCCAACTTTTGTATCCGGCAGAGCAGGATCTTTCCCGGAAGCCATCTATTGAGCTTCTCTGTACACCTCGTGAACAGAAATACGTTCCGTGGCCACACGTCCAGCTCCAAGAGAGGCTGCGAACGCATTTCACTTTTCCAGCCATTCTGGAGACTATTCGGACTTTTGATTTTGTGTATGCTTCAAGGGTACATTTAAAGTCAGAACATTTTCTTTTAAACCATCTGAATTCACCTTATCACCATCCCTTCTGTGTGCTCCTTTGTATCTGCTATAGATTGCCACAATAATGCTGCATAACAAACAATACCAAACCCCAGTGGCTTAAAGTGACAGCATTAAAAAAAATTTTTTTTTAATGTTTATTTTTGAGAGAGAGACTGAGTGTGAGCAGGGAAGGGGCAGAGAGAGAGGGAGACAGAATCCAGAGCAGGCTCCGGGCTCTGAGCTGTTAGCACAGAGCCCAATGTGGGGCTCAAACTCCTGGACCGTGAGATGGTGATCTGAATTGAAGTTGCACGCTTAACCAAAGGAGTCACCTAGGTGCCCCGGGCAGCATTTATTTTGCTTATGATCCTAAGGGTTGCCGGCTCATCCGGTGCTTCGTCTCCTCTCAGGCCAGCATGCCCGATGTCTGTGCTCGGCTGTGGGGCAGCTGGGTGGCTGCCAGCTGGCTGTCAGCTGGTCTAGGATGGGCTTGGCTGGGAGCACTGTGCTCTGCTCCATGGGGTCTTACCCTTCAGCGGGCTCATGGGGGCTTACTCAGTGGCAGAAGCAGGGTTCCTGGGAGAAAGAGGAGGACACCGGCCTCTGGGGGGCTAGTCCCAGGAATGTGATGCCTTCGCTCTGGCAGCTGATGGCCGGAGCCAGCAGGGAGGCCAGGCCAATCCCAGAGGTAAGGCAACAGACCCCATCTCTTGATGAGAGAAGCAGTGCGTCACAGTGCAAAGGGCGTGTGTGTCCAAGAGCTTATTCCCTGGGGCCACTGAGACCCGGATTTCTGTCCCCCTGAGACGTTCTGCCCTGACTTCCGGTTAGTCACGGGTGCCACACCCTCCCCTGCCTTTCTACTCCTGCCTCTTAGCAGGAGACAGGGATGACGCGGTGTTGTAACCACGCCAGTCACAGGAGAGGAGACGGCAGCATGGGCTCTGCTGAGAGCCCAGGGGCTGATCCTACAACACCCAGAATTCATGGTGAGGACGATCGCACGGATTTTACCAAATCGCGACCTGGTATCTGAGTTCTGAGCCCTCACGGGCAGTAGAGCCAGGGAACAGATTTCTGGCCTGCCGTGTTAGCCCAGCATAGTTCACAGCCACATAGCCTGACTCCTTGTGTGAACCGGGACTTTTGATCCCTTCCCTCCCCTCCCCTCCCCTCCCCTCCTCTCCTCTCCCCTCCCCTTCCATTTTTGTCATGTCCCCTGCTCCTATCAGAGCCAGATGGAAACCTCTTACAATTCTATCAGTCCAGTGGGACAGAGGCCAGGCTAGTGGGTCCCTGTGCGGAGACCTTTAAACTCTATCTTGTTTCCGCCTTCCTTGTACACCCACCCCCCGCCTCTCTTCCCTTCCACGTGTCCCCAGCTGTATGAGACTCGGGCCAATGGGGGAGGTCAACCACAGAGAAAGGAAATTGGCACGCCCCTTACATACCGTGTTGCCTTCAAGTCTCCCCACAGTTCCAGGAATATTAGCACCAATGAGGAAAGCTGGATCCACAGAGGAAGGGTCCCTCGTCCCAAGTCACACAGAAGGGAAGTTGTGGAGCCAGGATTTGGGTGCAGATCCCCACTCTGCTGCAGAGCAGGCTTCCTTCTGTCTGCAGGTGCATTGTAAGAGGGAAAAAATAGGGAGAGGGATGCCAGCCCCCTCCGCCAGCAGCATCTGCTCACTCACCCCAGGACCTTTGCAAATGCTGTCATTTGTGTCTGGAATATGCTCTCTCCTCTGGGTCTGGCTAATCCTGACTCAGACGTGGTATCGGAAGTATTTAATAGCTGGAGTGACGAGGGCACTGACCAGTTAAAAGGAGGCTCCCGTTTTGTGTCAAGGGTGGACCTTTGGTTTGCTGCATCAGGGGAGGGGCCCGGGGGCTTGGAGGGGGGTCGCGGGGCCAAGGGAGGACTCCCATGACTCAAGGAAGCACATACTTCCTGATCTCCCCATGCCACGCTCCATGTCAGGCCAGTTTGGGTCGCTTTAAGGGATCTGGTGACACCTGTGCGGACTCTCCCACCATCGTGTGCTCAGTTAATCTCCTGTCTTCTTCTGCTGGGGGGCAAAGACTAAACTCAGAGCCTGGTACAGAACCTGAGAAGGGGGCTCAGTAAACATCTATTGGATGGATGAATGAATGAATGGATTCATAGCTGGTGATAGAAAGAACCAGGCCCTTTGTTGGTTTGCCCGGGTGCTAAAGGGTGGACAGCACGGGACATCCTTTATTTCAGTCCTGCTGCTCTGCAGGCAGAGTGGATAAGCAAGGAACGCCCAGATGCAGGGGCAGCCGATGGGCATCCTAGGAAACTTAGAGCTGTGGGGGATTTGGGAATGCAGGGGGGAGGGGAGAACAGCCCCAAATGTGACATTTTCTAGTCCTTTCTAAAGGAACAGGCAAGGCGTGCATGCCTCTGAACCGTAGGTTCGACAGCGGAGCCCAGTGATCGAGAATGGGATCCTGGTGTCCTACCAACGGGCTTCCTCGGTGGCCAGCTGGGGGGACTGTGGCCATTACAGGTCGCCGCTGACAGTCACCGAGAGCGTACCAGGTGCCCGGTGCTCAGCATCGAGGAAGACTATCTCATTTAATCCTCCAAGTGTACCCTCTCGGGAGGCACGGTCCCCGTTACCCAACTGGGAGAGCGAAGACTAGATGAGGGGGTGTGGCTGGGCAGGAAGCGGGGTGAACCCGGGCAGCGGAGTCCTTCCCACTCACCTCCACTCCTCTCCTTGTCTCTCTGAGCCTCAGTTTCCTCATCTGTAAAATGGGGCTTATGGTCCCTAATTTGCAGAGCAAATAGATACCAGTAATAATGGTGACCACGGGTGAAATGCTTGCTCTGGCCACACCCTCTTTTCCAAGAATCACTCCATTTGTTCCCTGCCTCCCATGAGGCACGAGCTGTCGTCCCCACTTTACAGATGAGAATACGGAGGTTTGGGAAAGTGCGAGGATTTGCCTCAGGCCACATGGCTAGAGAGTGGAGGAATCGGGAATTTAAGGACAAGGCCTGACTCTTAAATGGCACAGGGTCAGACAGGTTGACTTGGGCTCCGAGAAGTCACGGCTGGTGCACACAGTCCTCCTGTCCCAGAGAGGGTAGCTGGACGCGTGGCAACATTTTTCTCCCTGATGATCATAATTGCTCTTATTTACTGTGCATTTGCTGTGTGCCGGGGGCTGCCTGAGCCCTTTGCATCAGGCCGTTAGCACCTCCCCTGTGCAGATGAGACAGCAGGGCCCAGGTCGTCCATCTGACCCACGCCCTCAGCCAGACCAAGGCCAGCTTTAGCCCAACTCAGACCTTGTCCCCCTGACAGCAGCCAGAGGGCGCCTGTGAGCCCGCGAGGCACGCTGTGTCCCTCCTCTGCTCGTGACCTTCCATGGCTCCCCATTCACTTGGAGAAAAACCGTGAAATCCTCCCACCAGGCCCCACAAGCTCTGCCCCTCCCCCTGCCTGCCCTCATCTCCCCCTTCTGCCTTCCTCACTCACTGAGCGACAGCCACGCCTTGTTGTCACTTAAACACACCAGGCATGGTCCAGCCTCAGGACCTTTGCACTGGCTGTTCCTTCTGCCCAGAACGCTCTTCCCCCGGGTCGTCTCCTGACTGTGCCCTCATTTCCTTTGCTCAGGTGTTCTTCAGATCCAGAACTTGCTCACCCGTCTCCTGACATGCCCGCCCCCCTCTGCTTCATTTCCCTCCACCCCCCTGAGGAGCAGCTAGGAGACACCTTTGGTTTTTTTTCCTGGTCCATTGTGGCCCATCTTCACCCCCCCCAAGAATATCAGCCCTGTGGGGGCAGGGACTTTGGTCTCTCGTGCTCATGGCTGTGTCCCAGAGCTAGAACTGGACCTGGCACATAGCAGGTGCTCAATAAATGATTCACGGCATGACTTTTCCCAGCAAAATACCCCAGGAGCCTCAAGCCTCCGGCCTGCTCAGTGCCTGCAAGGCCCCCACCCTGCTCTGCCCACGTACTCTGTTGTCTCCTCCTGGCCATCTCGTCTCATTGTTCTGTCTTTTTGAGGAAAAGTAAAAGTTTAATTGTGGTGAAATACACATAGTATGTTCCCTTTTAACTATTTTCTAAATTAAAATTTTTTCTTTAATGTTTATTTATTTTTGAGAGAGAAAGAGTCAGTGAGCAGGGGAGAGGTAGAGAGAGGGGGAGGCACAGAATTCGAAGACAGGCTCCAGGCTCTGAGCAGTCAGCACAGAGCCTGACATGGGGCTCAAACCCACGAACCGTGAGATCATGACCTGAGCCAGAGTCGGATGCTCAGCCGACTGAGCCGCCCAGGTGCTCCCCTTTTAACCATTTTTAAGTGTCCGCTGGGTGGCATTGAGGGACATTCATCCCCACCCTCCATCTCCAGGACTTTCTCATCTTCCCAGAATCTTCTGAACCCTGGTCAGACACGTTATCCGTTGCGCCACTGGCCCCCTCCATCATCTTCCCAAACTGAAACTCTGTCGCCATAAAACACTGGCTACCCCTCCCCTCCCTCAGCCCGTAGGGCCCACCATCTACTTCCTGTCTTTATGATCCTGAGTCTTCCAGGGACCTCATCCAAGTAGAATCACACAGCATGTGTCCTTCTGTGACTGTTTTTTTCCACTCAGCACGATGTCCTCAGAGTTCAGTAACGTTGGAGCAGTTGTCAGTATTTCCTTCCTTTTTATTTATTTAATTTTTAAGTTTATTTGTTTGAGAGTGTGCATGAGTGGAGGAGGGGCAGAGAAAGAGGGATGAGGGAGAGCCCCAAGGAGGCTCCATGCCGTCAGCCTGTCCCGGAGCTCAATCCCACGAACCATGAGATCGTGACCTGAGCCAGTGCCAAGAGTCAGACCCTTAACCAACTGAGCCACCCAGACGCCCCGTATTTATTAATATTTTTAGAGAAAGAGCAAGCGAGTGGGGTGGGGGTAGACAGAGAGAGAATCTCAGGAAGGCTCCATACCCAGCGCAGAGCCCGACGTGGGGTTCAATCCCACGACCCTGAGATCATGGACCTGAGATGAAATCAAGAATCAGATGCTTAACTGGTAGAGCCACCCAGGCCCCCCTAGAATTTCTCTCCTTTTCAGGGCTGAATAGAATTCCATTGTGTGGACAAACCACACTTTGTTCATCCACTCATTCACCAGGGACTCTTTGGCTCGCTTGTACCTTTCCGCCACCGTGAGGGAAAGCCACTGTGATATTTGCATGGATGTGCAAGTATCTATTTGAGTCTTTGCTTTCAATTCTGTGGGGTATAGACCAGAGGTGGAGTCACTGGTTCGTTGTTCTTCCATTGTTTAAAAGTTGAGATTTAACTCGCAGGGTCCCTGGAGGTCTCACCGGCTCAGTCTTTTCGCTGACATTTCGAAACTAGAAACAGGGGTACCGGGTATAGTAGGGGGCAGTGGGCTCTCGCGGCAACTTTTTAAAAATCACGCCATGGGGAGGAGCGCGGGTGAAATCCCTTTTTCCCCGCGCCACCTGTTTTGGAGTCTCAGACACCCCTGGTTTAAAGATGCGGCAACGGCGTCGGAGACACAGCATCGCAAGTGGCCAGGAGCCCGGAGGAAAGAGGACAGGCGCGCTGGGGACCTGGACCAGAGAGGGGGCTAATTTTAGTGGCCGGAGAGGCTGCGAGAAGAGAGGGTGTGTGTGTGCGTGTGCATGTGTGTGTGTGTGTGCGCGCACATGCTCCGTGAGAGAGCCTCCTGGGAGAGAAGTTGCTAGGTAAGTCAGCTTGGACGGAGTGAAATACGCAGCAAGCGATGGAGACCCAGCGCAGGGCATGGTGAGCACAGCCAAAGGTGCGAGCCCCAGGGTCAAGGGGACAGGTGGTGCTGGCCGACGCTCAGAACGTAGAAACAACGGCATTTACGGAGTCTTGATCTGCGTGACACACTGTTACCCACGTCATCCTGATGGCCGTTCTATGGGAAAGATGTTGTTACTGTCTCCTTTTTGTGAGCAGGGAAACCAAGGCACTGAGCAGAACGGGGGAAACATAGGAGCAAGGGAAAAACAGAGACCTATAAGCAAGAAGGGTCTCAGGGCATGGGGGCTGGCTCTGAAGTCCGCGAGGATGGTCAAGTTGAAGGGAAGGATGCGCACTTGGATTTGGGAATCAGGGTGGACATGGGGAAGATTCTGACTCTTCTGCTCACTGGCTGTGGGGCCACTCTGACCATCAGTTTCCTCATCTGTGAAATATGATGTCACCCTTTAGCATTGCTGTGAGGCCTTCCTGTGCCCCACAGGGGGCACAGGGGGCCTGCTCCGGGGTAAGTTCTCAGTATATGGTAGTCCTGGCTCTCCTTATGTTTGGGGACAGTATTGGCAGGCAAAGGGGAAGCTTTTTATTCGTTCAAAAGCTGCTTACTGAGTTCCTATGGTGTGCCAGGCCCTCGGGATATGGTGGTCCACAGGACAGGCCTGGTTCCTGCCCTTTGAGAACCTCAGAGTAGCCACAGTGTCCTGGTCACGTCAGCTAACTCGTTCCCTGCAAGCGTGAGGACAGTACCAGCAACTACTGCTTACCATGAGCCGGGCACGATTCTGAGCCCTTTCAAAATATTAGCTCATTTAATCTTGCAGAGAGAGCCTGGAAGGTAAGAGCCGTTATTCTCTGCATTTTATATAGGAGGAAACCGAGGCACAGAGAGGCTAAGTAACTTGCCCAAGGCCACGCGGCTAGCCACGAGTTGTCAAGCTGGGATTCAAAGCCAGGAGTGCGGTCCCAGAGTCCATGATCTTTACCACTGGGTGTTCCTTTCCTGTCCCTCTGAGAGAAATAATCACTGGTCACATGGAGCGGTCGCCGTGTGCCGTGTTCTGTGCACACCTCTCTTTGAACCTCTGCAACAGTCCAGGGAGGCTGGTTCTTAAGGACCCCTGTTAAAATATATGTATTTATTTATTTTGAGAGGGAGGGTAGGGGAGAGAAGGCGGGAGGAAGGGGCAGAGAGGGGAGAGAGAATCCCAAGCAGGCACAGAGCCCAACGTGGAACGCGGTCTCAGAAATCCTGAGTTCATGACTTTACCGAAATCAGGAGTCAGACACATAACCGACGGAGTCCCTCAGGTGCCCCTTAAGGATCCCAGTTTTATGGAGAGAGAAAACGGAAGCGCAGAGAGGTTAAGTACCTTGTTCCAGATCCTGTAGTAGGGACTCTGGGGTTGCAGATTCGGGGTGGCCTTGGACCCCACAGCCCAGCCTGCAGTGGCTCCTGGAGGGAAGGCTTTTTACTGGTGCGCCGATCCTGTTTTCCCTGCTTCTGTAGACAGATAAATAAACACCCTGAGCCCCTCCGCTGTAAATGGAATTAGTTCACGGAAGGTAAATGCTTTCGAGATGGAAATGGCTCTGCGTTTTTCTCGAGGCCTGTTACCTGCATGCCAATGCCGCACAACGCGCCTTCCGCCAGACGCTTTCGGCAAATTCTGTTTTCCTCAAAATATTTTGCCAAAGAAAGGAGCATGTGGGCGAGACCTTCAGAGACCCAGGCAGGGAGAAGCAGCCATCCTCCTGGGGGTAAACGGAAGAGCAGAGCTCACGTCCAGAGTGTGGATCTCCAGTTTGGCCAGATGCCAGTTTGAGACCGACGTCTCAGTGGGTGGTGCGCCTCAGTTTACCCACTTGTCAAATGAGGAGGGTCACAGGACCTGCCTCTCACTGGCCTCCTGACCCTCCCGCTCGCCGTGTCTAATCTGCCACTGACCACGCCGTTAAGTGGTTCGGTTTCACGTGTGAGGTTTTTCACGCCCCGAGTTCTGCCTGGTCCTTGCAAACTCACTTCCTCTTTGGTGGTCGTTCGTTTTTCTGCAGCAGGATTCCTCAGACTCGGCGCTGTCGACGTGTTGGACTTTGATAATAACGCTTTGCTGTGAGGGGCTGTCCTGGGCGCCGGAAGACGTTGGGCAGTGTCTCAACTGAGTAGATTCTAGCACACCCTCCCCACCCCGCTTGTGACCCCAACCCCCCCCCAGTGTCTCCAGATACTGCCCCATGTCCCGGGGGAGTCAGAATCACCGCTGGTTGAGAATTGCTTTATCGATATTTTCAGACTAGGGGCACCTCTGGGGCTCAGTCGGTTAAGCGGCCGACTGGCTCAGGTCACAATCTCACGGTTTGTGAGATCAAGCCCTGTGTCGGGCAGAGCCTGCTTGGGATTCTCTCCCTTCTTCTCTGCCACTCTCTCAAAATAAGTTTAAAAAAAGATATTTTCAGGCTTAGTTTGTATTTCCTTAAATGTAACATGCAAAGAATTATTTTGTAATTAGGGTCTGGTAACTTAAATATAGCTTTAGGGCTTTTCTTCTTGTCTCTTGTTTTCTTGAGGGTTTTACTAGTCTTCATTCAGAAGCTCTTTCTCCGTGAGATAATGCTGGGGTGGGGGGCCCAGTTCTCTGGGGCCTGAGACAAAGGTGAATGCTCCCTGGAAAATGTGCACTTACAAATTCCCTTCCCGGCACCTGCGCTGTCCCCATTCTGAGGCCATCTGAAACTTTTGGACCACCTATATGTTGAGAATTGGGGACACCAGTGTTTGGCAAGGCCAGCTTGTGGTTAAAATTTCTCAAAGACTTATTTTTCTCTTTCTCTGCTAAGTGCCGGAGTCACCATTCTTGAAAGTCCCTCTGCAACTGGATGGAGTCAGTTTGCTCCAGGTTTCTTACCCTTGGGGCCCCATCCCAATTCAGGGGCAGGGGGGGTGTCTCCTTTTAGATTCTCAATCTCAGGGGGCCTTGGGTTTTGCCTTTCACCCCTGCTCCCCAGGAGGCCATGAATATTGAAGCCAGCATGTGCGGCAGGTGCCCTTGGAGCCCAAGCAGCTTTGATGTGCTGTCCCCTGGCTCCTGGTTCCACTTAAATTTGAGGCCAATCATTATCTACTAGATTTTCAGGCGTCCCGTCCCGAGCTTCACCAAGGGAGATTGTAGGTTTTATGCAGGATTTGTGATTGTTTTCAGCAAGAGGGGGCCGCTCTGATTACCGGGGCTGCTGCATTCCGGAAACGGAGGTCCGCGTGCGGATGATATAAAATAGCAGAACCTCGAGTGCGGTGCTTTGCGTGTTGGCTGGTTTGATTGTTACTGAGGACGGCTGAAGACGAAGCAGGAGCAGTAAAGCCTTGGTTTAGGGGCATATACCCCCCACCCCGCCCAGGGCAGGGCAAGGGGGCTGTGGGGTGAGGTCAGAGAACGTGACACAGGTTTTCTTGGATGGTGTCAGATTTTCACCAGTGTTGCCCAGAAGCCTCATTCTGTTCTTGGGGGAGCTCTGGGCAGCCCAAAATTCCACATTCCTCAGGTGCTGTTTCTGAAAGAAAATCCGAGGCGCCTGGGTGGCTCTGTCAGTTAAGCGGCCGACTCTCCGTTTTGGCTCAGGTCATGATCTCATGCTTTTGTGGGTTTGAGTCCCACATTGGACTCTGTACTGACAGTGTGGAGCCTGCTTGAGATTCTCTCTCTCTCTCTCTCTCTCTCTCTCTCTCTCTCTCTCTCTCTCTCTCTCTCTCTCTCTCTCTCTCTCTCTCTCTCTCTCTCTCCCCCCTTCTCTGCTCATGCTGTCTCTCTGAAATTAAAAAAAAGGAAGAAGAAAATTCTCTTTGGGACTCAGGTCTGGCTCAGATGGCTCTGACCTGCTCCATTTCACCTTCTCCGCCATCCCTCCCCTGCGCACACGCACAGACACCCCCCCACACCCATCCCTTTCGTCTCTGAGCCGGAGGCTACAAATTGTCCCCATTCCTGATCAGACAGTAAAGAAGAAACAGACCCCCTGGCCTCCCACCTTCGGCCACTAAAGTCCTCAGCATCCTGATGTGATCTCCTATCTCTCCTCCCACTCTGCTCTCTGAGCTGCTCAGAGACACAGACCGGTTTTGTCTGTTTCTGAAATTCACGAAAGCCCTGTGCCTGAGGAGTGGGACTTCTCAAAACTTATTGCGTGGAGTTGCTTTCTCTTGAGATGTAACTAGACCAGAATCTCGTTGGCCTGAAGCAGGTTTAAGGTTGTAGGACTATAGATCGGGGTCCCCAAGACCACCTTCAGATTGAATGGTTCTCCAGAAAGGCTCACAGGACCCAGAGAGGCCGTGACACTCACGGCTACAGTTCAGTAGAAGGGAAGGGTACAGATGAAAACCTTCAGAGGGAAAAGAGGTTGGGGGAGTCCAGGCTCTGGAAGGCAGCAGGCTTCCCGTTTTCCACCCCCGTGGAGTGAGTGCCCAGTCCTGCGGGCAGTGGTGCGTGGGATGCTGCCAGCCAGAGACCCTCACTCCAGCCCTGGCGTCTGAGGTTTTTACTGGGGCTCAGTCACATAGGTGTGGAGCACCCATGTGACACGGAGCACCCATGTGACGCAGAGCACCCATGTGACGCGGAGCACCCATGTGATGCGGAGCACCCATGTGACGCGGAGCACCCATGTGACGCGGAGCCAGTGGCACCAGGGATCCACCAGATGCGGCCCCAGGTGAACGCAGTAGGCGTT
Source organism: Suricata suricatta (assembly GCF_006229205.1). Lineage (NCBI taxonomy): Eukaryota > Metazoa > Chordata > Mammalia > Carnivora > Herpestidae > Suricata > Suricata suricatta. The sequence goes on along the minus strand of NC_043711.1, from coordinate 8,941,385 downwards.
CACCATAAATCACATTGTCAGAAGGGCCACCTGGCCTGGTGCAAGGACCCAGAGATACAAGACAGCCTCATCAAGCAGGATACCTCAAGGTTATCCCCCGGGAGGTGGTTGAGGCCGGGCCTTTCTTCGGAATACGTATGGTTCCGATTAGAGAATGTCAGTCTCACCCAGTCCTCCCAAGGTGACCCATGGCCCTTAGGGTGCTTGAGAGCCTGAGTCGTGTGGCTTTTGTCCACTTTGCCTGTGTCATCGCTCCTCTCTAACTACATCAACTTCCTTTTTTTAATTTAATTTTTTTATTTCTCTTTGAGAGGGAGAGACAGAGCGCGAGCAGGAAAGGGGCAGAGGGAGAGAGGGAGACACAGAATCGGAAGCAGGCTCCAGGCTCTGAGCTGTCAGCACAGGTCCCGATGCGGGGCTCGAACCCACGAACCGTGAGATCATGACCTGAGCTGAAGTCGGACGCCTAACCGACTGAGCCGCCAGGTGCCCCTCCATCGAACTCCAGCATCCTGTGCTCACTCACTGGGCAGCCTCGGGAGTGTCCATCCTCCTTTGTGAAATACTTCCTCCTCTTCCTCTCTCTTTGCCTTCAGGCCCTGGAACAGGCATCATTTCCTCCAAAAATCCTTCCCTGAGCCTCCCGGCCTATGATAGGAAACCTCCTTCCTCTCCGAGAACATTTCTCCACCAGATTTCTTATCCTATTATGTTATCATGGAGATTTTAATGATCTGTTTTCTTCCCACAAGCCCGTGGGCTCCACGGGAGCAGGGACCCCCTCCTCCTCTCCCGATCAGTCCCATTGTCACCCCTACTGTGCCCAGAACACCCCAGGTACATAATCAGCGTTCATGATGCTATGTGGGAAGGCTGATGCTGCTGTAACAATAGTCCTCAAAAGAGCATTGCTTACAAGAATAAAGAATGAGACTTCTCAGGGCGCCTGGGTGGCTCAGTCGGTTAAGCATCCAAGTTCAGCTCAGGTCATGAGCTCATGGGTCACAAGTTCAAGCCCCGCATTGGGCTCTCTGCTGTCAGCACAGAGCCTACTTTGGATCCCCTGTCCCCTTCTCTCTCTGCCCCTCCTCTGCTCACACTCTCTCTCTCTCTCTCTCTCTCGTCTCAAAAATACGTAAACATTAACAGACAAAAAAGAATGTCACTTCTCCCTCCCAGGGGAGTTCCGAGCCACAGTCACTCAGGGACCCAGGGTCCTGCCTGTGCGTGGCTCTGCCACCAGGCTGGGCGTTTGGCATCATTCACAGGAAGTGGACTGACCCTGTGAAGACGGAAGGAAAGGTAGTCTCAGTCCCGAAGTGGCACATGTCACTTCTGCTCACAAACCATTGCTGGAACCCTAGTCATGTGACCCCACCTAGCTGCCAAGAATGCTGGGAAATGTAGTTTTTGGGGGGAGTGGGCAGCCCAGGACCATATTCATCGAATCAAGCCGTCAAACAGGCTGTACTCTCCTGTGAAGGTGCCTTAGAACGAATGGGCGGAACTGGGAGCAGAGGCACATTGCCTCATTTTTCTCTGCCCGTATGGGTTTCTTAGAGCTGCTGTCACCAAGTGCCACAAACTTGGTGGCTTAAAACGACAGGCGTTTACTGTCTCACAGTCATGGCGGCCAGAGGTCTGAAATGAAGATGCTGGGACAGCCACGCCCAGTCTGTGTCCACCCCCCACCCCACCCCCGCCCCACCGCTGGTGCTGCAGGCACTCCTCGGCTTGTGGCCCCAAAGCCACAGGAACTTGGTCTGGGTCACATGGCCCTCTGTCCCTCTCTAAGGGTATACACGTGGGTACAGTTAGCCTCCCCCAGGTAATTCAACAATGAGCCTCTCCTCTCGAATCCTTAACTTAATCCTACCTGCGGAGACCCCTTCTGTCCCCGCCACTGAGGCCACATTTACAGTTCCCAGGGATCGGGGTGTGGACCTGTCTTTTGAAGGATCGCCACTCAGCCCACTAGGCCCAGAATGCGCTTTGGAAGTCAGCTTCTGACCTCTGAGGGCCTGCTTTTGTGTGGAATGCTGGGAACACCCTGCCCCCCGCATCCGCTGTGCTGCCCGGGAACAGGGGCTTTCTGGAGGCTTCCATTCTCTGTAGGACATGCGATCGCTGTTCTGCAGTCTTTCCAGGGATTCGTCAGTTTTCTCCTGGCATTTTGGTTTTTTTCCCCCAGAGATATGGAAACACAGAGGTGTTGAGTAACTCGCCCAAGGACACACAGTAAGCAGCAGACTCGGGATCTGAATGTGTGGGAGTCAGCTCTCCCTGTGCGTTCTAACCACCCCCGCCCCCGCGTTGTCCCACACACTCCGAGCTTCCGCTGTGCTAAGTGCCAGGAAGGAAAAGACCAGGGGACCCCATAACGGAGGTGGGGCAGGCGGGGGTCCTGATCTAGAGTCCCTTGGGTCTTGTTTAGCTCCTGGTGCTGGATTTCTCTGAGAAGCCCAAGCCAGGTCGGTCCCAGAAAGCCAGACCTCCGCCGTTCCGAGCCGAGCAGGATCCGAGCCGCCTCTGGTGGCTGTGAGGAACCCGCCTTGCTGCCTGCAGAAGGGGCTGCGGGCGGAATGTTCCACACAGGGAGCCAGGTGTCCCCGTGCTTAGCCCTCGGCCGCTCTCCCCTGCTGTCGCCGCAGCCATTGTGCATAAGAAACCCGGGCGCGACAGCTTTCCTTCCCGGTCCCTGCCCAGCGGAGTGGAAACCCCCTGGGGCCGGACGCCGAGCCCGTGCTCCTCGCGGCCCTCCGGATGCAAGCGGACAGATTGGCACCTGGCTGCCGGCCAGCATCCAGCGAGTTCTTGGCCATTGCTTTCCGACCTGGCCAGGCGGCCGCCCCCTCCTGGGGCTCCAGGCTGTCCACTCGGGGAGGGGACGATGGTCTCTTTCCGAAGACCATGAGCTTTTGTGGTGGTCGTCGGAACCATCCGTTGGCAACTCTCCGGTTCAGTCCCCACCAGCCGTGTGTGGGTGTCAACGTATTTTAAATTGTGGCAAAAGATATGCAACATAAAATTGAACGTTCTGACCATGTCTAGATGACCAGTTTGGCCGTCCACTGTTCCGCCATCCAACTTCTAGGACCCTTCGTGTTTGGTGAAACTCGAATTCTGTCCCTGGTAAATATTGGGTCCCCATTTCCCCCTCCCCCAGCCCCTGGCTCCCTCCCTTTGACTTCCTGTTTCTATGAATGTGATGACTCTAGGGGCCTCGTAGAGGTGGAATTATGCAACCTTTGTCCTTTTGCAGGTGGCTTCCTTCACTTACCATTATGCCCCCGAGGCTCATCCATGCCGCAGCTTCAGAACTTTTTTCTTTTCAAGGCGGAATAATATTCCGTTGTACGGTTATATTGCATTTTTGTTGATCCCTCCCTCCACGATGGGCTCCTGGACTGCTCCCTCCTTTCGGCCACTGCTGGTAATGCTGCTGTGAACACAGGTGCATGAACATCCGTTCAGGCCCCTGGGTTCAGTGCCCCCGGGTGGACCCCCAGAAGCGGGGCTGCCGCATCGCCGGCCAATTCTATGCTTCTGCTTTGAGGAGCCCCCTTCTACCTTGTAAGTGATTAAAATTAGGTTAAGTTTGGAATTCTGTCTGTCACATATGCCAGCCACATGCCTAGGGCTCAGCAGCCACACACGCTTAGCAGCTGCTGGATTGGACAGCACGGTCCGGGGAAGGGGGGCACGTTCATCACCTCCAGAGCCCCCACCCACCCCAGCCCTGCTCCCGAGTCCCGTGGGGACCAGCAAGAGCACTGGCACGTCCCAAGCCAGACTCTCCACACCTGCCAGGATGGCTTTCAGGGCAAAAACACAAGACTGCACGTGCCGGCGCGGAGGTGGAGACCTGGACGTCCTTGCACGCTGTCAGTGGGAGCGCGGAATGGGGCGCCCGCTACGGAATAACAGCGTGAATGTCGCTCCAAAACTTAAAAATAGACCTCTCATATGATCCAACAATCCCACTTCTGGGTATTTATCCAAAAGAATCGAGATCAGGATCTTAAAGAGGTATTCACGCTCCAGCGCTCACTGCAGTGTTAGGCACGGGAGCCGAGGTCTGAGACAGCCGGGGTGACCGTGGGCAGAGGGGTGGGTAAAGGAGACACAGTAACACACCTGCCATAGTGTGTCATTCCGCCTGAGAAGGAAAGTCTGCACTGAGCAGCGGCAGGGATGGGCCTTGGGGACCCTGTGCCGAGCTCAGGAAGGCTTGGCAAGGTGCAGGCCAGGGGCTGGAGGCCAGGGAGGTGAGGTGTGACGAGACAGCGTGTTTGACGCTTCAGCCCAGCAGGATGAATGAGCTCTGGAGACGGGCCGGGCAACAGTGTGCATGGACGTGGCGATCACCCTTCATGCGCTTGAATGTGGGTTAAGGGGGTAGATCTCCTGTTAAGTGTTCCTACCGCAATACAATAAAATAACCAAGGGAGAATGTTTGGAGCAGAAGGGCACGGACCAAGCTGATGAGAGACCACTCTTCCAGCTCCAGACCTACCATTTGCTTGGTAGGTGATCTTGGACAGGTTTCGGAGCCCTTCAGGAACTTTCTTCTCATTGGTAAAATCAGGAGCTCTATCTCCAAATGCCAGGGTCCCTTCTGGTTGTGAAGAGATCACTCACCCACTCGGGACGCAGAGTGGAGAGCCCTGTGGGTCAGGCTCTGACCTGGGGGCGCCTCTGTCTTCTCGTTGGGGCAAGAAAGCTGGCATGTGGCCGAGATTTCAGAGTGGGCTCATGGGGACCTTTGGGGGTCATGCCCAGCACCTTCCCTACAAGCCTTTTAGCGTCTGCCCCGCCCACCTCCGCCCCATGCCACGCCTTGTCTGTCTCAGAGAAAGATAAGAGTTTTCGATGCCCTGTTTCCTCTCTAGCCATCATCCCGACTTCTCAGACTTCCTGAGAATGTGCCCACCTCCCATGTCAATCTCAGCCTGGTGGCCAGTGTCCCCACCTGTCCCTGAATCACTTCGGGAAGGGGAAAGGTGCCCAGAGAGTGGCCAGTTGTCTCATTCAGACACCTCAGAACTTCTCTTCCTTGAGAATTCAGAGGTGTGCTGCCTCTCTCTCTCTCTCTCCAGCTCAGTGACGCTTCTTGGCTTGCATTTATTCTTTTCCAATGACTCCTTCCCAGCCACCATCACAGGGTCATGAAGGTCTCCTGTCCACCTAGAGGACACCCTTATCACACCACATGTGATTCCCGAGCCATGTCTGACAGCCCCAGGGTTTTAAACCCTCTGTTGCCTTCAGGTCCGATCCCCAAACTCCTCCGCATGGCACCCAAAACGACCCTTCCCTGACATCCACCTGCTCTGCCATCTCCCCTCCCACTGCTTGTGCTGTCTCTCAACTCCGTGCACACAGCCTTCTCCTCCTTCCCCACCTGGGCTCCTGCGGAGCTAGCCCTCCCCGAGGATCCCCCTTCTCACTTCCTCCTTGGAGGAGTTATCTCCACTCTCTTCCAAGCTGAGCTCTGTTCCCTTCATCATGTCCCAGAGCGAGCGCTACATTGCATTGAGCAGAAGTTAAGAGCTCGTACTCCGAGGCCTCCCCCTGCGCAGGATCACAGCCCAGCTCTGCCATTTACTGTGTGAGTGTCCGTGAGCAAGTTACGAGCTTCTCTGGGCCTTAGTTTCCTCATCTGTAGAATGGAAATAAATGAGTGGCTTCTTAATAAAATTCTTTTGGAGGTTAAATGAAACAATACGTGGAATAATGTTAGCCCTCTCCTTGGTGACATTTAATCCAGCATTGTGAAAGGAAAGGAACATGTCACCTTTCTATTTATATCTGTGTCCCCAATACCAAGAAAAATGGCTGACATGTAGTTAGTGCTCAGTATGAATTAATTAAACAACCTGAACTATCGCCTCTCTGCGGACAACGCCTGGATCAAGATCGGCTCATTGCTGTAACAAACCAGCCCCAGATCTCGGTGGCCAGCAGGATTTTTCCTTGCTTGTGTCACACTTTGATCAGAGGGGGAGGTTGGGCTGTGCCGCACGCAGTCATGCGGGGATCCCGTCTCCGTCCGGCTTGTGGCTCTGCCATTCCCAAAGGCCTTGGGGTCCTCATCTGAACCCTCTGCAGTTGGATGCAGATGAGAGCAAGAGAGAGAAAGTAGAGGGTCTTCAGGATGTTGGAGGGGGCCAGGCCTGGGACTGGGTTACGTCACTTCCTCCCATATCCTATTGGCCAGATTCGGTCTTCTGACCCGGTCTTGACAGAAGTGGTGCTGGGAAATACAATGTAGCAAGGTGCCTGGCCAGGCAAGAATGCAGAAACAGAGAACATCTAAGGAGAACATCTAGGCCAGTCGGTGTTGTGACCCCGCCCCACGCCCCCACGCACGTGCTCAGTTCCCTCCACTGAGCCCGTGGCTGAGCCGCAAACAGTGCAAGTCACGTAAAAACTCAGCCTGTTCTCCCCGTCTGCAGGGGCATCACGCCCACCCTGTCGCCCGAGCCAGGAGCTCATACACCATCATCGCCTTCTTGCCCGTCCTCCGTCCCCTCGTCCACGTGAGCTCTGTCAAGCCCACCTCCTGAGTGTGCCCATTTTCCTGCTCCCCTGCCCTTCCTGAGGTCAGGGTTTAGCTTCCTCCATGTGGGCCGCCCGCACTGTGGCCTACAGCTGGGTGGGCATCTGCCCCCAGCAACCACTCCCCCCTGCCCACCCACTTTTTGAATTTCTGACCAAACTACTTTAATCTAATATTTAAATTTCAGCAAATCACTTCAGGGGTCCCCAGGGTGCTCACTTCCCTTGGGGCGCCTGGGTAGCTTGGTCAGTTAAGCATTGGACATCAGTGTAGATCATGATCTCACAGATTGAGAGTTCGAGCCCCACATCAGGCTCTGTGCTGACAGCTCAGAGCCTGGAGCCTGCTTTGGTTCTGTGTCTCCCTCTCTCTCTGCTCCTCCCCCACTCATGTGCTCTCTCTCTCTCTTTCAAAAGTAAGTAAACATTAAAAAATAATTTAAAATCACTTCCCACTTCAGGAATCGAAATTGTGGTCTTCAAACTCATTTAAATCAGTGGAACCCTTTCCACCAAATAAATCTTATCTTTAAATAAAACCTTTAATTTTAGAATAATTTTGGGTTTACTGCAACGCAGGTCTATGCCTCCCCCACGTTCCCCTGTGTTTCCCTCAGACATGACTGCGTACTCTTATCAAAACTAAGAAATTAACCTTAGTGCATTCCTATTAACTGAACTTCTGAAATGTTACTTGAATCCCAGTACATAAAGCAATAAAAAAGGAGGCCTGAAGCAGAAAACGGCTTTCCAGAAGGTTCCACATGCCCAGTCCACACCTCACTTCCCCTTGCCCTTGAGGTGGCCCCTCTGATGAACCCACTGTGAACACACTAACCTTAAGACAAAAGACGGACTCTCTGTCGTGGCCACATTGCCTAAGTCCTAGTGTTCTTTCTCATTGTTCTCCTTCATTCAGTCATTCAACAAACATTTATGGACCATCTGCTCTGTGCAGAGCAGTTTCCCAGGTGCCAGGAACACAATACGGACAGGTTTCCAGAACTCATGGAGCTGAGAAACTAGCAGAGGAGAGACGTACCATGGACAATAAACTTAAGTGAAATGTGTACTAAATAAATCATGGTGAGAAATACAGCCAGCAGGGAGCGGAGGAAGCATTGAGGTAAGGGATGCAATTTTAAACAGGATGGGCAGGGAGGCCCTGAATGCGGAAGTAAAAGGATTATTCTGCCTGCCTCAACATCGAGAATAGACTGACAGAGGGGCGCCCTGGTGGCTCAGTCACTTGAGGGTCTGACTCTTGATTTCGGCTTAGCTCAGGATGCCAGGGTTGTGGGATTGAGCCTCGTGTCAGGCTCTGTGCTGAGCATGAAGCCTGCTTGGGATTCTCTCTTCCTCCCTCTCTCTGCCTCTCCCCTGCTGGCATCGGCTTGAGAGCTCTCTCTCCCTCCCTCCCCCTTCCTTTGCTCCTCCCCCACATGTGTGCATGTGGAATAGATGAAAGGGATTGTGGATGAAGGATTGTGGAGACGGACACACTATTTGGGAGGCGACTAAGTGGATGGATTTGCCAGCGAGTGTGATAGGAAGGGGGTCTGGCGGGGTAGGAGCTCAGCTCTGCTCATGCAAAGTTTTCTCTGCCTGCTAAGAGGGGAGCTGTGGCCTTGGCCGTGGAGCATCGGGAGTCCGAAGTTCAGGAAGAGAAGATGGGTCCGGAGACACGAATGTGTGAGGGTCATCAGCCTGTGGAGGTTATTTTTAGCTGTGAAATTGGATAAGAGAGTAGACCTAAAAGGCACCAAGCACGGAGCCCAGGTTGGCTCTCCCATCATTAAAGAGGCCGTGGGGAGATGAGGAGGAGAGAGCAGAGGAGACGGAGACGGGGCAGAGGAGAGGAGTGCGGGGCCTGGGTGCCGGGCGGCGGAAGAGGGAGGGCGTTCTGAGTGCGAGGGCATGACCGATAGTGTCGGCCGAGGCCAGTGGGCTGATTCAAAGGAGAAATGAGAATCGACCCATGGGTTTAAGCAGCCTGGAGTTGGTGGTGGTCCCAGGCTAGCTGCTTTGAGGAGGAGGGAAGCAGAAGCTGTTGGAGGGATTCCCAGCGGTCCTTTTGAAGAGTTTTGCCAGGAAGTGTAGAGGGGGAGAGATGGGGGTGTTCGCTGGTGGGAAATGTGGGGTTCAGGGGTTTTCTTTTTCGAAGAAAAGAGGTCAAACAGCAGATTTGATGCCGATGGGAAGAGCCCAGTAGGAAGGATGAAGACAGTGATGCCAGAGAGGAAGGCGAGGACAGGCGGGAGGGAAATGCTCGGTGGACCAGAAGGGATGACCATGACTTTGGTGTGGAGGGTACCCAGGTGCGAATGCAGACACGCGAGGGAGGGGCAGACGCTGGGGCTGGGGAGGAAGGCGGGAAGTTCTGTTCTCATGCACAATGTATCAAGGAAGGTTCACGAGCAGCAAAGTCTGGTTCGCTCAGTCATTGTTTGTGGGCTGTGGCCACGCACGCGCACGTGGAGCTGTTCGAAGGGCCAGCTCAGGTGTCAGCCAGGAGCCGTGTTCACTTATTCCTCTCCCCTCCCCCCCGCGTCTCCCCCCACCTCATCTTCCTTCTGCTGGATTTTAAGTCTTTAGGCCCCCCCTACCCCCAACTCATTCCAGAACTTTCTTTACCCCCCTCCCTACTGTGATCCTATCCCCACCCTGAAGGCCAGTACTCTTATCTATCATTGGTGGGGCGGGGGGAGCAAAGTTCCAGAGTCAAGACTGTATCAATGGGCTGGTCTCCGTGGCAACAGTCATGAATGAGCCAAGCAGGGTAACGCTGGAGATGGCGTGAATGAGAAGTGGTCCGTTGCCACAGAGACGTGCTGAATGGAAAGGCCCCCCCCGGTGGGGATACGTCACTGCGTCGAAGCAGTCAGCACGGAGTCGGCGTGCCTATTTTCAACTCAAGAGTTACAAAAATACCTTCTGAGAAAGCTCACGACCCACCTCGTTCCTCTTCTGCGCCTCCCACTCCTTCTTTACCCTTCCTCCTCCCACCCCGCCCCTCCCCCGGCTCCCCAGGCCTCCTTCCAGCCCCTGGACAACACTCTGGGGACCACCGCCTCGCCACCCACCCCCTCTCCCTGGCCGCCTCCTTTCACCAACTCCCGTCTAACCTTTCGAGACCAACAATGTCCTCCAGGCCCTGAGCTGATGAAAAGAACACCGACTACATTTGTGGGGGCGGGGGACAGTAAGAACAGCCCATAAACTGGACCAACTCAAGCTCCCGTCTGTGAAGGTCACCTCGCTGGTTAGACCTGTGTGTTCTCCACCGGGGAAACTGACCTAGCAGCCTCCGCGCGGCAGTGGGGTCCTATCGCGCTGGCGACGTTGAACATCACCTTAGCGCCACACGGCAGCCCTAGAAACTAATCATCGTGTTTGCCTCTGTGGGGAGATTCTGAGAGGCTTGGACGTAGGTGTACGGAGAAAACTTACCTTCCACAGTTAAAGGCTGTGTTTTTCTGAGTTGCACCCCACGTGTGTGCATGTTGTCCCCAAACCTGGCAGAAAATGGTCATGGTCTTAGTCTGTTCAGGCTGCTGGAAGCGAATACCATAGACTGGGGGGAGGGAGGGGGACTTCTGTGAGACTGGGAAATCCAGGAGCAAAGCACTAGCAGATTCGGGGTCTGGTGAGAGCCCTCGTCCTGGTTCACAGATGCCTTTCCACTGGGCCCTCACGTGGGGCGCGGGAGTTCTGAGGGTCTCTCCCGCCCCCAGGACCGAATCCCTTCCCAAAGGCCCCATCTCCAAATATGTCACATGGGGGGTTAGGATTTAGAAAAACGTAGGTGGGCAAAACATAGTCCTGATGAGACAAATGAGGCTCAGAGAAGTGACGTGACCCAGCCAAGCAGTAGAGCAATTCAAGATCGGGCTATCTGGCTGCAGCGTCTATGCAGAGAAAGCAGTGTGACTGGAACTGCACACGTGTGTCCGTGCGTGCGCGTGTGTGATGGGTGCTATTGTGTGCGAAGAGGAGAATGGGTGGTGCCAGGGTGGCTCAGTCGATTAAGCCTCCAACTTCGGCTCAGGTCAGATCTCACGTTCATGGGTTCGAGCCCCACGTCAGGCTCTGTGCTGACAGCTCAGAGCCTGGAGCCTGCTTCCGGTTCTGTGTCTCCTTCTCTCTCTGCCCCTCCCCCTCTCATGCTCTGTCTCTCTCTGTATCAAAAATAAATAAAACATTAAAAAAAAAAAGAGGAGAATGGGAGAAGAATCATCTCTAGAAGGTCAGCGGGGCACCAGGACTTCAGCCTGAAAGCACAAGGCAGCTCTGGGAGGATTCAGACAGCAGGTGGATATGATCCGATTTTTATACCGTTTTCAAGTTTCTTAATTTGCTTTGGGCTGGTGGGCAGAGAAGAAGGAGGGAGAATCCCAAGCAGGCTCCGTGCCGTCAGTGTGGAGCCCAGCACGGGGCTCCATCCAGCGAACCGTGAGATTGCGATCTGAGCCCAAACCAAGCTTAACTGACAGAGCCACCAGTTGTCCCCAGGTCGTTATTTGGAAGGGCCGCCCTGGCTGCAACGCGTTGCCCAGAATTGCAAGCGTATATAAAGGACTCCCCCTGACCAAGTGTGGGGACGTCTCCCCACCCTCTCTGCCCAGCACAGGTACCACGGGACAGATTGGACGTGGCCAGGGTGAGCGGCGCCTCTCAGAGGTGGAACAGTGGATCTGGAGTGTATCAGCCTCTTGTCCTGGTCGAACTCTAAACTGACGCTTTCACTAATGTAGGGATCAGGTTCCCTGTCTTGTAGAAAGAGTGTCTAGTGAGACCAGAGTGTAGTGAGTGAGGAAGACAGTGTGGATGAATCCTGATTCCACCGCCTTCTGGCCGTGCGACCTTGGCCAAGTCAGCCACCCCTTCTGTGCCTCAGTTTCCTTACCTACAAAATGGGGCCAGCAGTAGCCTCAGGGTCGCAGCTCTTGTAAAATACACAGAACATCATTGTCGCCGTGAGGATGGTGAGGATCCCATGTTACCAGAGCACCTGAACTCAAATCGGCGCCCTCTTTTGCAAGCTGTGTGACTTAGGGCAGCTTCCCGAAACTCTCTGGGCCTCACTTGTTTCATCTGTCCAGTGGGGGTAATAATATTCCCACTTTAGCCTAGAGTTCTGAAGAGAATTAACTGATAGAATCCATGTCAGGCTCTGGGAAGAGTGCCCAACTCCTTCTAAGTGCTCTGGAAACATCAGAGACCGTTCGTGACAGTAATAAGCCTTCATGTCCCCTCCATTGTCACCACTGTTACTACAGGTCTCTCTCTCCCTGCCCTGTGTTTTGTCCATTTTCTCGAATGGAAGTCCACACACATCCCCTCAGGGTGGTCACATTTAGCGTCAGCAGCCTTTCCCTGAGTGCTGTTAGCTCATTTCTGGAAAGCACTTTAGAGCTGCACATGCAGGGGTCGCCTGGGTGGCTCTCTGGGTTGGGCGTCCGACTTCGGCTCAGGTGATGATCTTGTGGTTCATGAGTTCACGCCCTGCATCAGGCTCTGTGCTGACAGCTCAGAGCCTGGAGCCTTCTTCGGATTCTGTGTCTCCCTCACTGCTCCTTGCCTGCTCATGCTCTGTCTCCATCTCTCAAAAAAAAACAAAATAAAATGTAAAAAAAAAAAAAAAAGAAGAAGAATAGAGCTGCGCATGCTTCACAGATTGGAAACATCACTGGGCTTGTACGACACTGAAGCCAACGTTAGATCCTCTGCCCAGCAGGTGGAGGACAGGGGGATGGAGCCCTCACGCTTTCTCCCGTGACCCCCTTTGCTTTGCTCTTGGCCATCTCCTGTCCTGTTTGAGGCATCCCAGTCCACTTCTTGCTTTCTGCTTTCTTGAAAGAGGACGACTGCCCGGTGGACATCCTGTTGCCGTTATTTCAGCTAATTTTGTCCTCCAAATTAGTAGGAGTCTGAAAGCCACTCTTAGCTCTTCAGACTCCCAGCATGCGTTTCGGCAGGTGGTGTGAGCCTGAATACGGTGCCGGGCTCAGCTCTACCCTCAGGTGGCCTGCCCACAGTCCCGAGCGTTGGGCAGGAACTGTGATCGGTGTTTCTTACGTAGTGCTTACTGTGAGCCTTACTGTGTGCATGTGCACGTATGCACCTCTGCATGTGCGCGTGAATGCGGGTGCCTGTGAAGCACTTTGAGCACTTGGCAAATATTAACATAGCTCATCCTCCCAGTAACCCATGTTCTGGATGATAAGACTGACACAGGCGGGTTAAGTTACTGACCCCAGGATCACACAGCTGGTGAGCGAAGGGGCCAGGATTCATCACATGGCACCTCTCCGTCCTTAAAACCGTCACCAAGCACAATTCTGTGAGCCTGCCCATGTTCGCACACCACAGACAACCCAGTGTCTATTTTCCAAACAAAATTAAATGAAAAGCTTTGCTTTAAGATGCCCTTACACATGTCCAGGGTTAGACGACTCTGTGACATGGGCTCAAACGAAACAAATCCCAGAAGACCCAGACCTAGGAACAGATGGCCCAGGTTCAAATCCTGGCTCTCCCCCTTGCCTTCTCTGAACTTATTTTTTTGTGTGGAGTGGGGATGATGATAGCCTCCCCTTTGCTAAACTGCCGTGAGTGCTCAAGGTGGGTTTATGTGCGTAATAGGACTTGTTGGGCACAGAGCAAGCACTTGACTCAAATTAGTCCCTCCCTGTTTACTTACCCGTTGATTTACTGAGCAGTTACTATATGCCAGGCCGTGTTCTTGCTGACGGGAAGACCTGTGACCTTACGATCTAGCAAGGAGGGGTCCCAAATAGTACCAGTGTGCTAGAAGCTAAAGGGTGCCGTGAGAAGATGGGACAGTTGGGTCAGGAAGTTGGCAGTGCTGGGTTCAATGGAGAGGTCAGAGTAGATCTTACTGGGAAATTGACATTGGAACATGTAAGCAGACGACCAAGGTGTTGCCACGTATTCCTCCCATTTGGAGGCACTAATATGAATTTGAATTTAATGCACGCAGGACTCACTCATTCCTTTAATTGGCCTGAGATCCAAAACTTGGCTAAGGAAAGCTCACAGATCTTTATTGAGATCCCGGCCTGGGGAACCCATCCTCTTCTCTGTCCCCGTTGGGAGGAGGGGCTTTCTCCCCTGCCTATCTTGCCAGATCATGGGGAAGGTATGAAAGAAGGGATTCAGAGTCATCTTGAAGCTCCTCAGATGGGGAGGACAGGATGGAGAAAAACAGCCATGCTGAGGGGGGAGACTGTATGAGTTAACACCAGCTGCTGTAAGAGATAAAACAAAACTCTCTGGCTTAAGGAAATACATGAGAGAAAAATAAACTTCTGAAGTGCAGTGGGTGAGGGACAGGATAGGGTGCAGGGGTAGGTGGCCCACGTATGGCCTTGCTCTGCCCAGTCCCTCAGGGATCCAGGGTGATGAAGGCTTTGATTTTTTCAATATGGAGCTCCCAAGGTTGCTCTAAAAGTCTGCTCCCAGCCTGCAGGTTGGTGGCAAGGGAGAGTGGAGGGTGGAGGGAGGTGGTAAGGGAAACATATTTGTAGACTTTGCCTGGAAGGGATGAACCTCACTTCTGACCCCGTTCCATTGGCCAGAATGTAGTCACATGGCCCCACCTAGATGCAAGGGAGACTGGGAAATGTAGTTCCTGACCCGGCAGCCATTCCCCAGCCAACCCCGTGGAAGGAGAATGTGAGTCTTCATTCAGCACCCATACGTGTACCACGTTTGTACCAGGAATTCAGTCCACTTCCCATGCACCCTCCGACTCACTATGTACCAGGCACTGTTCTAAGTACTTTGCGCACATCAGCGCATTTCACGCCACAGCCCTATTCAGTGGACACTATTATTAGCCACACTTACAGGTGATAAAAAAAAAAAAAAACCTGAAGCCCAGAATAGTTACGTAACTTGCCCAAGATCACACAGCTAGGAAGTGGCAGAGTTGGAATTAGAATCCAGGCAGTCCGGCTT
>NC_043711.1:8873895-8926741 GCF_006229205.1 Suricata suricatta | reverse complement strand
CCCCCCCTTTGTTTGAAGGAAACAAGGAAGGAGATTGTTGGGGTTCAGGTAGAGCTCTGGGTGCCAGGAGTCTGTGTAAAACCAGAAACAGAGGCAGGCACCCTGGAGGGATTGGCTGCCGCCTTGGTCCGGGAGCTTGAGGACTTGTTTTCTGCTAAAGACAAAGAACCAAGTGACTCAAGTCTGCTCTGCTCCCCCCCCACCCCCCAGCCCTGATTTTTTTCTCTTCTCACTTTTGGATCCTGACTTCTGCTGACTCATCTCTCTGAGCAAGGAAGGAGGGAGGAAGTCAGGATCGTTCATTAACCACTTTCTTTTCTTCAGTGACTCAGCTGTGATTCACATTTCAATTAATGGGAGAGAAGGACCGATAGGCATATGTCCAATCCCCCCTACACCCCGAGGCTGCTGGGTGTAAGAATACCCCCAAATGTGGGATGCCCTGAATTTAAGTATGGTTTGTTTCCTTCGTGAGTCCTAAGGACTCCTCCAGGTTTTCCAAGTTCTGGCCCCCCAGTGGGTCTCCCCACTCCCCCCCATCTAGAGGCAGCTGCTCCAAGTCCCCCTCCACAAAGCAGCGGGTCTAATTCCCGCAGAGTTAGTCTGAGGTCAGGACAGTAACGGAGGCTCGAGCCCTCCTGGGACAGCAGAAGGATCATGGGAATGGACTAGCGCTTCCTGAGTTGGTCTTTGGCTGTAATCCCAGGCTCAAGCCCTGCCTCTGTGCACCCCCACCCCCTACCTCGGGGCCTGAAGTGTGTCAGACCTGATTACAAGGGCAGTTTTGGAGCTTGGTTTTGCCCAGAGAACGAGAGATGCCCAAATCGTCGTGACCACTGCTTCCTGAGGGTTTACTATGCATCAGGCGGCATGCTCAGCGCTTTTCATGAATGGTCCCATCGAATCCTCCCACTGTCCACAAAGAGAAAGAAAAAGCTTTTATATCACTCTCTCTCCTCCCTGTGAGGAAACTGAGGCTTGGGAATTTGCCCAAAGGAGACCAGTCAGTAGATAATTGGTCAGGACGCAGACCCAGCCCCTTTCCACTCTGCTACGCAATCCTGCCTTCCACTCAGCTGAAACAAAACATCGAAGCTGACAGCTTATACAACAAATACCCACTTACAGGGCCTACCACGTACTAAGGGTCCACCAGGGAATAGGAAACGGATCTGTGGCCTCCTGGAGCTGACATTTCAGCTGCGCAAGTGTAGTAGTCACTGTGTATTAGATAAGATACTAGTAAGTGTATTGGGTAAGTGCTTGCTGCTGTCACAAAGAATCCCCCAAAGGTGTAAGGGCTCAAACACAACAGAAGTGAGTGCCTGCACACACCAGGTCCAAAATAGGTATCCTTGAACAGTGCCCAGCTCTCTCCTCCTACCAGGATGGGGAATCCCAGGCTCCTTCCATATTGTGGCTCCTTATCTTCAACCCAGGGCTTCCAAGGTCTCTGTGCTCCTTATCATGAAGTCACAAAAGGGAAAAGAGTGGAGGAAGGCACCCAGGAAATGTTTCTGGGCCAGGCCTAGAAGCAGCCCATGTGGCCCCTGCTCTACTGTCACTGACCAGAACTTAGCCACAGAGCCACATGCCTACTGGCAAGGCTGGGAAACGTAGTCTACCTCAGTGTCTAGGAAGGAGAGACAGAGAGTAACGGGAACCAAGCTCCACATCTCCTCGGATGTTCCCCTGACAGAACCTATTGTAGGACAGCTTTCGGACACCCCTATCCTCTCCCACCTCCTCTGTTTCTTAAGCTCCCTGCCCTGAAGAATTGTTCCTGCTTTGCGGTGGGGTGAGGCAAGAACCTGGTGGGATGTCTTTCTCCCAACTTGAATACTTACTTGGAAAAGGCAAGAGATACCCCTGCTCCTTGAGGTGAGGAGACCTGGAATCAAGTCTTGCTTCTCCAGAGACCTTAGTCTCAGAAACTGTGGGATTTGGGAACCCTCAGATGGGCAGCCTTCATGGGCAATCCACTCTGCTGACCTTTTATCCGTCAAGGTCTCCACAGGAAATGAAATTCACCCACCAGATGGTTTCAAATCAAGAATGAGTGATTAAGAAACTCTTTAAAGTGGCAGGTGCAGGTAAAGAAAACAGGTAAGGGATGCTGAGAGCTCATGAGAGAAGCCATTGCTATCCTGACACTTTTGGAACTCAGCTGGAGCAGGGCCAGGCAGGAAGGTTAGGCTTGGAACCATGGAGCATGGGAGAAATACTCCAGCCTCTCTCCTTCATCTTCTGTTGGTGCCTCCCATTGGCCAAACCCAAGTGGGTACCAGAGCAAAGCATTCTGGGAGATGTAGTCCAAAGGGGTCAACCTCACAGGCATAGCACAAGCTGGAGAGTCGACCTGTGGAGCAAATGAGGTATAAGCACACACCACCATATGACCAACTGCATGCCCTTGTTGATGTAATCTATCCCATAATGTAGCTGCAGAGTTATACAACAGCACAGAGGCCACTAGCCACGTGTGGCTGTTGGCTGCCATGTTGGACAGCTCAGAAGAAAACATTTCCACCATCACAGCAAGGCTCTAAGGTCACCTGAACCCCTGAAGGTTATGGGATGGAGGAGAAAGGAGTCCAGGATGAGGCTGGACAGTGAAGGAGGCAGTTTGGAAGGCAGGCAGAGCTATGGATCCATGGGGAGGAGGTTCTCTGGACAAAGGAGTGAGGAAGGAGCAGGGAGATTGAGGGTGCCTCTTTCCTGGGATGGAGGCTTGCCCCGTGGGCAAGTAGAGTCAGAATTCAGTTCACTGACACTCAGTGGTGTGTGATCTCAGACAAGACACCTGGCCTCTTAGATCCTTGGTTTGCTCATCAATGAAGTGGGTGTCCGCCCGCTTCCCATGATGATGACGCCTATGATCCGGGCTATTGCAGAGTGAGACTGTATGAAGCGCTAAGTCTTGCCATTTTTGGGAAACCATCACTGAGGTTGGAATGGGCCCAAGAGGACCAGCGAGGAGGGTGTCTTGCCTCCCTGCCTGGTGACCCTTATTTGGATCCTTCAACATTTCTTCATCTTTAGTCACTGCCTTATTAAATTCACCACACATCTGCTTCCAATCTTTCCCTGATTCCTTGAGATCTTGCCCATTTTTTCTTAAGACATTGGTGGTCACTTTTATGAACTCCCTTCCTTTCGGTTTTCCTCAAGGTCATTATCTTTTTTATTTTTCTCCTTTGTCGGAGAGAAATCCATATCCCTTCACTTTTCCAAGTCTGGGAGGTGTTGCAGAGTAATTAGAACTGTACGAGAGCTGGGATCAAAACCCAGCTTGACCATGTGCCAGCTGTGTGGGCTTGGAATGGTGACTCAACCTCTCTGATCGGGAAAGTAGAAGGAATGACCGGCCCCACTTCATAGGGTCGTCACGGGGATTGATGAGAACAACGCACACTGCCTGGCCCGCAGCCCCCACTCCATGTTACCTTCTTTCTAATCCTGCTTTTTTTTTTTTAATGTTTGTTTACTTTTGAGACAGAGAGACAGAGAGCAAGTGGGGGAGGGGTAGAGAGAGAGGGAAACACAGAATCTGAAGGAGGCTCCAGGCTCTGAGCTGTCAGCACAGAGCTTGATGAGGGGCTCGAACCCATGAACCGTGAGATCGTGACCTGAGCCGAAGTCGGATGCTTAACCGACGAAGTCACCCAGGCGCCCCTAATCCTGCTTTTTAAAACTTGATGTTGAAGTAGAACATCCATGCAGAGAAGCACACAGACGAGTGCGGCCTGAGTGATTTTCCAAGACTGAACATGTCGTGTCCCCAGCACCCAAATTAAGAAACAAGATTATCCCCAACCTCCGGACACCTCCTCGTTCGCCTCCAGTTGCCCCACCCTGACCCAGAACAGTGTGGATTCGTGTCGCTTATGTTTGACTTGTGAACACATGGGATCCCATGGTGCGCTCCCGTTGGCTCCCTTCCCTGGCTGCCCTTGTGTGAGCTGGGCAGAGTTCACGGTCACGGTCGCATGCGCCGCTCGGGGGACCGGCACGCGGGTGTGCTGCACTTGCAGCTCTGGCAGAGAACATCGCTTGTCTTTGGCAGCAGGTATTTCTCGGACGGGGGTGTCTGGGTCGTAGA
Source organism: Suricata suricatta (assembly GCF_006229205.1). Lineage (NCBI taxonomy): Eukaryota > Metazoa > Chordata > Mammalia > Carnivora > Herpestidae > Suricata > Suricata suricatta. The sequence goes on along the minus strand of NC_043711.1, from coordinate 8,922,639 downwards.
GAGGAAGCTGTTTCATTGTGGTGGACACCGTCCCAAGTCGTGGTGGGGCCAGTCTCCACTCCCACCAGCCGCGGCCAGCCCGAGAGTTGAACATTCGTTGGTTTTTTTTTTTCTAATATCTTTAATTTCTTTTTGGGAGAGAGAGAGAGAGAGAGACAGCATGAGCCGCGAAGGGTCAGAGAGAGGGAGACACAGAATCCTAAGCAGGCTCCAGGCTCTGAGCTGTCAGCACAGAGCCTGACGAGGGGCTCGAACCCACGAACCACAAAATCATGCGCTGAGCTGAAGCCGGACGCTTAACTGACTGAGCCACCCAGGTGCCCCAAGTTTTTGTTTTGATCTGGGAGTGGAGTGCCTCTCCTCAGGACGTGCCCACTACGTGCCTGGGAACTAAATGGAAAACGTTCCTCGTCCATCTCCAGAGCTTTGCTCCATTAAATGTCTCACTTGAACCTGGAGCCTCTCCTTCTGCACTGACGCTGTGCTCTGTCCTCGCAAACATGGACGGATCTCCTCTAGCTCTTCCCCACTCTCCCTGCAGTGTCTCAGGGACCCGTTTCCCTCCCACCTCCTTCTGCAAGGGATCTGGACGGTGTCCTTCCGCGGGCCGCCACCTGTTCATCTCCAAACCCACCCAGCAAACTCACCCCTCTGGAGCTCCCAGCTTTTCTAGAATCACTTACCTCTCTCCTTCCGGGATTTTTACATTTGCTACTGCTCCATTGTTTGTTTTTTTTTTCTTTAAGAAAACACTGCACTGTAAGAGAGCTTCAGGAATCACCCAAAATAGAAACGTGTCCTTTTGTGTAATCCTCTACTTTAGAAGGCAAATAAGTGCGAGAAAGGCTCCGTGCAAAGGTTAAGGGGCTTGAGAAGGACCTTGTGTGAGTGGTGAGAACTTAACAGGGGAGAAAGACAGTATCTTTGTGGCCTGGGGTGGGGGAAGAGGTTCTTAGAACTTTAAAAGCACAAACCCTAAGGCAATAATAATAATAATAATAATAATAATAATAATAATTGATTAGATGAAAAGGAAGATGTTCTGTTCAAATAAAGACATAATGGGGACAGTTTAGGAACCAAACTGCCCGCGTCCAGATCTTGCTTTACCGTTTGCTGTGAATCCACGGGCAAGTTGCCCAGCCTCTCTGTGCCTCAGTTTCCTCATCACTAAAATGGAAAGAATAGTATCTACCTATGGGGTTGCTAGGAGTTTTAAACGAGTTAATATTTATAAATCATATAGAATAGCACCTGGTGCATGGTAAGAACTTGTAAATAGCACATAGAATAATAGAAAAATAACTGACCAGAGATTAGTATCTGATTGCTGTCCATTAGGCTGCCCGCCAGCAACATGCGGCTATTTTTAAATGTAAATGAACTAAAAGTAAATACAATTTAAAATCACTTCCTTGGGACACCTGGGTGGCTCAGTGTTAAGCTAAGCATCTGACTTCGGCTCTGGTCATGATCTCGCGGTTCATGGGTTCGAGCCCCACATCAGGCTCTGCACTGACAGCGGGGAGCCTGTTTGGGATTCTGTCTCTCTGCCCCTTCCCCATTCACACACGAGGTCTCTCTCTCCTTCTCTCTCAAAATAAAGAAATAAACTTTAAAAAGTGGGGCACCTGGGTAGCTCAGTCAGTTTAGCATCCGACTTCGGCTCAGTCATGACATCATGGTTCTTGTGGGTTCGAGCCCCTCATCAAGCTCTGTGCTGACAGCTCAGAGCCTGGAGCCTGCTTCTGATTCTGTGTCTCCCTCTCTCTCTGCCCCTCCCCGACTCATGCTCCTCTCTCTCTCTCTCTCTCTCTCTCTCTCTCTCTCAAAATATTTTTTAAAAGATCAAGAGAATATTAAAATTCAGTTCCTCGTTCACATTAGCCACATTTCCAGCATCCATTGCCCCATGTGGCCAATGGCTACCATATTGGGCAGCACCAGTCAGAACTACACAGGGCAGTGTCTGCAAGTCCACGAGAATAATGCACAACCCCAACAGGAAAAGAGCCCCCCCCCCAAAATACATATATATATGTGATCAGGGAGATTAGGGAAGAGATTTCCGAAAAGCTCATCAGTATGTGGGTGGTACTCAAAATCATTTGTAATCAGAAGGATGACCGTGAAAGCAGCGAGCATTTCCGTCTGCCTCTCAGAATGGGAAAAGTCAGCAAGGTGAATCAGCCAAGGGTCAGAATGTGGGGACGCAGGAAACTCCTGCCCCGCCCCTGTGGGCGTGGCCTGGGCCGTGCCAAGCAGGGGGGCAAATCACAGTCACCGGCAGTTTGGCTCCCAGGCACTCATGGCGGGGAGATTTTCATGGGTCTGTCAGGGGTGTTGCAAGCTGGTTCGCTGCAACACCATCTGTGGATGGCGAGCTGGGGGCCCCCTGGCTTCCCCCCACTCCTCCGCCAGGGACAGGGAGTATGGAGGATGACCCGCCCCTCGGCGCCCCAGGCCCAGTGAGAGCTCCCGAATGGCACATATAATAGACCCCCCCCCCCCAGGATGGGGCTTCAAACCCTGGTTCTGGGTGAAAACCGGAAACCACAGAACATGCTTCACTTCGTGCCGTCAGTATAAGTTAAAAATACAAGCACTCAAAATAAAGCACATGTTTTGCAGGAATGCACTCCAATAAGACCAAATTAAACATGATATTGGTTGTCTCTTGGGAGAGACGAATGAAAGTAGGGTTTGGGGGTACAAGGGAATGAATGAGTGAGCGGATGAGCAAATGAACAGAGAGGGGCCTTCATTGCCCAGACCAAAATTATAAATAATTACGCCATGAACTAAGGAGAGCAATTAACTTGACTCTCTCTGTTTTAAGATTTTTTTAAAGGAATTTTAGAAATACTTTTTCCAAGAGGAGGTAAAAGCCAAATGATATAAAAATAAACCTGAAGAAGATTTGCACAGTCTATGAATGGCAAAAATACAGACTGTATGAGAAATAGTTATGCTTCAAGTATCCATCTCAGGAAGATCCAACCCTGTCTGTGGGAGCAAGTGTTTCTTCTAACCTGAGGTCCAGGGTCCACAGTGGCCCCCAGTCTCTCACCTGATTTCTGACCATGCTAACACCTCCTTGTCACTCTCCTGTCCTCTGCCCCCTCCCTCTCAGCTCGTAACCTCACCATTTACCATGAGGTCTCTCCAGCCCCAGGGCCTTTGCACATGTTTCCCTCTTGACCCGCCTGCACATTGCAGTTGCACAAGTGGTTACTGACATCCTGACCTCCAGTCAGCAGAGGAAAATGTAGCTTCTTTCCACGCTCAGGTTGGTGGAGGAATGAACTTGGCTGAAGTCCCAGGAGAGGGTGAGTGGGGTGGTGGAGTTCCCCAGGGGCAGTCCGGTGGAGGTGGCACAGCCAGACTCAAGAGCCAGGCACCACACATTAGCTGTGTGATTGTGGACACGTAGCTCACGCCCTGGGTCTCGTTTTCCTTCTTTATGGAAAGTGAGTAGAACCCTCATCGGGTAAAAATACTGGGGAGTAGAGTGGAATAAAATGTAAAAGCAATAAGCAGACAGCCTGACAGGAAAAAGCGCGGTGGCCATTACTTTTATCGGTGGGATCTGGTGTAACTTAGCCATGAGGGACACAAGAGAAGAAAAACGATGAAGACCAAAGCAATCATCTATGTAGGACTTACTAAATCACATAAACCCCCACAGGCATCAGGGTTAGTACTCTTGGCATCCCCATTGTACAGCTCAGGAAACTGAGGAACAGAGGAGTCGAGTGGCTTGCCCAAGGCCACACAGCTAGTGATTGGAGGAACGGGGATTTGAGCCCGAGCTGCCTGGCTCCTGTCCACTGGGAAGGATGGCTGTTGTCCACCCGCATTACAAGAAGTCTGGAGGCCGGGTGGCTGGTCGCAGGGTTGGTCCCACAGCTCTCAGTGATGTCCCCGAGGGACCCTTTCCATCTTTCTACTGTGACATTTTCAGCGTAAGGGCTTTCCCAGTAACTTTTACCACTCATGGTCCCGAGATGGCTACCTTGGTTCTAAGATGTCTACACAAACCCATCCAGCCAGAGAAAACGAGGGGCGGTCTCCTACCCATCTCCCTCTTCTCAAGGGACGAAAACTTTTCCCCAGAAGCCTCCAGCTGCTCCCAGAAGCCCCCTCAGGTCCTGTTAGCCACGTGACTGGCTCATTTGGCCAGTGCTCCCATCAAAATGAATTCTGGGAAAAAGATTTCCAATTGGGCATTTTCTGACTCTGTGATGGAAGACGGACCTCACGGGCAAAGAAGGGGATAGGACCGGCTAATGGACAACCATCAGTCTCTTCCACGATCCTTTTCCTAATTTAAGACAAGTCCTGTCTTCTACCCAGCCTTCTGTCTCTTCTAGAATATACTCTGTTATCTTTAGGCTTTCCTACCTTGCACTTCCTCACTGTTTATGCAAGAAGCACCTGCTGTGCTGGGGATGAAGCTGTGAACAAAACATGAAAATCCCCGCCCTGGTGGGGCCAATTTGCGAGCGTAGCGCCATCCGGTGGAACATTCTCCTGTGATGGAAATGCCACTGCCCACATGTGGCTAGAGAGCACTTGAACTACATCTAATGCAGCTGCGGGACTGATTGTCTAATTTAATTATATATGTAAACAGCTATGTGTAAGTGCAACTAATGCGACTGAGGGATAAACATCTGATTTAATTTAGATTAAATTAAGGGAATATTTAAATAGCCGTGTGTGGCTAGTGGTTACCACATCGGGCAGCTGAGTTCTAAAGGCCAAGGGGATACATTATTGAAGTCTCTCTCTGGACACGTAAACGTATTCAGTGTCTCCCACCCTACAAATCCTCTCTTCTCGTTTCTGGGCTTTTGTTTCCGCTTCCTCTTCTCTCATTCTCTCCAGCCACAAGCCCCTGCCTCCCCTCCCCCTGCAAGAGCCCCCCATTGACCTGATGCTCCCTATCTTTCGCACCTGACACCTGGCTCATCCCTGGGCTGCCCTGGAGACCAGTGACCTTGCCTTTCTCAAATTGCCTTTGAACTTGACCCCCAGGGGTGACCCTCCCTGCTGAGTCTCCACTCACCTCCCTGACTTCCTCTTTTTCACCAATCTCCTTTCCTCAACCACTTTGTCTCTTAAAATGTTGCTTTTCCCCAACATTCCACTGGGGGCCTTTGAATTTTTACACTTTACCTATGTACTACACTAGGACATCTGGTCTACCTACCATAACCCTGTTCCCACCACTCTTTTCTCACTCGGCGGATATTTATTGAGTACCTGCTAGGCCATAAAAAGTGCTGCAGGTAGTGCAACACACACACATGATCTTTCTCTTTATGGTGCACACATTCTAGAAGCAGAGGTGAATAATAAATACAGCTTAATGAACAATATAATCCTGGAGAGCAGAGAATCTCTTTAGCTAAAGGGGCCGAGGCAATCCTCTCTGAGAAGGTGAAATATGACCTTTGAAGGATTTAAGAGGGCAAGGCAAAGAAGGAGAGAGTTAAGGGGATGGGCATTTGCAGTAGAAGAAATGGCCAAGGTAACACTCTTGGGGCGGGCAGGAGCTTTTCACGTTGGAGGAACAGAAGGTCAGGGTGGCCAGAGTGTGGTGGGCTAGGGCAGTCCATGGGCATCAAGTCATGCAAGATCTTGTGATCCTGGTAGAGTTTGGGGTTTTTGCTACGCCTGATGGAAGCCAGTGGAAGGTTTTAACAAGGGAAATAGAGATGACTGGCATCTCAGACTCAGCGTGTCCACAGCCCAGTATTGATCTTCCTCCAAACCCACCATTTTCCAATCTCAGTTGACCGCCACTCTATCCTTCAGGTAGTTCAGGGCAAACCCTACAGTCATCTTGGGTTCCTCTTGCTCCCATCCCACCATTCTTAATGGGAAGCCCTCGCGGCTGCCATATTGTTCTCCCTGGCACTTCCCACCTTCTGGCATACCTTGCGTTTCCCCATTGTCTCTTTGTTCATGGTGACATCCTTGGGCACCTATGGTAGGTGCTCAGTAAACCTTTGTTGAATAAGTGAATGACTGTTCCTTAGTGGTTCATTCTGAACCGGGAAGCCCTTCTTCCCTTCTGACTTTCCCTCCATGGCCCCCACCCCACCCAGCAAGCCACGGGAGGTGAAGAACTGGGGTTCTGGAGGCCTGAGGTCCTGGCTTTGCGTCCTTGCTCAATGGTGTGGACCTCCATGCATTAGTAACCTCTCTGGGCTCTAGTTTCCTCTGGAAAATGGGACTCATCCTAGCGACTGCTGGGATGCAGGATTTGATGAGTGCAGGCAAGCTCCCTGATGCCCAGCAATCAATGGCAGCTATATTTAAATTGGGGCCTCCTTTGTACTCCCACTGCCTTTGTCCTAGTTCCAGCCCTCATTACGCTGGCCTGCTCTCACCGCTCCCTCCTCGCTCTGCCTCCGTCACTGCCCATCTGTCCTGTCAGCTGTCAGCCCCGTCTTTACCACGCCAACCCTAATCACATCCCTCCCCTGCTCTGAAACCTTACATGACTCCCACTGTCCACACGGTAAGGCCCACCTCCTCGGCCTCCAGTTCAGAGCCTCCAACAGCAGCCCACCCCTTTCTCCCCACCAATATCCTGAATGAATGACACGTCTGCCTCCGTGGGGCTTTCTTGGCCACGGAAGTCTTCTTTCTCCCCTTCCCTCACCCCCTTCCCCTCCCAGTTCCTTCTCATCCTGCCGAGGCAGGGGATGGAAGATCACGCATCTTTGGTGCTAGTTGAGATTACACCGGGCTGGAGGGAGGTCAGATTATCTGCATGTCTGAGGCCAGGACAGGTTAGGACAAAGTCCACGCTATGAGAAAATGCAGGGCTAGGGCTTAAATCCAGATCTGAGCTTTCGTGTTGTGCCGCCTCCTCACTCGCCTGCATTCTGGGGCTACCGGGACTTGTGTTTGAACCGCGCCCACTCTTGAGGCCATCTGGGGGCGGGGCTGAGTTCATCTCAGTGCTGCCATTGGGTCCCGCGCAGCCCCGCCCAGACCCCGCCCAGACCCGCCATGGCTCACCAGGAAGTGTGGCTCACCCGGAACTGGAAGTTCCGCAGCCCACCGACTTCCGGCCCTGCCCCTGCAAGGGAGAGGGGCTTTACTGTAATACAGGTCAGATCCCATCTCTTAGGTGTTCATAACCCTCTGTGGTTCCCACGGCACTTGGAGAAGGAACTGGGTTCTTGCCACAGGCCCGGCATGATCTGCCTGTCACCCCCCCCTCACCGCCTCCCATGATCACCCTGGTTCAGTTGGCCTCCTCATGCTTCTTCAGATGACCAAGCTAGTGTACACCAGCAGAGCCACACACCTTGTTTGGTTTTCTATAGTTTTTGTTTTTCTTTCTCATTTATTTCTGAGTAGCTTAGTGTACTTCTTGTGTGCTGTGCGCCACGGTGGCCATGCCCCATGTATCCATTCATTTAATCCCCACACCCCTTTGAGGTGGTGTCTGTACTGTTGTTATCCCTGTTCTATCAAAAAGGGGAAACAGGCACGGAGAGGAGTACTGGCCTGTCCAAGGTCACCCGGCTGGGACATGGCAGAGCCGGGATTTGAACCCATGCAGGCTGGGCTTCTAATACTGAACCGCTTTCCTGCCAGTTGGTGAAGAGCACCAAGCCCCCAAGGGTCTACTCTTCTCCCCGGGTCCCTCCCCTGCACCTCCGGGCTTCCCCCTGATTCATTCTGGTTGTGAATGCAAATATATTGAGCGTCACCCCGACCACAAGCGACAGGAAACTAACGTTCCTCCCCGTCCAGCATTTATTGATCACCATCAACCATACGCCAACTTGAGGTCCAGCAATGTGAAGTCTGCCCCTGGGGTCACCGAGCCAACAAATGACATCACATCCCACTCCTGTCAGACCCTGAAACCCACCCTCTGTTTTCCGCTCTGGCTTCTGTCTTCCAGCATCTTGGCGACAGTTGGGACGGAGTTTGACCTGCGGACCCTGAGGGCAGTCCGTGTGCTGAGACCACTCAAGCTGGTGTCTGGAATCCCAAGTGCGTGAGTTTCCAACCCTGGCAGGGGGTCTGCTTGGGGGTGCCGGGAGTCCTCAGTTTCCCCTCTGCAGAGCATCTCAAAAGGGGCCCCTGAGTGCTTCCCACCCTGTGTCAGGGCCGCCTTCTCTTGGGGAAAACTCCCCAAGGGATCTCCCCCGGGAACCTGGCAGCCGGTCTGGGTGAGCTTCTGAAAGGGCCTCCCCTAGAGCCACGGCACCCATTGACTTATTGAGCACCTACCTACTATCTATCAGGAATCACGTTGATATTAGCTCAGTCGGGACTCAAAAATCTACAAAGTTGGGAACCTATAAAATCTCCCGTTTTACAGAGGGGGAAACGGAGGCTCAGAGCCGCCTGGACGGTTTGAGCAGGGTCATGTGGCTGATAATGGTAGGACTAGGACTTAGCAAGTGTGACTGTAAGCCTGGCCAGTAACACGGAGGGGGGGGTGGGGACAGTGACGGTCCCCATGTGTCAAGTGCCTGCTGAGCGGCAGACGCTACAGAGAGGACTTTACATGCAGTGTCTTCCTTGGTCTTTGCAGTCACCCAGTGAACCCATTTGACAGGTGAAAAGGCTGAGGCTGGGACAGGTTAAGTTACGTGCCTGAGTTCTGACAGCCTGACGGTGTTGAGCTCCAAAGTCCATAGTCACCCTGTGCTCCTTTCTCCTTCTCTAAGGGTCTTTCCACTCCCCCCTTTGGGGGCGGCCGCAGTATTCAGGGTCAATAGAAGGTTCAGCTACAAAACAAACAAACAAACAAACAGAAAAACCACAAAACAAAACAGGACCGACCTTTTTCTGTCCCACTGCCTCAGTTTGGACTGCCGCTGATAACTTATAAGCACTTACCATGTGCCAGGCACTCTGCTCTAAGCATTTGCTGTTTTTAAAATTCAGTTGTCCTCACAACAAGCCTGTGAGATAGTTTCTATCATAAGCCCTATGTTATGTCTCATTGGCTTCGTCCGTCAGGTTCATTGCCATCGAGGTTTAAAGAGTAAGGTCTCCCAGATGACCGCCAGCAGGGTCTTTTCATAAAAGGAAGGCGCTCCCACTGAAGTGTCTGCAGGATTCCAGGTGCTGCCTGCATTGCATTAAGTTAAGGATCATCTCCAAGCTCTCACTAATAAGAGTGTCTGTTGGTCACCACCTACCATGGCCCTTTGGCAGCTGGGAGCTCTCTCCTTTAATCCCGAGAGGGCCATGCTCTTGCAGTGCCCGTCTGCAGGTGAAGAGACCAAGGTTTAGAATGGTGACCCGACTGGGTGAGGGTTACATTGCTAGTAAGTAGTTGACTAGGTCCGGTCCCCTTCGACGCACGCTTAGCTAGGTGCTCCTTCATCTGGAGAGTGCTGTCAGGAGACACGGAATGAGGAGAGCGGGATGGAACGGGAAAGATGCCAAGCAAGGGTACAGTCTCCGCCTGATCTCGTGGTGAGCTCTCAAGTGTGAGCCACACCATAGTTACCCTCCGACCTGAGGCAAGACTGCGTGCTGGCCTTCTGTACCTCTCTGGTCCCTTACTGCAGGGGGGAGGCGGGGAGGCAGCAGCCGCCCAGGACAGGCAGCTCTGAGAGCCAAGTGCAGTTGTACAAAGAGGAGGGGCAGCTGGGAGCTTCTAGAAGCTGGAAGGTGGACACATCAGAGACGGAGAGTGTCTGGCCTGGGCGCTGATGCCAGCCACCGTCCAGAGCCTTAACCACTCTGCCACCTCCCTTAGCGTCGCCCTTCCACTGCGCCCCCCCTCCGTGGTCCCCACCCATCAGGGGGTGCTGATCACGAGACCTCAGGCTTTTTGTTTGAACCCCCGTTTTACCCATAGACTTTCCTGATGGCATAGTAGGCGCGACCCTATAGGATCCAAGACCCTTCAGACCTGGGCTTACACCCGGGTTCTGTTATTTCTAACACCTGTGGATGAACACCTCTCTGTCTTGCTTCCGACTTCTGCAAGCTGGGGATACGTGTGTGCCCATTTCAGGGGGTTGTTCCACAAGCCCGTGAGATAATGTCCAGTTTCCCAGTGTCAGGACTAGGACACGGATTGCCTTCCCGTGTGGAGGTGCCGCTAACCTAGCCGGGGCCTTTGCGTGAATGAGGAAAAGACGCCCCCTCTTGGTGGGAAGAATTAAGAAAAGGCTCCCGGCTCAGGGTGAAGGCCACCGACGCTTAGGAAGAATACGGCTCAGAAAGCAACCCGTGTCTGCCCCTTTAGTGCCTAAAAATGTCAAATGCTTCAAAAATACTTTAAAATAAAAAGTGCCTTAAAGTATCAGAAGGGACCATTCCCACCTTATAACCAACAGCCTGTCCCTCGCCACGGCCCCGCCCTCAGCATTGCAGGTGCTCGGGGGGTCCTGGGGCTTGGGGTGCTTGCTCACAGAGCTGCGGGGCTCTCTCTGTGTCTCCGCAGGTTTACAAGTCGTCCTGAAGTCGATCATGAAGGCCATGATCCCCCTGCTGCAGATCGGCCTCCTCCTATTTTTTGCAATCCTTATTTTTGCAATCATAGGGTTAGAATTTTATATGGGAAAATTTCATACCACCTGCTTTGAAGAGGGGACAGGTAGGTCCGAGCTGCGTGACGGTTCCTTCCCAAGCTTCCTCTCTCGGGGGCGAGCTCCCTGAAGGGAGACGCGTGGCTTTGCTTCCTGCTCCTGGCAGCCAGGGAACTTCCTTCCAAAGGGCCACAGGCAGGGGGGGAGGGGGAGGTGTGAAATGGCCTTGTGTTGGGGTTCCCTGGAAGCTAGTCCCAAGGGTCAGTGGCTTATTTGGACAGTGATCCCAGAAAGTGCCATCGCGGGAGTGGGGACTCTGGGAGGAACGAGACAGGGAGGGAAGACCTCTGGGAACATGGGATGAAGCCGGCAGTCCACCACCGTGGGCAGCTGGGGCTCGGTCCCGTCGGGCACCTAGGGGAGACAGCTTAGGGCACGTGGCTTAGAGCCCTCCCACTGGGGGCAAGGGAGCCGGGGTGTCACCCACTGACAAGGACCACCCCTGGTGGGCATTAATGCCGTGGCCTGGCCAGCTGACCGGCCCACTGGGCGGGAGCAGGCGTTGGAGGGGTTGTCAGGCAGGGGTGCATAGGGCCAGGCGGGCAACGGGACCAGGCACCTTCCACGCAGGAACCTTGCAGGGCCCACACCATGCCGTGTTCTCCAGCGGCAGAAGCCTGGCCAGGACGGATGGGGTCTGATGGCTTTGGAGGGGGCAGGGCGGGGGGGACAGCGCAGCACCTGGAAGAAAGGCGAAGTGAGGCTGGCTCCTCCTGGCATCCCCCATGATGTGCCTTGAAGCCACCCGGGCTGGGCGTCATGACACCAGCAGTCAGAGCCTGGCACAAGTAGGGCCCTGGTTCCTCTCTCCACACCCTGTGCCTGTGGCCACCCCCTCGTCGGGTCAGGAAGTGGATGGGGGTGGGAGACAGGCAGGAGAACAGTGGGTGAGACTCAGCTCGGAATCAGCAGTGTCGCGGGCCAGCATCCCCCACTGTCCCCACGCACAGGGGCCCGGTAGCTTCCGGATACAGTTTCAGTGACCTCTTTTGCTCTCTGAAGCCCGAGCACCAAATGGAATCGAAGAAAGAGAGAAGCCAGCATCTCAGTATGGGGGCCACTGGCCATCCTGCTGCAGGCAGACTCCCCCACCGTGGTGCTAGTTGGGGGGTGGGGGGCCAGGGAGCCGCCACTTCAGCAAATGGGCAGACGGGGATGGTGACGCTCGCAGGGGAGCCCCTGTGAGAAAAGAAAGAGGTTTCAGGCCTGCCTCGCTGGGCTGGGAGGAAGATTCTGGCCAAGAATGGCTTCCCACCCACCGTCTCCTCCCGGCGACCCCCAAGTGGTAGAGCCCCGGCCCCAGGCCGCCCCAGAGGGACGGGGAGCATGTGTCCAAGATGCACCTTTTCTTCCTCCTTTTTCTCTTGCTCCTCCTGACTCCTTCTCTCCTGGGCTTGTGAAGTTTGCTCAATATGGGCTGTCCTAATTATTTCTTTCCCCGTTGAAGAAGGTGATAATTGAGGCAGAGCTATTTCTGCGCCTGGCCTCATCACCCGGGCGGAAATGCGGGAGAGAGAGATACAGGGCAGGGGCCCTCGGCAAAGTCAGCCGAGAGCAGAGAAACCAGGACCCCTGGATCCTAAGTTTTGAGGTTTTCTTCTTCTTCTTCTTCTTCTTCGTCTTCTTCTTCTTCTTCTTCTTCTTTCCAGCCGAGCAGACACGCAACTGGCGTGGGGCCGGTGGGGCCGGGAGGGGGCAGATGCGGGCAGGGCAGCTGGGGGGTGGGTAGGAAGCCCCGATTTAGGAAGATCACTGAGAAGCTCACGATTAAAAATATAAGGCGTGTGAGTAAGAGACAGATATAGACAGACACCCAGGCAGGCAGCAGGTTAATTTTAAAATATATTTATAACCAAATTCCTCAGACTCTCCGGACGGTTGCTTTTCTAGAAGCAGCCCTCAGAGTGTTTCGTGATGGGGGTGGGGGGGGAAGGGGGGATTGAAATCAAGAACCAACACTCTGCTAAAACTGCTAAAGAAAGTCCGGTCTCCAGCGGCACCCTCTGTCATCGGGAACCCGGTCCCTGCACGCCCAGCACTGTGCTAAGCACTCAGAGAAATGCAGAGGGAAGGTGGAGGGCTTCCTGATTTCCAAGAGCTTCCAGAAGAGACTCCTCCTCTGCTACCAGTTCGTAGCTGTGAAGCCCGATATGAACAAACCTTCCGGAGCTGCTGAAGGGGAGGAGGGGCTGGCGGTCACTGGCTGACGCCGGTGGGGGGAATGCACGGGGATGGGGACGGAGCCAGACTTGGTCGCAGGGTGGAGACGGAGAAGGTTCTGGACAGAGGTGACCTTCCCAACAAACAGTGGTTGTCATTTAATTATAGGACCTCGTGAATTTCCCCCCTCCCTGCTCTGAGCCTGATGTTTAAAAGATTTTGCCTTCCAGCCTGTATTTATTAAATCATCACCCCTGTCCCAAGTGCAGCGTGAATGAGGAAGGCACGGCCAGCCAGTTAAACCAGTGGCCCTAGGTGTCACTTCCCGAGAGTGGCAGATGTCACCGTGCATGACCTGGGGTATCTCTTTAACTGGAGCCTCAAAAGCCAATAAGATCCACACATTCCGTGGTTTATCTCTCTCAGCTGCGGGCCGAGTGCAGGCTGGGGATTTGTGCCCGGAGCACACACACTGAGAGACATTTTTGTTCTGTGGAGAACTTGAGTTTACACGCTGCGCTGTTTTCTTGGTGGACAGTGTCGCTCTCTAAAAACCTTCAAAAGCGTGACTCGCCGAAGAGGACCCTCTCATACCTGCTGCTCTGGCCCAGTGGGGACTCGCCCAGGTCATTCTGTGCTCCGGTGAGTCCGGGCGCTCATGGGGTCTCGCCATCAACCCCTTGGAACTCAGACCCCACCTTTGGCGCCCAGCCCAACCTCGCCCGGAAGCTGCCCTTGGTTGCCAGCAAAAGGGGCATCTGTTGACATGTGTCACTCTCCTTGTGGCATTTTTACAATCTGCCTGTTGCTGCTTGGGGAGAAGACTTGGCGCCGGGGCCTCGGGGTAAGCACCATGGGTACTGGCCTCCCTCGCCCCCAGTGCAGCTCCTGCACCCAGCACATCTCAAAAAAAAAAAAAAAAAAAAAAAAAAGGAGGAGGAGGAGAGAGGAGAGAAGAGAAAAGGAAATGGAAGAAAAAGAAAAGAAAAATCAGGCTACAGTAGAACAGCACAACACAACTGACATATTTGTCCTCGTGGAGTCTGAAGAGCACTGCACCTGCCTACCTCACAAAGCGCACAGCATATTCCCCAGAACTGGCCGTATTCAGGAGCATAAAGCACATCTCAGCAGATTCTGAAGGACTGAATTATACATACATGTCTTCTGACCACAGGAAGCAGGAAATTGATAACAAAAGGATAAGTCTGGATGTGTTTGGACATTAAGAGACATGCTTCTTATTTGTGGATGAAATGAAAGGGTGTTTGAGATTTGCTTTAAAAATACTGTAGTGGTAAGGCAAGGTGTGGGGAGGAGGGGATACAGATGACACAAGATTACACTGAGTTGGTAAGTGTTAAAGTTGATGATAGGCACGTGGAAACTCATTATACTATTCTACTTTTGTATATATCTGACAAGCTTTTTTTTTTTACATAAAAAGAAAAGTATCTTGGTTAGCCATGGGTCCAAGAATATTTTACTTGAGTGAAAGTGATAATCATGGATGACAGATTTTGTGAGGTGCAGCTAAAGCTGCACTCAGAGGGCAATGTATAGCCTTAAAGAAAGGGAATGCATCTCCAAAGTTTAGGAAATGCACAGAGAAAGTAATAAAAGCTTAGAGAAGACATTCATAAAACAGAAAACAATGACTAGATCAACAAAGCTAAACTTAAAAAAAAGGATTGATAAATTCATTCCAATAGTCTTTTTCTTCCCCCAGCAGCATTAAATCTTTACAGCCCCTATTTCTCCAGAGTTGGCTTTCCCAGTCCCTTCCCCCTAACTTTTCTCCCCTTCCCTTTCATAGATGACATTCAGGGTGAGTCTCCAGCTCCATGTGGGACAGAGGAACCCGCCCGCACCTGCCCCAATGGGACCAAATGTCAGCCCTACTGGGAAGGGCCCAACAATGGAATCACTCAGTTCGACAACATCCTGTTTGCAGTGCTGACTGTTTTCCAGTGCATCACCATGGAAGGGTGGACTGACCTCCTCTACAATGTAAGTGATGCCAATCTGGGGGAAGGTGGCCCTCCGAGACCAGCCAATTCCCGGGGAATTGGAACCAGGGAGGGCAGGGAGGTACAGGTGCCTAGAACATTAAGTAGAGGAGGCCCCTCTGAACGTGGAAACCTAGAGGGCACACCGATGCCAAATAAGTTTTCATGTACAAATGTTTAAATACAATTTTAGTTTTTGTTTCAATATGTAAAGCTCTTGTGATTGAAAAACCAACATGGATTTAAAAAAGTAATATACTTGGATTGATACAGAGGGGCTCTGTGCTGGGACCTTCACTGGCCCTCTGCCAGCCATGGGCCTCCCTGTAGGGTGAGGCATCTGTGGGGCTCAGGGGACCTGTGTACCAGAAACTGGCACCACTGACCCAATTTCTAGACTGCACTCTTGGATTGTCCGGGATTCTGGAATTTTCTGATTCCAAGGACTTGCGATGAGATTCCTCCATGGCTCTGTTCTCCAACGGCGCCACATATCCTGGGAGCACCTTTGGGCACAAATGTGGCTGGAACTTAGGCTCATGCGAAGGAAAAGTGCCCATGGATCTCTGCACGACGCCCCCTTCTCCTGGGCCAGACAGAGCCCAGCGCAGGGAGAAGGCAGGCCCTGCTTGGCCGGGGAGCGCGCTGGCTTTGCTCACGTCGTGATCCAGTGCAGACATCTGGGTTCTAAATTGACCTTCCTAGTGCTTATGAAAGTAGGTTTACAAAGCAGAAGCGCACGGCATATTTTATTTAGTAGCTTTTAAATATTTATGAGAGTATATGGGCCTCTGTCAGCGCTCTTGTCCAAAATCTTGAAAATGGTCGAGACACTTCCAAGGAGATGTACGCTCCTACCCACCCCACTTGCATCCTGTTTCCTGTCCCCCCACGGCGTGCAACCCCTTTAGTTCCCTGGGATAGGCTTTCGATGTTTACTTATGCAAATATAAGTGTAATCAAGTCTCTGTCCGCCTCCCCCTTTCTTACTCCAGAGTGTAGGGTTCCGCACGTGCTGTTCTGCTCTGTGATCATTTTCCCTCCTGTAGCAGCGTGTCCTGGAGATCCTTCCATTGCAGGACACATCCTCACTCTTTTGTACGGCTGCATAGTACTCCACAGCTTGGCGGGCCGTGCCCATTCCCAGAAGCAGGATCACTGGGTCGGTGGCGAAAATGCATTTGTAGTTTTGATATTTAGATGTGCAGGTTGTAGAGGCCCCTCGGCCCCAAACACGGTGCACCTTCCTCCCCTTCCCGTGCAGGTGAGAGGCCCCCAAGCAGTGGGAGGTGCATGGAATCAAGGACTCGGGATCACACACGAGGATGCCACGGGCATAGCAACCCCATGGAGCACTCTAGGGGGCTCCACCCACTTACCTCTGTTGACTCACAGAGGCGTCCTCTCCACCTGCCCTGGGTGCTGAAATTGCTAGTTAAGGTTCTGCCCGAACGAGTCAGGGCTTGGCCCGCCTCATACAGGGTCGCTGAATTCTCCTTCTGGTCGCATTCGTGTTTCTTTTTTTTTTTTTTTTAATGTTTTATTTATTTTTGATACAGAGAGAGACAGAGCATGAGAGAGGGAGGGGCAGAGAGAGAAGGAGACACAGAACCGGAAACAGACTCCAGGCTCTGAGCTAGCTGTCTGCACAGAGCCTGACGCGGGGCTCGAACCCACAAACGTGAGATCTGACCTGAGCCGAAGCCGGAGGCTTAACCGACTGAGCCACCCAGGCGCCCCACATTCGTGTTTCTTAAGGACGTTTCCCTTTTGGGAGTGGAGGGAGATTTACAGGAGCCCACATGCTTTTGATCAGTGGCTCATTTTAGGGTGGGATTGAGTGCACAGCCTGGGACAGGATTGCACAAGTGCCATGGACAGTTGTGCATGTCACACACTGCACCAGGCACCACGTCTCAGGAGCGTAATTCGTATTGTAGACTGTGGAGATGGCGACCACTATTCTAGTTTTGGACCAGTGTAAAGAGTGTAGGAAAGAGACATGGTGTTCTGATTTGTATGAAGACCTCGCCTGAGCATGGAGTCTGTAGGGACAGACTCTGGTTCTGAGAGATGCTGATCTCTCCCTCGGGCCTCACTTGGAAACACCTTGGACAAAAGGTTACACCCAATGGGCAAAAGCTTGGGGACTTTTATGGGCTCTAGGGGTTTGCTTTGCAAGGCTGGCGTGAGAGGGTGAAACAGAGCTGGGAGCCAGGAAGGGAAGGGGACCTGGGCAGAGAATGGAACTGGGGGGCCGAAGCTAAGAAAATTGTGACCACAGGAAACGATTGTGTTGTGGGGTCAGGTGTCCAGAGAAAGTGTCCAGCATTTCAGAGGAAGACACTGGGGATGTGCTTAGTGGTGGGAGAAGAAATGTGAACATGACTCCAAAATTTCCAGAAGATTCTCTAGTCATAAGCACCATTGTCAGAAGGGATGTTTGTCCTGGAAGCTTAGAGCTGAGCCGCCTTGTGGGGAAGCAAGCTCGGGAGACATGGGGAGAGCCCAGAGTCAGGCCCCAGACTGCCTGGGTTCCCATCCTGCCTCCACCCCTTCCTTGCTGTGCCACCTTGGGCAAGTCACTTGGCCTCTCTGTGCCTCGTTTCTACTGTGCAGTGTGAACAGGGCAGGAGGACCAAGTGGGGCGGGTACATGTGAAGTGTTGACAAAAGCGTCCGGTCTGCATAGGCCGGATTCTCCACCCTGGCCGACACTCCTTTCCGAAACACAAATGAATTTCACCCCATAAACTCCAGCAGCTGCCGAGGAAGTGGAGTGAGCTGCGGGGTCCCACTGCAGTCCCCACTCTCACCCCACTGGCAGCCACTGCTAACTCAGGCTAGCCTTCTAGAACTTTCCACGTACTTACACCCCACTGTCGTAGAAACCCCAGCAGTGTGATCTGGGCCTGATATGAGCCTAGAGCAGTAATAAAGCACCACAAAGCAGTGGCTAAAACAACAGACATTCATTGTCTTGCAGTCTGGATGCCAGAAGTCCCATATCAGGGCCTTGGCAGGGCCAGGCTCCCTCTGAAGGCTCCAGGGGAGGATCCTTAGCCTCTTCCAGCTCCTAGTAGCTGCCAGCAGCCCTTGGCACTGCGTGGCTTATCCGTTCTCTGCCCTCCACTTGAATATCCCGTCTTCACACGGTTGTCTTCCTGTAAAGACACAGGTCACGTCGGGTTGGGGCCCAGCCTGGTCCTGCCAAGGCCTTCTTTCTGCATAAGGTCACATTCTGAGGTCCTGGGGTTAAGACTTCAACATCTCTTTTTTTGATGGGGGTGGTGCTGACACAATTCAATCTGTAACAGCCCCTCAGATAAATTTCTGGACCTTAACCCTTGTCTGGGGCTTCCCAAATGAAGAAACACACACACACACACACACACACACACACACACACACCACTCAATGCAACCACTAGAGCCTCTCGTTGCTAGAGGAGAGTCCAGACGCACCTGCTCCAAGCATCTTAGAATCGATGGGCGCAGATGCTGAAGCGGTGCCACCTGCTGGGTGCCACCTGCTGGGCACTGCTTCCCAGTCCCAATGTCTCATCTCTTTCCTCAGCATCCTTGAAATGCACTCATGAATTCAGTAAGTGTTGAGCGCCTACCTACCATGTGCTAGCAAACGAGCAGGTGATCGGGGACCCGCCATGAAGGAGACACAAAAACTGTCCCCACCCTGACAGGGGAGACAGATGCAGCAAACGTGGTAGGGAACAAACTGACCCCGAAGTGGGAGGCAGGCAGCGAGCAAAGGCAGGAAATGGGACACGGTGACACGCCCCAGGAGGACAGAAGCAGCAGGAGAGGAAGGCGGGGCTGGTCTAGGTCAGGCAGTCAGGGAGGGCTCCTCAGAGGAGGGGACACGTCCACAGGGAAGGAGAGCGTCAGGCAGCTGTTCACGAGGCAGAGGGGGACCAGCAGCTGCCGACCGGCCAGCATGTTCGGCCCTCCTCCATGTTTTCCTGCTTTTCTTTCCTGCTCGGCTTCCCGGGTAAAGCGCCTTTTGGAAAAAGCCTCACCCCTGCTCGTCGGCAGTGCTCTCCCAGGTTTGCGCCAGCATGTCATCTTGGCATTATTTATAGGAACGGAACAGAACTGGAAACAGGCAGTTCGGTGCTGTGCGGTCCCTTCGAATCGGGGGAGTATTACGCCGTCGTTAAAAAAGCATCTGTTGGGAGACCGTTCACGGACGCAGGGAGCGCTCACTGTCTCATGATGAGTGGGTGGAGGGGCTGATTTTTTAAAAAGAATGCAGGCAGGGCGCCTGGGTGGCTCGGTCGGTTGAGCGTTCAGCTCGTGATTTCGGCTCAGGTCAGGATCTCACGGTTTGTGAGCTCGAGCCCCGCGTCCTTAAAAACAAAGTTAAAAACATTTTTAAAAAAGCATCAGTGAGGCAAACCGTGTGTCTTAGCTCAGGCAGCAGCCGGAGACGGGAAGTCTGAGAGCAGGGCCGTGGCAGACGGCGCCTTGTTGCTGTGTCCTCACACCGGTGGGGAGGGAAGGGCGAGCTCTGCAGTGTCTCTTCGCATAAGGACACTGATGCCATCACGGGGGCCCACCATGGTGACCTCATCCAACCGCCCCCAACAGCAGCCTGCGTGGGGGGTTAGGGCTTCAACGTGTGAATGTGGGGGCAGGGATACAGCTCAGCCTGAGCACTCTCTTTCTTTCTTTTTCCTTAATTTTTTTTGTTTTTATTTATTATTGAGAAGGAGAGAGACAGAGCACAAGCAGGGGAGGGGCAGAGAGAGAGGGAGACACAGAATCCGAAGCAGGCTCCAGGCTCTGAGCTGTCAGCACAGAGCCCGATGCGGAGCTCGAACCCACGAACCGTGAGATCTGACCTGAGCCGAAGCCGGAGGCTTAACCGACTGAGCCACCTGGCGCCCCTATTATCAGATTTTTCTACAGTGACCACAATGTCCTTTTACAATCAGGAAAAAAATATCTAAGTTTGTCTTGTTATATATTTAAGAGAAGAAAAAAGATTTTTGGTCATTTCTACACCAGGAAACGGGGAGGAAGGGCAGGGTGTGAACATTTTCCCAGTGCGCCCAGAGTCTGCACATTTCTTGCATCATCTGCCCAGAGAGAGTCCACACCAAAGGACTGACTGACCCCAGCAATAATAAATGGTCATTTTTATTGCTTTATTATTTTTTTAAGTAGGCTTCAAGCCCGGCACAGAGCCCAACGCGGGGCTTGAACTCACAACCCTGAGATCAAGACCTGAGCTAGGATTGAGAGTCGGACCCTTGACTGACCGAGCCACCCAGGCACCCCTATTTTATTATTAAATAAACAAGATGCATGAAAAAGAAACAAATCTTCCTTATGAAAGAACGACATTTATTATATGCGAACAGCTCCGCCTTTAGAAGCAGACTTAGTCTCCCCGCTAATTGGAGGTGGGGCTAGACTCAGTGATTCGCTTCCAGACAATAGAGAGCAGAGCAGATGTTAGTGGTTGTAGAGTAGGGACCCCAGCAGACACTGCCTTCCGTCAGCACCCCCAGTGAGTATGTGATCGTGTGACCCTTGATGGGTATGGCGGGCAGGGACCCTTCCCTCTGGTTTCTTCCCCCCAGACTCACAGTCCCTGTGTCGTCACGAGCAGAACATCAGACAAGCCCAGCCTGGCCTTTTCCAGAGTCAAGGTCATGAAGAACCCGGAAAGACTGAGAAACTATCGCAGCCCAGAGGGGCCGAAGGAGGCACGACAGCCAGGGGCAGTGCGGGGGCCTTGGAACAGAAAGGGACGTGGATGGGGAAACTGATGAAATCCACATAAAGTCAGGAGTTTGGTTTATAAATAAGGTGACAGGGAGAGGTTACTGTCCCCCCTCCCCCCATATGACAAATAAGAGTCGGAGGTTGAGAGCGTGGCCTGAGGTTGCCAGCCAGGGGACGTGGCAGCACCCGGTGCCCTGAACCGGTCTGGGAAGTAGACATGGAGGAAGGGAGAGAGGAAGAGAGGGAGAGAGAGAGCAGTTTACTTTTTAAAGGAGTAAATTCTTGAAACTCTCTGAAGTCCAGGGCAGGGGTGCCTGGGGGGCTCAGTCGCTTAAACATCTGACTCTTAGTTTCAGCTCAGGTCATGGTCTCGAGGTCTGTGAGTTCGAGCCCTGCACCGGGCTCTGTGCTGACAGCTCGGAGCCTGGAGCCTGCTTCGCATTCTGTGTCTCCCTCTCTCTGCCCCTCCCACGCTTGCGCTCTGTCTCTGTCTCTCAAAAATAAATAAACAAACAAACAAAAACAACACCCAGGAACCACCAGAGAGGTCCTGGCAGGACAAGACATCGGGGTTCATTTCTGACTGCCGTTTGCGGAGTTTGCCGGGCGTCGTGTGGCCTCCTGCACTGCGATCTGATCTGGGAAACAACCTTGTGGACACGCATTTTTCACCCATCTTCCAGATGAGGAAACTGAGGCCCACAGGGCTGAAGTGACCTGCCAAGGGTCCTATAGCCAAGTGTGGTGAAATCAGGATTCGAACCCCATGCTGGGAACTAATCATTACACCCCCTTCCCTCTTTACGACTCTCCCCTTCTGTCTCCCTCTCTGTCTTTATCTCTTATTCCGTGTCTGTCTCTGTCTCCTCCTCCGCCTGCCTTCTCTTTCTCCCTCTCCCTCCCCACCTTCCTGTGCTTTTCGGGGTGTCTCTGTCACTCTCTACTTCTCTCCAGTTAGTGTCAGTTAGGAAAGTGGCAAAAACGTGCTTAGTTGATTGTGAAGGTGTGTCCGTTGACAAATGGCCACTCGTGGTTGAAACTGATCTTTGACCTAAACCTTTCTTATTCATAGACGCTCACGTGGCCAATAGCAAAGCATCAAAATTTGGGGGACTTAGGATCACGCGTTCATTCAACAAACGTTCACTGAATGCCTCCCATGGGCAGGTCATCTTCCAGGCACTGAGCATGTGTTGTGAGTAGAAGAGACAAAAACCCCTGTTTGGGAGGAGGTGACATTTTAGTGGAGGGTGGAGACAATCAATAACATAATGAAGAGATCCTCTGTTTATGTGTGAAGGGCAGTGGGATCTTAAATGTTTTAGGCTTGGAATCACAGCACAGCAGCCACAGAGAAAAGACGTAGGGGAACGGACGTGGCTGTGTCCCATAAAACCATAATTTATAGGGGCGCCCGGGTGGCTCAGTCAGTTAAGCGTCCGGCTTCGGCTCAGGTCATGATCTCGCAGTTTGTGGGTTCGAGCCCCGCGTCAGGCTCTGTGCTGACAGCTCAGAGTCTGGAGCCTATTGCAGATTCTGTGTCTCTCTCTCTGACCCTCCCCTGCTCACGCTGTCTCTCTCTGTCTCTCAAAAATAAATAAAAAACATTAAAAAAATTTTTTTAACCGTAATTTACAAACACAAGTGGCTAGCTCATAGCCTGTGCCTTGCAGACTCCTGTGTAAGAGCAGGGGTGAGGACTTAGGGAGAAAATTAAGCAGTAGAGGGGGTGGGGATCATCAAAGTGAGAGGTTGTAGTTCTTCTAATAAGCCCTGAAGGAGATGGGGGGGTGGCATGTAAGTATGTTAAGGAAGAAAGACCCAGGCAGCCAGGATAGCGCGTGCAAAGGCCCTGAGGCAGGAGCATGCCTGGTATTTATTTGTGAGGCGCAGCGAGGGGGCTCACATGGCTGGTTGAGAGAGTAGGAGTGAACGAGGGACGTGGTGAGGTCCCAGGAGGTGACAGACTGAGAGGCTAATTTATCATCCAAACTGGGACGGTTTTGAGAGCAAACAGGTAAAGGAGGATTCAAAAAATAAGTAAGAGGCGCTGCACGATCTACAGTGGGTGTAACCCGGGACATTCGACCTCCCTCCCTGCCACCGTGGGACCTTGGCCCTTTCACAGCCGAACCCACAGCATGTTTTATCCAGGGTGCCGGGGGAATTGGTGTTCTCCTGAGCTGAGTGTCTTTTTTTTAACATCCTCCCTACTTTCTCTGAATGAACCTTGCTCACAAACTTAGAGGAAAAGAAAGCATAAAACAGAAGGCACTTAAGAATTTTACGGGGACTCGGTCAGTCATTTGTTTGGTGAGTATGTATCGGATGCTCACTAAGCACCAGGCGCTGCGCTAGGCTCCGGGGCTCCGGCTGGAATGAATCTGTATCGCTCCTGGACCGCCATTATTTTTTTTTTAATGTTTATTTATTTTTGGGAGAGGGAGCAGAGTGTGAGTGGGGGAGGGGCAGAGAGAGAGAGGGACACAGAATCTGAAGCAGGCTCCAGGCCCTGAGCTGTCAGCGCAGAGCCTGATGCGGGGCTCGAACTCAGAGCTGTGAGATCATGATTGAGCCGAAGTCGGAAGCCCAGCCGACTGAGCCACCCAGGCGCCCATGGGCCGCCCATTATTAATAGAAACTGCTGTGAAAGTGCAGCGAAGCGGCAAAGTAGGAAAAGAAGTCCGTCTGTTTGAAGCCAGGATGACGGTTCTCACCCCGGCTGTGCCGTCCCCACCCGTGTGAGCCAGCCCATCACATTCCCTTCCTCAGCCTCAGTTTCCCCATCCGCTGGGTATGGAGACCATGGAGTCCCAGGGTATTCTCGTTGGCTCAGAAGTGCTCTACTAAAGCGATGGTGCCCGATCCCATTCCAGGGGAAGAGCCTGATCATCTGGACCTGAGATAAACATGACTTCCCGTCCTTAGTATTAATTTAGTTAAACAGTTCACCCCCCAGGGACCTCAGGGCTGTGTGCACTCGCCATGCCCGCCCATGCTTGGTAAGCACCTGCTCTGTGCCGGGTGCCATTCTGGGCACTGGGGAGCTGACGTGTGAGGGGGCAAAGACCATCTGCAAACAGATAAGTGTATACATTGACAAGATGACTCAGAGAGCAGAGCATGCTGGGAAAAGAATGGATGTCGGGCGGTGCCGGAGGGAGGGTTGGGTCCTTTGGGTCGGGAGGTGCAGGAAGGCCTTCTCTGAGGGGGCCACAGTGGAGCTGACGGCTGAGTGATGAGGAAGAGTCCACCACACCATATCAAGGGGACACTGGGCTCCAGGCAGAGGCTCGGAGAACAGAAACAAGTAGCCCATTGTAATCTTGAACTTCACCTTGTGGAGCGCCAGCTTCTCCATTGGACATGCTGGAGACATTTTTTCCACACCTGCCTCATGAGCTCCGTATAAGAGTCACTGAGAAAGTGACGTTTGAGATGAAAGAGCTGAAGGAGCAAACCAAGGAGATAGCAGGGTGTATCAGCCAGAAAAACTATGTTAGGCTGTAGTAACAAGCATCCCCCAAAGTCTCCATGACATTAATAACAACAATCTCCTTTCTTGCTCACGCTACACGTCCAGTGTAGGTCAGCAGTTGGGGAGAGGGGGCCGTGTTCAACACAGTCACTTGGGAGCCAGCTAATGAAGCAGCTAGGACATTGCCACTTGGTGTCCCAAAAGGAAAGAGACCCCTGAGGGTCCCACACTGACCCTTCAGGGCTCTGGTCCAAAAGTGGCACAGCTATTTCCAACCACTCTTTATTGGCCAGCACTCCTCATGTGGCCATCAGCCACCCACAGGGGGACCAGGACAGGCCGTCCCACCGTGTGATTGGAAATATTCAGTGACGGCTCAAATGGGGACTAGTGTTCAGGCACCAGAACGCTCAGGAAAGAGAAAAGAGGGGACTCTTGGAGCACATCCTTTTCAGGATTACTGATGACAACAAGTACATTTCCACCCTCCTTCCTGTCCCCAGACCCAGACTTGTGCACACGCCCACCCTTTACCCGAACTGCCGAAGGAGGTCAGACCCAGGAGGGGCGGTTGGGGCCCCCCACGCTCTCTGCTGTCAGAGTGGCCATGGCAGCCCCAGCCTTTCCGTGCGGGAAATCTAGTTCCCATTTTGCCCCCGAGCAGACCCCACGGAAAGCCCACCTCTGGATCACAACCTGCGCCCGCCCTGCACCAGCTTTCCTTGAGCTGCTGGGTCCAGATTAGAAAGAGAACATGCTCTCTGTCTGTCCCAGGGAGAAAATCAGACAAGGGAGATGGGAGGAGGGAGAAGAGGTTGAGAACGAAGGATGTGGGCTGAGCAGGGGAACTCGGCCCCCACCTCTCATCCAGTCATTAGACAAACATTTATCGAACACCACTTGCATGCCTGGCATTGTGCAAGGGAATTCAGCGGGACCAAAAGACAGCACAGTGTCCTTGCTCCTTGCGAAACTGGTATCCAGCTGAGGAGACAGGCAGTGATCAGGAGAAATATAGAGGGGGTGAAGTGACAAAAGATGGATCAGGAAACGGGATTAGGAATGAAGGGCCATCAAAAAAGGCCTCCTGGAGAAGGTGGCATTTGAGCAGAGACCTGAAGGAGGTGAGGGAGGAGCCATGTTGGAATCTGGAGAAGAGCTTTCCAGGTGGGGGGCAGGGGAGGCAGCGAGTGCAAAGGTTCTGGGGTGGGACTGTGCCTGGTGCATTTGAGGAGTTAAAAGGAGCCCATGTAGCTGGAGCAGAGTCATCCCAGGATAGAGTGACAGAGGGGCTGGGGGGTGGGGTACCTTTACCACTTAATAGCTCGGGGACTTTGTTTTCTGTGGCCACCATCCTAGGGAGGCCAGGAATCCAAGACTAAGATGTCAGCAGGGCCATGCTCCCTCTGAGACTCTGAATGGACTCCTCCCTCGCCTCTTCCTGGCTTCTGCTTGTGGCTGTTGGGCCTTGGCGTTCCTTGGCTCCTCTCCACTCTCTGCCTCCGAAGTCATGTGGCTTGCCTGAATCCAGCTCCAGCAGGTCCAGGGGTCCCTGAAAGGATGGACAGTGTCAGCACAAGAGAGAGATGAGAGAGCCAGGAGTTTCTTTCTGATCACCAAGCAGGCATCTCCGCTCTGTCTGCTTTGGTGTCTTTTTTTATGATCAAGCAATAACATGACATCAGAAAATAGAAATTGTTTACAGTTTCCAATTCTTTGTGATAATCATCAAAGGTGTACAGAGAAAAGTTTCACAAAAGTATTTTTGTAGAACCATCCCAATTTATTGTTGGCATCAGTCCCCAAGGTTAAGAAAGTAACAAACCTATCTTATTTTGTACAGGTTGATTTTTGGCCAATAATTATGACTTTGTTTTTAATTAACAATTTTATAACCAAGTCATGTAAGGCTAAGTAAATTTTATAACCAAGAGAATAACAAGATGTTTTTAGTAAAAAAACAGGATGACGTACATATTATTTAAGTTAGTAACGCTAAAATTAAAACATAGGTTAAATTCTGTATAGATAGGCTGGGAGTTATTTTATCTAGCTCATTAACCACAAGAGAAAGAATGTTTGTTTACAAGTTGCCAGAGAAAGCCCTTTCTTTGATGTAAGCATAATGGGGGCCCTGTGTGCGTTGACCTTGCACCTGGGTTTCTAATTTTTTATCCATCCTCATAACTGAAGTCAGTACAAGGGAGGGTATTTGTGGCTCCGATTAGCAAAGGCATATGCAGCAACTTATGTCTGGTCCTAGTCTGTTTCTTATCTCTAAGTTAGGCTCTTCTTTTCCAGGCTAGAGTTCATCTTAACTCTTGTGTTCTTAACCCTCCTTAGGTCTTGGGTCTGCAAGGCTCATTAGAAGAGCCTTTTGGCAAACATCTGCAGCGCTTTGATCTAAAATCCCTTATGCAGGGGCAGGAATATGCTTTTTCTTATGGGGTAACTGTATGGGGAATATCGGTCCGATTTGGAACATTGTGAGGACTAATCAATAACAGTCGTCCCATTCCCAATATGAGTCAATAATAGAAGGAGATACCAGTTTCACTTCATGGCAGGAGCCGTGGAAACATCTGCCGTTACCTCGCTGTGATTGTGTCATCCCGCAAGGCCCACGCGGCTCCCAGCAGTGGCTGTCCTCTCCCCTGCGTGTCCCTGTCTCCACCTGGTGTTTGGACACCAACATAGGGGATTAGGGCCCCTCCCCCACGACCTCATCTTAACTTGATAGCAGCTGCCGAAACCCTATTTCCAAGTAAGGTCACATTCCCAAGTGCCAGGGTTATAAATTCAGCCCATCTTTCAGAGCGACACAATGCAACCCAGAACGGACCTTGGGCATGGAACTTTACCTCTCTGTGCCTCAGTTTCCTCACCCAGGAAGATGGGAAGTATCGGGGTCCATGAGAGAATTAAATGAGCTCAGGTAGACTGAGTGCCTGGCTCTGTGCATGTGTGTCAGGCTGGGCAGCATCTCGTGGGCCAGAGGGTCCTGAGCCTGTGGGGCCCTGGGGTGTGGGCAGAGCTGGACATGGAGGGGCGGCCTCACTTCTGAGGGGCCTCAGCCGTTTGTCCCCGTTCCCTCCTGCCTCCCCCCACCCCTGCTCTGCTCCTGTCCCCAGCCTGTTTCCCGAGATGGCCAGACGTTTTCTTGTGTTAGCTGTGCAGGCTTTCTCTCCCTGGACTATATTTAGCCTAAGAAATAGGCATGAGAGGCCTCAGCTGCCGCAGCACTGGAGGAGAAGCATAAAGCCAGCCGTGCCTTCCGTCCAGCCCTGTTCTGCTGACTCCATTCTTTTTCTTCCAGAACCTTCTAGAAGCACAGCATTGGCACTTTAGGTGTTTCTTGGAAGAAGAGCATGAGCTAGGAGCCCTGACATGTTCACTCTCCCCAGAACCTACCTGTGTCTGTGATGAAAGTTGACTTCGTTCATTTGTTTGTGTTGCTTTTTTTTTTTTTTATTGTGGTGAAATACAGTTAACACAAAATTTACCATCGTAACCGTTTTAAGTTCCGTGGCGTTGGGTACATCCTCGTGCCGCCGTCATCACCCCGCCTCTCCAGGACTCACTGTGTCTTGCAAGTTGACACTCTGTCCCCACGAGACACTGGCTCCTCATGCCCTGCCCCCACCCCTGGCGCCCAGCACCTACTTCCTGTCTCTGTGCATGGGACCCCTCTAGGGGACGCATAGAAACGGAACATGACAGCATTTGTCTTTTGATGACTGGCTTCTCTCACCAGCAGAGTGTCCTCAAGGTTCATCCATGTCAGACCATGGATCCAGATTTCCTTCTTCTTTAAGATAAAGCTCTCACATACACATAGCTTTTTGAAAATTGAAGTTAAATAAACATACAGGTCATAAGTGAGGAGCTTGACGAATTTTCAGAAACTGAACACACTGTGTGACCAGTACCAGACCAGGAAACAGAACCTTCTCAGCCCTGGAAACCTCCCCCGCCGCTTCTACCCTCTCCCCAAAGGACCGCAGGCATCGTTGACGGGTTGGCCCGTTTTTGTGTGTAGTATCAACAGAAGCTTCCATAGCTGTTCTTTTCCATCCGGCTTCCCTTGCTTGGCACTAGTTCTGTAAGGATTCGTGAGACAACGGGCGGTCATTCAGTGCACGATATTCCATTTATTTATCCTCCCTCCCGTTGATAAGAGGGGTTCAGATTATTTCCAGGTTTGGGGGCTGTTGTGAAGATCACCACCGTGGACCATCTTGTGTATGGCCTTTGGTGGATGTGGGCTCACCTTTCTGTGGGATAACTTATCCAAGGCACAGGAGTGGGATTTCCGCATGGTGGTGCAGAAACTCCTGACCCGTTTTCCAAAGTGGTTGTGCCCTGTGCTGAGGACTGAACTGTGTCTTCCCAACCCCCAGCACCTAAGAGGGGGACCTCCACTGGAGATGGGGTCATTGTGGAAGATGAGGTCGTGAGGACGGCCCCCACCCAGTATGACTGATGTCCTTAAAAGGTGGGGGAAGAACTTGGACACAGAGACGAACACGCACACGAGGAGAATGTCACGTGAAGGTGAAGGTGGAGACCAGGGCAAAGCCTCCACAGCCAAGGAAACACCTGTTTCGGTGAATCCCGAGACTCCAGAGGGAGACATGGGACAGACTCTCCCTGGAAGCCTCCAGAAGGAACTAGCCCCTTGACATCCCTGATCTTGAACATCTGGCCTCTGAGAACTGTGAGACAGTTAATTTCTGTGTGTTAAGCCACCTGGTTATGGGTCTTTGTTACACCAGGCAC
The DNA here is from genome assembly GCF_006229205.1 of Suricata suricatta. NCBI lineage: Eukaryota > Metazoa > Chordata > Mammalia > Carnivora > Herpestidae > Suricata > Suricata suricatta. The sequence continues at coordinate 8,893,872 of NC_043711.1, read as the reverse complement.
GGGACCCTCATGCACCAGGTTACCCTCCCACGAGCACCGTGTGAAGATTCCAGACCCTCCAGCACCTGGCGGTGTCAGTCCTTTCTCTTTTGAGCCTTTCTGCTTGGGGGCGGCAGCGTTGGGTGTGCTTTTCAAGGTGAGCTTTTAAAGCCACGCTTGGGGGCCCCGCATTGTGCCCACGCCCCAGGGCTGGCGAGCCACCATGCAGTTCCCCCTGCCCTGGCTGCTGACGCCAGGCTTCTCCAACAGAGAGGGTAGGTCCATGGGCACTGGGATCCAGTCCCGTGTCCACCACCAACTAGCTCTGTGACCTTGGGCTAGCACATTTGTCTTCTGGGCCTCAATTTCCTCAGTTGTAAAATGGGCATAGTGATAAAATAGGGGTCATGACCAAGCTAACATGGCTAATGTGCTTGGAAGAGTGCCTGGCATGAGTAAGCACTGCTTTTTATGTTTCTCTCTCTCCCTTCTTGATTTTCATCCCCTCCTCTTCCTTCTGGGCACAGTGTTCCAGTCTCCCAGAGAAGAATGGTCTACTTGTGGACTTCTCCCCCCTTGGAAATTCCAGGAATTTTTTTTGTGATTGACATTGAGGCTGAGACATTTGAGGGTTGGGGAGGAAAGGCTCATGGCCCTGTTGGATGTCTTGGTGATTTAACCTAGGAGTCCGGCCCTTCCTTCCTGCACCTCCTCTAAGAAAGAGTGTGACTGCATCGAGGAGAAGGAGGGAACTGGGGGTTCACTGGGTTTTTTTTTTTCCCTTCTTCTTGTCCCAGATTTTGGTCTGAGAAGTTCTGAGTTTCATGCTGGTTCCTGAGTCCTATGAGGGCTACGTGATTAGGAGGCATCTTTGTCCTTCTAACAATACCTCTTAGGTTTCCCCCACTCATTGATCCTGTGTCCCTTGTCTGGGCTGCCAGAGCTCCCAACTCCACAGGCCCAGGATGTTTGAGGGAGAGCTCTGCCCTCTCCTGCCTGCCGGGTCATACCTGAGTCCCACGCTCACCTGCTTTCCCTCCTCGCCTCCCACAGAGCAACGACGCCTCAGGGAACACTTGGAATTGGCTGTACTTCATCCCTCTCATCATCATTGGCTCCTTTTTTATGCTGAACCTCGTGCTGGGTGTGCTGTCAGGGTAAGTCTCTGGTACTCTCCCCAACCCACTCCCCCTCACCATCTTCTGACCCTAAAGAGGCCATTGAACCTTTGTTTTCACTCTCCAGACAGAGGTGGAGAATAGGCCTCCCTCCCTTGTCTTGGGTTAGCCAGAACGTTATTAGCACGTCAGGTATAGGTGCACAGGTTGTGCACTGCTGATAGCACCCAGCAAAAGGGGGGCTCAAGGGGACTGAAATCCAGCCCAACTGCCTAACTTCAACTCACAACCCTGTGTCCACGGCCTTGAGGAACCTCCATCCAGGAAAAGAGACCTTCTTTCCAATGCAGACTTCTCATTCAAAGTCTTTCCCAGCCCACAACCCGAGAAAATTCACACGAGAAAATTCTATAGAGCTTCACTTTCTATAATTAACATTAAAAAAATAACAATAGATTAGGTTCTCCCCTTTGCGTTTTCCAAACGCAGATTCTCAGTGTACAATCAGACATGCATTTTCATGACACGTATTGTCCCGTATCCCCAAGATTGGGTCTGGGGTGTTGTGTGGGGTTTTGGGGCCTAATCACAAATAGGTTTTGTTTTTCTCACCACAAGAAGCCTGGGGCCTGGAATGGTGGCTCCACGGTGCCATCAGGGACCCCAGTTCCTTCTAGCTTTCTGCTCTGATGCCCTTACCAGGCATGGATGCCTCATGGTCTGACGATGGCTGCCTCACACTCACAAGAGAGCCGCCAAGCATTCCAGACGCGAAGAGGAGGGAGGGAGGGAAATGGGGAGGGGCAGGGAAGGGAGGCTGTCGCAGGAATCTTGGGCTTGTGTCTCACTGGCCTAACCTGAAGGAGGGGCACAAATCTTCTCTACCGGGCAGGCCAGAGAACGAGAAAGGGGTGTAAGGCCCGTGGCAATTTTTGGGGTTCTGCTTCCTCTAGCTGGGTGCGGTCGCTGGCCAATGCGGGAAGCTGGCAGAAACACCCCATCGCTGTGGTGTCCTGATCTCCCAGAGGCCCCGATCCCTCGTGTGAAAGTCCACTGCCCTCCCGGGGCTTCTGAGCCCCTGGACACACACACACCCACACGCGCACACGCACACGGTCCCTGAAATGTTTACGGCAGCCAGACCGGCTCTTTCCTGCCTCTGCAGGGAGTTTGCCAAAGAAAGGGAGCGGGTGGAGAACCGGAGGGCTTTTCTGAAGCTGAGGCGGCAGCAGCAGATCGAGCGGGAGCTCAACGGGTACATGGAGTGGATCTCGAAAGCAGGTGAGGCCCTTGCATCCTGGGGCCGGGGAACCCAGATCCCAGACCCAGGAGCACACGCGGAGTTGGGCACATGGCCTGAAGGGGGGCGGGGAGGGGAGGGCCCAGGCGGAGGAGGAAGAAACAAGGCCTGACCCAGCAGCCCCGCTTCTCAGGGCAGGAATCCGGACTGTGGTAGGGAAACTTCTGGGGTGAAGCCAGGAGAGGATGTCACCTCCTGTGATCCCATAAGCTTTAGTGGAAGGCTCAGCTCTGCCCCCTCCTGGCAGTGTGCCCCACTTCCCTGTGCCTCAGTTTCCTTGGTGGGTACACGGAGAGGGGATAGCACCTCCCTTCCGGGGCTGTGGGGTATGCAGGGAGAGAATCCAAGCTACGTTAATGAGAAAGAGCCATGCCTGACACACAGTAGGCGCCTGTTTATTGGTTCAGCCATTCAGCAAATGCCTCTGGAGCACCCACTGTGTGTCAGGCCCTGTTCTAGGCACTGAGGATATGGCTGTAGAGCAAACAGACCAATCCCCGGGGCTCTGGTGTTCTAGTGAAGGAGACCGATGATAACCAAGCACCCATAATGCCAGATGCTCCCCAATCCCGAGAAGAAAAACATGGCGGGGTAGGAAGCGGAAAACAGTTGGAGGAGGTGGGGTGGTCAGAGAGGAGCTCCCTGAGGAGGCAGTGTCTGCGGAGACCCAAAGGAAGCCATGTGGTTGTCTAGAGAAGGGTGGTTCGGGCAGAGGGAATAGAAAGTGCAAAGGCCCTGAGGTAGGAGCAGTGTTGAGTTGCAGCGAAGAAGCCAGTGCGGCTGAAGCAAGTACACGCAGGGCAAAGCGGGAGGAAAGGAGGGCAGGTAGGTGAGTGGGGCTGAATCAGGCAAGGCCTTACAGGCCGTGGTAAGGAAGTCAGGATTTACACCGAGGGCGGGGGAGGTGGCGCCGGCTATTACCCTCTGGCTGAAGCGGGCTGCGAGTCCGGAAGAGCCGAGCCGCACATTTCTGGCCGGTTGAGCTGCCGCCATGAGCAAGAGGAGAGTGAAGGTGGCCGGGCGGACCCTTCTCCTTCTGGCCCAGGGGCACACGTCCCTGTGTCTCCACGGTCACTGGAGCTTAACCTAATGTGCTCTTCCTCCTCAGAAGAGGTGATCCTTGCCGAGGATGAGACCGATGGGGACCAGAGGCATCCCTTTGATGGTAACTGCTCTGAGCCTGGCTGGGGGTGGGGGAAGCGGGTAGACCAGAGCCGCCGGTGCAGGGGGAGCAGGCGTTTGGTTGTGAGGGGCCTCCAGGGGCTGCACATTCAGAGCCCAGGGGGCACCAGGCACAAGCCCAAGACCAGGTCAGGACCAGGAGGATACAGGGATGGCAGGAATCTGCCTCCTTGGGGGAATGTCAGGCCCTCGGTGCAGGCTTTACATGTTCTGGCCTGCCCTTTCTGCTTCAATCCCGTGCCTCGGTTTTCCTCATCTGCGAAATGGGCCTCATCATAATAATACCTACCTCACCGGGCAGTTTATGAGCATTACATTAATGCTTGCGAACGGAATGCCTGCATGGTCCGGGGGCCTCACTGTCTGTGTTGGCTAAATGCATAAGTAACCAAGAACCCAGCTTACTGTTCGGGACAGTGGTCTAACGTGTTGGAAATTGGGTGAGACAGAGCAAGGACTTTTGATTGAAAACAGCAGGATGAGGCAGTAAAGGAGCCGAGGTTTATCTCAGTGGGTTACAAAGTGGATTTTACCATTTCCGAGAGAAGGGGAAGAGATGGCCTGTGGGGGTGACTAAATCATTTTGTTGGAAGTGTGTGTCTGAACTTGCTGTCCCCTGGAGAGCCCGTGGGGCAGGGGGGAGTGGAACCTAAATATTGAGTGAAGCTAAAGGCCAATGGCGGGCTGCCTTCCTTCGGGGTCCCTGGGTATCCAGGCCCAGACATCCCCAAGGCTGAGAGCCCAGACCTAAGTCCCTAAACTCAGACGCAACAGGATGACATTCTCATCTTGACCCCGTGGGCAATATCATGTAACCTCCCTGAGCCTCAGTCTCTGTGTCTGTAAAATGGGCATACTCTTACTTCCCACCAAACGGGATGGTCGTGAGGCTGAATCAACCCAACGACATGCAGAAAGTCCGTGGTGGGGACCCAGGGCCCCCGAGGTGTGGTTCTCGTCTCCAAAAGGGTAACGTCTTTGTCTCTTGCCATGTTTCCATTGTTGGAGCTCTGCGGAGAGCCACCGTAAAGAAGAGCAAGACAGACCTGCTCCACCCCGAGGAGGCCGAGGACCAGCTGGCCGACATCGCCTCCGTGGGTGAGTGTGTCCCGCCGTGTCCTGGCGCTCTGTCCTCAGCGGCCGCGAGAGACGTGAGCGCTTCTGAGGGCTGGGGACCGAGATGCCTGGACCTGGGGCCCTACTGCGCCCCTCAAACCACCTGTGTGTCCTGGGGCAGGTGACGATTGTGGGAATGACAGCAGTGCCTCCCTCCTAATCCCGTCCGTGAAGCTTAAACTCAGTAATCCACGCTAAGCATTTAGAAGGGCGCCGCCAGGCAGAGAATAAGCTCCCGTAATGATATTATCACCCGTGAGGGCTCACCGGGGGCTGCTATACAGAACAGCCTGCTGTGAACAGGACGGGGACCAAATCCCTTCCCGCCTGGACCTTGCGGTCCAGTGCAGGACGCGGATGGTAAACCGGTAAGTTACCCAAATAAGCCTGTCATGAGGATGGCGCTGCCGAGGAGATGCCCCGGGTGTGGGCTGCTCTGGAAGAGTGGGGTGTGGTCAGGGAAGGCTTCTTGGAGGAGGTGACATTGAAGCTGAGAACTGCAGGATGAGTATAGGAGTTCGCTGTTGCAGTGAAAGCCGGGAGGGCCATGCAGAGGGCTGTGCTCAGTCTGTTGCTGTCGGTTATTGCAAAGGGCAGAGTCTGGGGAGGAGGAGATTCACCCTTTCCCTGCTCACCCCTCCTGACTGAGACTCTGTTGCTTTGGACCTTCTCCAAAGGGAATATAGTATATGTTGAAGTGTGTTTTTTTTTAAAGAGAGAGAAAGAGAGAGAGCCAGCGGGGGAGGGGCAGAAAGAGACACAGAGAGAGAGAGAGAGAGAGAGAGAGAGAGAATCTCAAGCAGGCTCCATACTGTCAGCACAGAGCCTAATGCAGGGCTCAAAAACTCACGGACCACAAGACCGTGACCTGAGCAGGAACCAACCTGGGTCCGAGGCTCAACCGACTGAGCCCCCAGGTGCCCTGAAATGGGTTTTTAAGGATTCCAGTAATGAAAGTGAGAGAGCAACCAGGCAGGGGAAGTAATGCATCACTGTGAGGGGAGAAGGCCTTTAAGGGAGGGAGGGGAGGAGGGATGGGGGGAGGAGGGAGGAGGGGAGAAGGGGAGGGAGAGGGGGAGGGAGGAGGGGAGGAGGGGAGGGAGAGGGGGAGGGAGGAGAGGAGGGAGGAGGAAGAGGGAGGAGGGAAGGGAGAGGGAGGGGAGGAGGGGCATAATATACACACGGGGCTCCGATCCACAGGCACCAACTATTCCGTGCTCTGTTTCCCCTCCCCCACCCTGGTTTGTGACCTCATGCTGGTTTTGACACCCATTTCCCACCGCGGTCCCGTGCTCCGTGAGGGTGCCAACGCCGTGGTTTGCTTAGCCACGGCTCTATCCGATGGTGTTGGAGTTTCCAGTGTTTTACCCCGACAAGGACAAGGAGCACCACCGCGAACATTCATGTACAGTTGCTGCCTCCCCCCTCGGGCATGTTCCCTTGGGGATAATTACAGGACCAAAGACGTGAACAGCTTTTCAACTCATTACTCACAGAACCAGTCCTGGGTTTCAGAAACACGGGACCCACTTGCAAAACTGCCAAGCACTCCTACCATTCCCGGGGGCGCCTCCCCAGCCCCCGCGTCTTACCCATTGAATTTCCCCTCCCCGTTACGTAGGTCTGTAATGATCCCTTATTTCAATTTGCATTTTTAGTTTCTAGCCACAACAGTCTTTCGCCCTGTAATGAGGAGCGAGTCCCGTTTCCACTTGCAGATTCGTCTGTTTCCCTCCATCCCAGCAAGGTCAGGAAGGGGGCACCCCCAGCAGCACTCTGGGTATTTGATCCATTATGTCTGGCCCACATACCTTCCCAGTGAGGTTGCTTCCATTTTTTTTAATGTTTTGTTATAGTTTGATAGGCAAACGATCTTTGTTCATACCACATGTATGAAATGCCAGGCACATACACACGCACGCACACACGCACACACACACACACACACACACACACAAATTGGCCTACTCAAGTCAGGATCGCCTCTCTGGATATGATTGGGTACCCACTCTTAAGTGATGGAGAGGTTATTGTTTATCAGTCATTCTAGAAACGATGGAAAAGCGATACTACCCGATGTCGGCAAGGATGTGGAGAAATGGACATTGTCGTGTGCCGTTGGTAGAAGTATGCTTTGCCGTGATTCCACTGGATGGTGTGGGATTATTTAATGTAGATGTTTATGTTCTCGGACTTAGCGTTTCTGCTTCAAAAGTATTTCTTCCGTGTGTGCAGGAGAGCTATGCCTCTTTCAACAGCATTGTTTCTGGTGTTCAGAACAGTGAGACCAGAGGCTGCCTCAGTCAGTAGAGCATGTAACTCTCGATCTAAGGGTGGTGAGTTGGAGCCCACGATAGAGATTACTTAAAATCTTTTTTCTAAGTAAAACCCAAAAAAAAAAAATTAAGTGAAAGCCAGGGACAACCCACATGCCCAGAAATGGGGAGATGACTGAGGAAATTATAGTGTTTATACATGATGGACTATTACGCAGCCAGGAAAAAGAAACGGAGTTGCTACTGGCATGGAAAGATATTTGAAATTGATTTCTCAGTGAAAAGAGAAAGTTGCACGGCATCATATAAGATGTCTGATCCCATTTTAAGAACTTAATACTTAAGAATATTAAGCATAAGAGGTACTTAAAAGTGCAGAAATGGAGGATTGTGAGAGATTTTGACTTTCTGTGTGACAATTTTCAACAATGTACGAATGGGTGACAGGCATTGCTTTTGAAATCAGAAAAGTAATTAGGTACGTTTTAAAGTGACTTAGACTTTAATACAGACTGGGGGTGCCTGGGAAGCTCAGTCAGTTGAGCGTCAGACTCTTGATCTCAGCTCAGGTCATGATTTCATAGTCGTGAGATCAAGACCCAAGTCAGTCTCTGTGCTGACAGAGGATTCTCTCTCCCTCTGCTGCTCCCCGCCCTGTTCTCTCGCTCTCTCTGTCTCACTTTCAATTAATTAATTGAAAGATTTTTTTAAAGTGACAAGAGACTAATTATGAGGACTCTAATGGCTGGAGGGGCTGGGGAAATTTTGGTGGAAAAGCAGAGAAAGCTTCACACAGGAAGGGTTTGTTTTGTTTTGCTTTTGAAATAAATTTTTTTAATGTTTTATTGATTTTTGATACAGAGAGAGACAGAGCATGAGAGGGGGAGGGACAGAGAGAGAAGGAGACACAGAACCAGAAGCAGGCTCCAGGCTCTGAGCTAGCTGTCAGCACAGAGCCTGACGTGGGGCTTGAACCCACGAACGTGAGATCTGACCTGAGCCGAAGCCGGAGGCTTAACCGACTGAGCCACCCAGGCACCCCTGAAATAAATTTTTTAATGTTTGTTTATTTTTGAAAGAGAGAGAGAGAGAGAGAGAGCGCGTGAGCAGGGGAAGGGCAGAGAAGGAGACACAGATTCTGAAGCAGGCTCTAGGCTCCGAGCTGTCAGCACAGAGCCTGACATGGGGCTCGAACCTATGAACCGTGAGATTATGACCTGAGCCGAAGTTTGTCGTTCAAGCGACTGAGCCCCCCAGGCGCCCCAGGAGGGGTTTATGTTTAAACTGGGCTTTGTGTTAAATGGAGGGAGCACGTTCATTTGCGAGAGTTGCAATAATAAAATAGCACAGGCTGCGGGGGGTGGGTAGAGTTTAACAACAGAAATCTAATTTCTCAGCGTTCTGGAGACTGGAGGTCCTGGTTGAAGGCATCCAGCAGGGTTTGCTTCTGAGTCCTCCATCTGAGGCTGTGGACCAGGCTGGTCTACCCCTTCCTGCGTCTTCACACGATCTTTCCTCTGATCTCTTCTTATAATGACTCCAGTCAGTATCGGATTAGGGCACATCTGTCGGACCTTAGTTTACGTTACACCAAACTCTTTCAAGAACCTGTCTCCAAATGCACTCACATTCCGAGGTTAGGGGTAAGACTCCAGCTGATGAACCTGGGGGGTACAGGTGAGCACATACGAGGGGTGATCCAAGAAGCCAGCAGAGAGGCTCCCAGACGGTGTGTCCGTAGGAGACCCTGCTCTTGAATTCGTGGGTGACGTAGGAAACCTTGTTCCTTGGGGAACGCAGTTCAGGGCTGGTGTTGGATAAGCCTGTGATAAGGGGAAAGGTAGGAAGCCAGAGTAGGCAGTGGTCAGATGAAGGGGCATGGCTGCCCTGTGCCCTTTCTGCTAACAAAACAGGTGACTTGTCAGATTTCCAAATGGGTCCAAAACATAGGCCAGGCGCTCGGGGTCCTGGGACCGGGTTTCCCTCAGACAAACCCACCAAAATCCAGTTCCTTTGCCTGGTGGCTCAGAAATGCACAGGAGGGAGCCCCCCTACTCTAGCCAGTACCCCAAAGGATGCCTTTGGAATTTCAGTCCTCACCAGGAAATGACCTGATTCTGTAAGGGACCATAGTAAGTGTTTCCAAATGAGGAAGGAGTCGTGGGCGAGCACAGCCTTGTGTAACTGGGGATTCTTCCGCGCCATCGAATCAGCTGATGAGCACCTTACAAAGCGGTCTCATCTGAAGTTGATGAACATACTGCTGAATTATGGTATTTGCGTAGTTTTTAGGAAGAGCTGAGCCATGAATGGAAGCTGCCATCACGACATAGCTCTGCAGGAAAATCAGTCCGTTTAGATGGTTTTTGACGGTGTAAGCTCTGAGCAGACTTATCGGGCTGCCAGGGCTGCCGTAACATAGTAGCAAAAACTGAGCGGCTCCCGGTGCCTGGGTGGCTCAGTCGGTTAAGCGTCAGACTTTGGCTCAGGTCGTGATCTCACAGTTCGTGGGTTCGAGCCCCACATCAGGCTCTGTGCTGACCACTCTGGAGCCTGTCTTTGGATTCTGTATCTCCCTCTCTCTGCTTCTCCTCCACTCATACTCTCTCTTTCTCTGTCTCTCTCAAAACTAAAATTAAAAATGTTAAAAAAAAAAAAAAAAAACTGAGCGGCTCCAAACAGAAGTCCGTTTTCTCACAGTTCTGGAGGCTGGAGGTTCAAACTAAAATCAGGGTGTTGGCAGGGCCGCGCTGCCTCTGAAGGCTTCGGGGGAGAATCCGTTCCCTGCCCTGGTGATGTTGGCGACCCTTGGCAGTCTTTGGCCACTGCATGCATCCCACAAACTCCTGCCCCTGTCGCCATGCAGTCTTCTCCTTGTGCGCCTCTGTGACTTTGAGGACACCGGTCATTGGATTTAGGACCCACCTGCATCGAGTCTGACCACCTCTTAACTCGATTCCATACACAGACCCTACTTCCACGTATGGTCACGTTCACAGAGCGCAGGGGTTACGACGGGAACACGTCTCTCTGGCGGACACGATTCAGCCCAGAACTCGGGCAGGACCTCTTTCAGTTTGCAGAGAATCTCAAGGGCATGGAAGTGCCCCAAATCCCCACGTTAAGCCTTGGTGCTGACAGATTGCTGTCCTCGCTACAGAACATTCCGGACCGCTACTGGCCCCCTGTGGCTCCTGATCCCTCAGGGATAGCGGGTGTGAGCAAAGATGTGCTTCATTCTAACACATCAGATGTGCAGGCCTTGGCCCAAGAAAAGGAGTGTAAAATGTCTCTTTAGCATATTTCTATACTGATGCTCTGTTGAAATGATAATATTTTGGATCTGTTGGGTTCCATAAAATCTCTCTTTTTTTTTTTTTTTTTTTTTTGGTGGAGACATTTCTTTTTTTCTTTTTTTAAATTTATTTTTTTGTGGTAACTTTATTTTTTATTTTTTTTAGAATATAACACTATTTTTTTAACATATGCAATTATTTTCCATCATTTACAGTACAGTAGTTACAATGACACTCCAAATGGATAAGCAAAGTAAAAAATCAGAACCCCAACTTCTATTTCATGTAATTAGACTTATACAGAAATTAGAAGGTTAAGTAACAACTAGTTAATCTAAAATCTCTTATTGAAATAGTTTGCAATGGTTTTAATATTTATTTATTTGAGAGAGAGAGAGACAGAGTATGAGTGGGGAAGGGGCAGAGAGAGGGAGACACAAAACCTGAAGCAGGTTCCAGGCTCTGAGCTGTCAGCACAGAGCCCAATGCAGGGTTCGAACCCATGAACTATGTGAGATCATGACCTGAGCCAAAGTCGGATGCTTAACCAGCTGAGCCATCCAGGCACCCTGTCTTATTACAATATTTTTTAAATCTAAGAATTGCCTGCGGTTGCAATTCCAGACGACAGAAAAAAATTAGACAAGAACGTGTAAAAAAGAGAAGTATGGGTAAAGTACAATGTGCAGCTAGCACATCGTAGGTGTGCAGTTAACATGCTCTTCCCTTTCCCTTCCCGGTGGGTGCTGTGCTTGTGGGACACGGCCCTGGGCCTGTGGTCAGGAAGGACTTGCTCAATAAGTTGGCACGTGAACTGGGTCCTCACACAGCACTGAGGGTTATCGTAGAAGATGATGATGGCCACAATAGCCAGCATCAGGCTAAGGCGTGTTCTCCCTGTGACGTGGGCCATGTGGTTGTCCCCACTTTACCAATGGAGGCACTGAGGCTCCAGGACGCAAGGTGACTTGGCCAAGGTCATTTGGTGGTTGGGGATGGAACGGGTTTTCGGTGGGGCTCCAGCAGGAGTGGGGGTGGGGAGCCCCCCGCCCCACTGGGACTGAGCTCTCCCCCCCACCTCGGTCTCTCCCTCCTTCCCCCCACGGAACCTCCCAACCTGACCCAAGACCTTCAAAAGTCTCGTTCCTCTTTGTCATGCCCTGTGGAAGCCTGCAGATCTGGGCACATCTTTGGAAGCTGCCAGAAATGCCCCGACCGAGAAGGGGGCCATGAGGAGCCGCTCTGGGGTTCTCGGTGCCCGTGAGGTCAGGCAGGAGATGGGCATGAGGGAAACGGCCCAACCGCCAGGGCCTGGCCAGCTGCCGCCAAGTGGGCATGCGTGTTCAGAGTTTTGTGAGTGGGAAGGAGTGGTGTTCCGTGTCCCGTGCTGGACGGATGAATGAGTGAAAGGACGAGTCAGCCAATGAGCGCGTGAATCCTTGAGCCAGCTTGTGAATAGGTGAAAGAATGAATGAACCCAAGAAGGACAGTCAAGCAAATGAATGCACTTGGAGGTTTTCGAGAAGAGATCATTTAGAAGATAAAGTCAGCTCATCCAAAATGGAGCCTAAACCTTCCCCTAGAGCTGTCCGCTCTCAGTGGATGGCAGCCTGGTCCCTCCAGGGGCTCAGGCCAAAGACCTCCGCTCCTCCCCCCGCCCTCACACCCATACTCCATTGATCCGATCTGGCAGCAAGTGTTGGAATATCCCTTAAGTAATACATCCCCAGTGACCAATGCAGTCACCTCCTCTCTCTTCTGGCCCTGGCCTTCCCCAGTCTGTTCCCCCCGCAGTGGCCAGAGGCTGCCTGTGAGCAGCGGAGTCTGTTCACCCCACAGCCCCTAAAGCCCTGCTTCTTCCGCAGGGTCCCCACCCTGCCCTCAGCTCCTCTTTCTCTCCCCATCAACGATTCCACTCCAGCCATAGTGGTTTCCGTATGCCATTCCCCACATAGGCCAGGCAGGCATATTTCTGCCTCAGGACCTTTGCACTTACTGTTTCCTCTGCCCCCCAAATACTAAGGGGACTTAAATCAACACCTTCACCTTGACCACGTGACTTAACATGGCAGCCTGCCCCATGGCCCCTCCTGAGGCTCCCCACCCCCTTACGCTGCTCTCCTTTTTCTTTTTTTTTCTTTTACATTTATTAATTTTCAGAGACAGATTGTGAGCAGGGGAGGGGCAGAGAGAGAAGGAGACACAGAATCCAAAGCAGGCTCCAGGCTCTGAGCTGTCAGTACAGAGCCCGACGCGGGGGTCAAACCCATGAACCGTGAGATCATGACCTGAGCCAAAGTCAGATGCTTACCCGACTGAGCCCCCCAGGCGCCCCTCTCCTTTTTCTTTTTGCCAAAGTGCTTTGGACCTTCCATTACACTATTAATTAATTTTTTCTTACCATATTTGCTCTATCTCTCCCCAAATGGAGATTAGTCCTGGGAAGGTAGGGCTTTGTCTGTGAGCTAGAGTGTCCTAACCACCTGGAGTAGAGCCTGGCACACAGCAGGGGCCCCGCAAGTGAAAGCATGTGCAGGCAGAGTCCTTGATGGCTCGTTCCTTGGTGCTCGTGTCCAAAGTGAAGGGTCCGTGGAAACTAGGGTCCTATTCACACCTCTCCCTGGAGGCTTTCCAGGAATGCTCCCTGCAGCTCTGCTGCTTGCCCCTCTACCAGGGGTCCTGAGCAGAAGCTCCTTCCCCAGCCCCCCACTGCGGCATGACGTGGCCAGGAGAGAGACACACAGGAAGTTGGCTTCATCAGTGGGGAGATGTCTCCATCCAGACCTCCAGAGCCCTCATTGGTCCTTTCCGACACCGTTATTTTCACCTTCTCATAAGCTCCATCTCTGGAAAGCCAAGTCCCTGGGTCGTGACGCTTCCCCGGGGCCAGAGGGCTGGCCGGGGAGGCTGATGGGCCCGCTGGCCAGATTCTGCGCTGGGGCCGCACGTCCGTTCCTTTCCTCCACACGAAACGCCCTCACGCCCTCCATTCTCTCTCCTCGGCAGGGTCTCCCTTTGCCCGAGCCAGCATTAAAAGTGCCAAGCTGGAGAACTCGACTTTTTTTCACAAAAAGGAGAGGAGGATGCGCTTCTACATCCGCCGCATGGTCAAAACTCAGGCCTTCTACTGGACTGTCCTCAGTCTGGTAGCCCTCAACACGCTGTGTGTGGCTATCGTCCACTACAACCAGCCCGAGTGGCTCTCGGACTTCCTCTGTGAGTACCCGGCCCTCCCGCCGCGGCCCGATCCCTTCCTCACACCCTCGCCCGCTTCTCCAACCCTGGCGCCGTGGGTTAGTCCCTCAGCCCTTGTGAATCTGCCCTTTCACTGGGGCGTGTCTGCTGCCGCCCGAGGGCTGGAAGCTGGAATTCAGGCCACTAGATACTTCTGTGATGGTTTAAAAAAAATTAATGTTTATTTATTCTTCGAAAGGAAAGAACACCAGCCAGGGAGGGGTGGTAGAGAGAGGGAGACACAGAATCCGAAGCAGGCTCCAGCTCCGAGCTGTCAGCACAGAACCCGATGCGGGGCTCGAACTCCTGAATCGCAAAGTCATGACCTGAGCCAAAGTCAGATGCTTAACCGGCTGAGCCCCTCCAGGCGCCCCTGTGGTGCTTTTTAAGAGAGAGGCTGTCAGGGTGCTGGTGACAGGGGCATCGGAAGAGAGAAGGGGGTAGAGACCACAGACAGCCAGATGGAGACAGAACCACACACATGATTAATAGGCATGTCTCTGAGGATGTTAAAATAATGGATGTGCGGTTCACAGATGGGGATGCTTTAGGGTCAAAGAGTGGCCCTTATGTTGCCCCCATTTTCTCTGCTCATTTCTGACACTCCCTGCTTTTCCCCTCTTTCAAACCTTCTGCTTTCCCTCACTAGCCCTTCATGACCTCCTGTTATCCCGGATTTCATTCCTAGAAGAATGGCCACTAGATACTTCTCACAGGAGTGAGAGCATCTTGCTCCTTCAGTGGCTACCAGGAGCCCTAAGGCCTTGCCCTTCTGCACTTATTCCAGATTCCAGGAGTTAGCATGAGATGGTATCAGAATTAATGGCCAGGAGGGGGTGAGGAGAAGCAGCGAGAGGTGGGGAGACCTCTGACCGGGATTTAAAAAATAAAGAGCTCTGAGGAATCAATAAGAGTCGTGTCTGGGAGCGAGGAAGGCAAGCGCATATGTGCCCTGGCTCTGGTTTGTGTGCCCCGAGCGAGGATTCCCCAAAGCCTTTGGCCTGTCGGCTGCCCTCCTCCTGCATCCACTGGCTTGTCTGACTTCCGTCCGTAGCCTCTTTCCCCTTCTGGCCTGGTTTGTAGCTGACCCAGACAGCCACTGGAGACAGTCGAGTGTTCAGCCCAGAGAGGCCTCGGAGCCTGGTCCAGGTCATTATTTCCTTGTAACCCTTCTTGTTCTCAGTCACATTGGTTGACCTTCAGGACACTCCCCAGGGGCCAGCCCCCCTTCTGAGAGCCCTGACCTAGTTCCAACCTCAATAATTGCTTTTGGTCCCCCTGGACTCTTACAAATGAGGGCTCCTTACTTCTTGTTTTAACCTCCTCTTATAGTCTATTTTTAATCTCCCATATTCTCCACACTAATCACTCTGCTCTGTCTGTCCTCGTTCAGGAACAGGGGGTTGGGACTTCCTGCCCTGGGCCTCTGTGTCCGTAAAGGTCCTTTAATTACCCCCATTTGAGAAAACTGAGACACAGAGAGGTTAAGTAGCTTGCCCGGGAACCCACAGCGAGACAGTGACGAAGCCGGGATTTGAACCCGGAATCCACACTGTGACTAGATGCCAGATCCCTGCCCTGGTCACCAGGTGACCTGGATTCTCAGTGCCTGCTCTGCTCCTAACTCACCACGTGACCCTGGACAAGTCACAGCCAACATCCATCCGCCAAAAGCATCTTCCCTTATCCGGCACCCTTTTATTTTATTTGCCCCAAAGAAACAAAGCAGTGTTACCATCTTCAAAGATGTGTCGATTCTAAGGTACACCCCAACTTCACAGACATCAGACCGAACAAAAGTGGGTATCTTGGAATCGGTGAAGTGTGATCGTTTCTCGGGGTCTCAACATCTGGAAATTGGATTTGATGACCCTGAAGATTCTTCCAGACCTCCCAGCACTACAGACCATTGTCTCAGGTCCACTGCGTTGCCAGCTACTAGGTTTCCATGGTAACGAGGGAGCAATTATCCCAGAGTTGTTTCTGGTGGCTCTGGGAACACACCAGATGTCATCGCCAGATTTCCCTTACTGGTACTTTGGCCTGACCATCCCGGGGACACTGGCCCCCCTCAAACACCAGAGGCTCCCTGGAGCCCCAGACACTAAGGGGATGTTTCAGTCAGGAACCTCTCGGTTCAAACCACCTCTTAAAAGAATGATAAACATCCTTGACTTTCGTTTTTATTTAATACTTAATTTATTTTTGAGGTGGGGAAGGGGAAGAGAGAGAGGGCGAGAGAATCCCAAGCAGTCTCTGCACCGTCCACACAGAGCCCAGTGTGAGGCTTGAACCCACGAATCGTGAGATCGTGACCTGAGCCAAAATCAAGAGTCAGACTCTTAGCCAACTGAGCCACCCAGGTGCCCTGACACCCTGGACTTTCAAACAGAATTAGCTATGTGACCAGACTTGAAACTCTTGAAGTTTGGGTCCTCCGTCTTCCTGTTTCCTTTCGCTCAGAAACCCTCCTTTCCACTCTTCCCCATCCTTTACGTAAGTATCTGTACCCTTCCTGACTCCTGTCTTCCTACCTCGCCAAGAAAGCTCTCTCAGAAGAGGTCCTGAAATTAGCCATTTCTTTGCTGGAGTAAGCAAATACCCGCATACTGTCTCCCCCAAGGCATTTGCACTGCTTTCTGGCCAAAGAACAAAAGTGCTTTATCTAGTTCAGACTTAGACATCAACAAGACAGGATTTTACCAGGGGGCATCAGACAGGTTTTCCAAGTTGGATTGGCTGCCCCTGAATCTCCAGCGAAGTCCCTGATGCGAAGATTACTAAAAGGACACCATTATGATTTCTATTTCAATGTTTCCTTTCAAACTCAGGCATATAAACGTGGACTGATCATAATTCTTAGATTATGACACACTGGCTTCCCGGGCTCATGGTTATTTTGTTCGTTGGCCTGTTGTTTGCTTGTTCATTAGTTTTAAAGACGTAGTCAGTACGCAGCCACCAGCCAGCACAAAACCTGGGTCCTTGGCAATGACCTTCACCCCGCCGTTCTCCTCAAATCAGATGTGCACGGTGGAGAGCCATGGAACTTTCCTCACTCCTTTTTAAGATGAGCCAGGGGTTGGTGGGTTGGAGGGTGGGGGACAAGTGTTGTTCCTCACTATATATAACAGAGGAGAAACTGAGGCCCATGGGTAGGAAGCCTTGCATAACCGTTAGCTGAGGCCGCCATCGACCCTCCTCTCTCCCGGCCTGCCAGGCCTGAGTAGGACGGGGTCGTTACTAACAGGGAAGTCAGAGCCGCCTGGAACTGCCCCCCTCCAACACACACACTGCACAAAACTAACCTTTCCGTTCTCCCCCTCTCCCTTCTAGACTATGCAGAATTCATTTTCTTAGGACTCTTTATGTCCGAAATGTTTATAAAAATGTACGGGCTTGGGACGCGGCCTTACTTCCACTCCTCCTTCAACTGCTTTGACTGTGGGGTAAGTGCTCTCATTGATCTAAGAGGTTCCGATCTCCAGCTCTTGCCTAGAACGGCCTGGGCACATCAGAAACGGAACGGGAGGGCCCCCCCCGGATGTGACAGGCTCAGCTGAAACACAGACAGGAATAAGAGAGCCATCCCAAATACTGGCGAGGAAGCAGCTCCCAAAACTCTTAGCCAGCGGGAGGGAAACGTTCAGACTCTCTTTCATTTATCATAGTTCCAAACCCAATATCCCTTGGCAGCAAAATGGGTAAATAAATTGCATCATGGCCCAATAGCGGAACTGTCTACGGCGAGGAGAGGCGGCCAGCCTCCGCCACGCCCATGACTGGGTGAGTCTCACCCACGTGTTAATTGGATCCAGGGAGGTGGATGCTGACAAAATCAGTCCATACGGCAGGATTCCGCTCACGGAAGACCAAATGGATAAAAACTAAACGACTGTATGTTGGTTAAGGATGACGCTTGAAAACGTTAAAGAGGCAAGGGCCTCGAAAAACGTTACACTAAGAACCCAGACCCGAAAGGTCACATCCTGCATAATTCCATTTCTAGGAAAGGTCCAGAACAGGCAAAGCCAGAGAGACCAGAAGCAGATTAATGGTTGCAGGGGTGGGGGCAGGATGGGGACTTGGGTGGGGAGTGACTGCTCCTGGGGACTGGGTCTCTTTTGGGAACAGTGAAGATGTCTGGGAACTGAATGGAGGTGACCGTTTACACAACATTGTAAATGTGCTCAAGGCCACAGAGTCGTGTGCTTCCTACGGCTCCCCTGACCTTCTGCGGATTTCATTTTGATGTTTTACAAATGCAGGGAAATGGTTTTGACAAAATTCAGGGTGGTGGCTGTATCCAGGGGTCCCTGGAGGCCTCTGGGCTGTTGACATGTCCTACGTCTTGGCGTAGGTGGTAGCTATGTGGACACTCACTTTGCAGTTGTGTGTTTCCAGGATTCTTTGCTCCACATGAGCTGCTAGTAGATGTTAAGAAAGGGATCAGAGGGGTCTGAGACCCTCACCCTGCTTCCATGAGGGAGGGGAGAGGGAGCAGCTTGGTTGGGTTGCTGCAAGGTTCAGGGCCAGGGCATGATTTCAAGGCCCCTGGACATGAGACCGGGTTCTCTGTTCTAGGTTATCATTGGGAGCATCTTCGAGGTCATCTGGGCCGTCATAAAACCTGGCACATCCTTTGGAATCAGCGTGTTACGAGCCCTCAGGTTATTGCGTATTTTCAAAGTCACAAAGTAAGTCTTTGGAGTTCCTATGGGGACCAGGGTGGGGCCAGCCCCACCCCCTTGCTGGGAAGGGTGAGCTGGCCTGACCCCCTCCCACTCCCGGCCTGACCCCTCCTCCTGGCCTGACTCCCTCCCGCTCCTGGCCTGACCCCTCCTCCTGGCCTGACCCCCTCCCCCTCCCAGCCTGACCCCCTCCCTCTCCCGGCCTCTGTTGGCAGGTACTGGGCATCTCTCAGGAACCTGGTCGTCTCTCTTCTCAACTCCATGAAATCCATCATCAGTCTGTTGTTCCTCCTCTTCCTGTTCATCGTGGTCTTCGCCCTTTTGGGAATGCAGCTCTTCGGCGGCCAGTAAGTGCTCAGCGGATCCCCTGACTTCCGCCTCGCTGAGGTCCCCTGGGGTCCCGTGCGGTGCGGGGACAGACGCAGGTCTGGGTGTGTCCGGAAACCCAGGCTCACCTCTGTCAAGCAGACCAAGAGCCTCATGTGCGTCACGTACGTTCACCCAGATGGATGGGCCCTGGGTGCCAGTCAGGGAAGGTGTCCTTTTGGGCACAGAGATGCTGGAGATGTTGCCCTGGAGACAGGATGCTGGGCCCTGGGGGCACCCGGGCAGGGCCGGCGTGAGACGCCCGCATCCTCCTCGCAGGTTCAACTTCGACGACGGGACTCCTCCTACCAACTTCGACACTTTTCCAGCAGCAATAATGACGGTGTTTCAGGTAAGGTCTGCACCGGACCCCTGTGGGCGGATACCTCTTCGCGACAGAGATTAAAGTCCCCGCTCCCTGCATGAGGGGCCTCCTTGAGTCACTCTCTCCACTTCGCCTCGTCCCACTGTTTTAAAAGCACAGGGTCTAGGGGCGCCTGGGGGGCTCAGTCGGTTAAGCGTCCGGCTTTGGCTCAGGTCATGATCTCACGGTTCATGGGTTCCAGCCCTGCGTCAGGCTCTGTGCTGGTAGCTCGGAGCCTGGAGCCTGCTTTAGATTCTGTGTTTCCCTCTCTCTCTGATCCTCCCCTGCTCGAGCTGTCTCTCTCTGTCTCTCAAAAAAAAAAAAAAAACGCATTAAATCACAGGGTCTAGAATTATTCAGGTATGGTGAGGCCAACAGGTCTCTGTGAGACCGCAGTCTCAATCACCAGTGGTAGGTGAATGCCATGGGGAAGGCAGTCTGCTGTACTTGTAGATCCCAAGAGAAGAAGGCCACAGCAGGCCACACAGGGCCACACGGGGAAGTGCCAGGGGGCAGTCAGGAGGCAGAGCACAGCCTTTGTTGTACTTTCTGCAGGAAGGATCCCCAGAGGCAGGTTAAGCAGATTTGGAATCAGCTAGTTTGAATGACTTCGGTGGGCTCTGGGCATAGGGGCCGTCTCGGGGTAGCTGGGACCGGCCCTGAGTGATGAGGGCAGGGGACTGTGTGTCCTGAGTGCACGAGCCTAAGAGAGGACGTGGTTGGGGGTGTGGGCTCTGGATTGGCTGGCTTGCATCTGAAAAGTCCACACCATGGGCAGGTTGGCCGCCATCTCTAGGAATTAGCTAGCCCTGACTCCCTCCAGGGTCAACATCCCCTCCCATGTCACAGCATCAGAATACAGAAAATCAAACCTGGTTACCAAACCCATGCTCCCCGGATTGGAAGGTACCCTGATCCCACGTTCCAAGGCACAGAGACCCTGGGCAGTCTCCCCAAACCTGCTTCTGCGTCTGTATGGACACATGCCCTGAGGTTTGGGACTGTGACCTGGCTAGGACCGCCAGGGCCTTTCGGGGGGGGGGGGGGGCGGGGGT
>NC_043711.1:8867043-8873795 GCF_006229205.1 Suricata suricatta | reverse complement strand
GGGTCTGTCCCCCAAGGACTCTTGGGAGTTCTGGAAACATGATTGGTTGTCACAGCTCTGGGGGAGGGGCGCGTGCTATAGGCACCTGGTGGGTGGAGGCCGTGGTCCCCGCACAGCCCCACCCCAGAGAATGACCCGGCCCCAAATGTCAGCGGGGCCGAGGCTAGAAACCCGCATTAACGGGTTGACATTTTTGGAGTGCTTTCACATTTACTTTATCTTTGTGGAAATATTAGAGAGGAGGGAAGTGAGTTTTTTTTTTTAATGAGCGTGTGGGTGGTGCACGCCTGTCCCCCCAGTCCATCCCACACGCCTCAGGGAGACTTGTATTTGCCAGCACCTGCGTCCCTGTGCCTGACACGTTCTCTGGTCACCGGCACACATCCTGCCCACCCCCCCACCCCGGCACAGCAGTCCAGAAGGACCGGGGAAATCTGTGGCTGAAGCAGCAGAAATTTATTTCTTGTAGCTCAGGAGGCTGGAAGTCCATGACCAAGGCGCCCACACGGTTGGTTCCTGGTTACAACTCTCTTCCTGGCTTACAAATGGCCACCTTCTCACTGTGTCCTCACATGGCCTGGAGGGAGACAGACAGACAGACCACATTTTCTGGTGTCTCTTATAAAAGCAACAGTTCGTCATGAGAGACCCACGGTCATGACCTCATCTAACCATGATTACTCTCCAGCCCTAATACCATCACATGAGGGTTCAGAGCTTCAACCTTCTGGGGCGCCTGGGTGGCTCAGTGTTAAGCCTCCGACTTCAGCTCAGGTCTGGTCTCACTCGTGAATTCGAGCCCGACGTCGGCTCCGTGCTGAAGGCTCGGAGCCTGGAGCTGCCTCGGATTCTGTGTCTCCTTCTCTCACTGCCCCTCTCCCGCTCACGTTCTTTCTCTCTCTCTCAAAAATAAATATTTAAAAATACATACTTTTTAGAATATATGAATTTAGGGGGCGCACCGCTCCATCTGTAGCCAATCCCCTGATCGCACCAGGGAAGGCAGGATACAGAACGGTTTGTGACTCCCCCAGCGGCCCCTTTTCCTAGAAGCCAGGCTGAGAGCCCCACAGTCTCACTCACAAAAGGTCGAGACGCCCCGAGACCAGGCCCCGGGAAGCTCCGCAGCTGCGTCTCCGCGGGCCCGTGGCTGAGAGGGGTTGGCTGTGTGTTTCTCCGTCCCCTTTCAGATCCTGACGGGCGAAGACTGGAACGAGGTCATGTATGACGGCATCAAGTCCCAGGGGGGCGTGCAGGGGGGCATGGTGTTCTCCATCTACTTCATCGTGCTGACGCTCTTCGGGAACTGTATCCTCCACGGGGCTGGGCAGACGGGTGGCTGGGGGGCGGGGTGAGATGCTAGAATGCGCGGGGGCGGGGCAGACGGCTGGGGGCGGGGCGGAATGCACGCGGGGGCGGGGTAGATGAGGGCGGGGCTGGAGGAGCACACCGTGCCCAGTGAAGGTTGTGGAGGCACCCCCACAACCCATCGTCCAAGGGGCTGTTACTTTCCCTGACTCCAGCGCCTGCAGACACCCTCCTGAATGTGTTCTTGGCCATCGCGGTGGATAATTTGGCCAACGCCCAGGAGCTCACCAAGGTGGAGTTGGTGGGAGAATGTTTCTCCCTCTGGCAGAGTTACTGCCTGCTCGCCTACTTGAGGCAGATCAGGACCTTGCGGGGGTAGGGGTGGAGACAGGGTCAGAGCTTTTGCCCTGGATGCATTGTGCCAGGGAGAAGGCGCCGCCTCCCCCGAAACAGCTTGTCCCTGATCAAGAGGATTCCACAGCAAAGAAGGTGGGGGGGGGGGGGCGTAAGGCAGCGGGGCTGCCACAGCAAACAGATGGCAGGTTCCACCCGAGTGCCCATTTATAGGGAGCGACAAGGGACCTCCAAAGAATGGTGCAGCCCCCAGGCCAGTAGGCATTGTCACCACCCCTGACCTAAAGGGACGGATCAGATGGGGAATAATCCTTGCATGGTAAGCTTAGGAGCCAGCCCGACATCACCTCCAAGTGGCAACAGTAAAGAATTAGATGCTTATGGTGCCGGGCATTGCTGCCCTCTCCCTTTTGCAGAAGGGGAAACTGAGGCTCAGAAAGGCAAAGTCACTGGCCCCAGGTGGTATGATAATAGCAGCTACTATTGATAGCATCACACTCTGCACATCAGGTGCTTGACACAGTTCTTGCTGTACAGTAAGTGCCCAATAGGGGAGCTTTGTTAGTCAACAGGCACGACTTGGCCCTAGAGCTTTCATGAGACAGACCTGATCAAAGGCAGGTTGGGAACCCAGGCCTGTCACGATCTAGAACCCAAGTTCTTTCCCCATGCACCCTCAGGGCTTTCATTTGAGCCCCAGCTGAGCAGGAAAAGATACAAGGAACAATAACCACAGTATAAGAGGTGGGGAGTGACTGACCCACCCATTGCACAGATGGGAAAACTGAGGTCTAGAGAGGTTAAGTGGCCTTGCCACATAGCTAGGAACTGAAGGAGCAGAGATGGGCTCCCCTCAAAAAGCAGAAATGAGAGAACAGAAGGAGGTGAAGTCAGGAGAGATTTGGGGAGAGGGGCCTAAGAACCATCCATGCAAGGAGAAGCCATTATCCTCCGTGTCCGTGATATTGAATTATCCGGGCACATCTTGGTGCCAGAGGCCCCTAGAGCAGCCCTGGATGCCCAGCTTGGCACAGAGAAGGCAACCTTGCTTTCAGTAGCACAGCTCACACCCTGGGGATAGCCCACAGGCAGGGCTGCTAGAAATGGTTGTACAGGCTGTGCATTACACAAAAGAAGCTGGGCACCTTTTCTGCAATTCGAGAGGAGGACGTAGGGAAACGGCTCTGTCATGTGAAGGGAACATGTGCAGAGCCTTGCTGTCAGCCCAGGGGGGCCAGGCCCGGGGCTTCCCTCCGCTTCATGGCCCCGCAGCTAGCGCCTCGAGGTGTTCGGGACATGTTCATGGAACTGAACCGAACTGAGCAGACGTTGCCAAAGCCTCCATCTGCTGGCCCTGGCAGGAGGGAGAGAGAGTTTCCCGGGCCCCGCTCTGACTGGGGGGGAAACGGAAGTCTCTGCTACCCCAAGCACACGGCCACGGGCCTGGTCACCACGGAGCTGGCTGGCTCCGGGGGCTGGGCCAACCTTATGCTCATCCAAGGGGCTGTCACAGGGGCGAGGGTGCGCCAGGAGGGGAGGGAGAAAAGCAAAGACATCTATTTAGTGCGGACATTCTCCAGAACCCCTTGTTTCCTTCACTTATTCTGTGGGCATTTCTTGGGCATTTCATATGAGGCAGGTAGCCTGCTAAGCCCCGATGGGTTTATCTCGTTGACTCTTCACAGAAACCCTGGGAAGCAAGTTCTCTGAGCCTCCCTTTTACAAAAGCATTTATTGAGCACGTCCTATGAGCAGGGCCTGATCTAGGAGCGAAGGACGCAGCCTTGAACAAAAAGAGGCATTCAAGAGGGAGAAATTGACAAGAAATCAGTTTCTCGGGGGGTGTGAAGCACTCAGGTGGGACAGTCGGGGAGAGTGGGATTCTAGGTGACGATGGTGAGGCACCCAGGGGTGATGTTAACAGTAAGTGGAGGAGCTGGGATTTGAACCCAGGTGGGTCCAGAACGTGTGCTCTTAACCTCGTGTCCTGCTGCTTAAATGCAAGCATGTTTGCTACTCACCCCGGAGCTTGCTGAAAATGCAGATTCCACAGGGCCGAGCCCTGCGGGGGCCTGGGAACCTGCATTTGCAGCGCTGCCGAGGCATGTGGTCCAGGGACCGGGCTCAGAGAAACGCTGGGTGAGGTGCCAGGAGGAAGGAAGACCTCTGAGAACGGGGTGGCCGGTCGGGGCTATCTCCATGTTGTCACTGGCAGAGTGTCGCGATGGGACCCTTTCTGAGGTGGTAGGGCTGCTTCTGGCCCCAGCGGTCCCCATGCAGGGGGAGAGGCACCTGCCTACCATGTAGCGTGACCCTTCTTATTGATGGGTTCGTCTCTGGCCGTTCCTCTCTCGTTGCTTTGTCTTTGCTTTTTCTTTGTTGGCTTTTCTGTTTTACGAATGAGGCCCTGCATGAAGGCTGAAGAAGGATTTAAAGCCCCCAAACGTCTTTTTCTGTATGTATTTTTAAACCCTCTCCCCCCATCCTCCTCTCCGATCCTAACCGGCTGAGCATAGAAGTTCCTTCTTTCTCCCGATTCCCCTTCTGGAGGCGCGGGATGGGCCGGATGTTTTCCGCATGTGGGGGCTCGTCCGTGTTTTTATAAAGTCTGGGTTCGGAGAGCTTAACCCAGCAGGCCAAGTGAGAGGGAGGTCTCTGTGTTAATTTCTGGCTCGCTGAGACGGGGCAGAAAAGCTCCCCATTGTGGGACACCAAGGGAGTCTTTGTCCCTTTTGTTTTCTCCTGGCTGTGTGCTCACGTAGGGTTAATCACGAGCTGGAACTGAGCCTGCTAGAGGGGATAGGGGTGCACTTGACCGACATCAGACACCTGCTCCGATCTGCCGGCCTCGGCTCTGGGGGCGGCGGTGGGGCGGGGGTCGACACCCAGGCCACACCTGCTTGTAAATACTTTCATGTGTCGCTGTTGGCTAGCGGTAGGGTCAGCAGGAAGGCCCCAAGGCCTAGTTCCTGTCTTGTGAACAGGGACCACGTGTGTCTTCTAGGACGAGCAAGAAGAAGAGGAGGCAGCCAACCAGAAACTCGCCCTGCAGAAGGCCAAGGAGGTGGCAGAAGTGAGCCCGCTGTCGGCAGCCAACATGTCCATAGCTGTGTAAGTGCCCCTGACTCCAGGCTCCTCACACCTCCACCACCCTCCCAGTCAGGAGTTTGGGGGCAAGGACCGGTCCCTGACAGGGCTGAGCTGCTCTACTACCCACTTGGACTCAATAAACAGTGCTTGTACCTCCCCAAGCACTGTTCTAGCAACGGGAGATACAGCATAAATAAGAGGCTAAGGGGTGTAGGGGGAGGCAGGGGTGGAGAGAGCTGGGACTTTAAATAAAGTTGTCACGGAAGCCTCCCAGAGAAGGAGAGAAGACTTGAAGGAGATGAGGGAGGAGCCATGCGGGGGGATCTACGGGAAGACCATACCAGACAACAGGAACAGTATATACAAAGGTCCTGAGGCAGGAATGGGTCTAGTGTGTTTCGAGAATATTGAGGCCACTGTGACTGAAGTTGAGAGAAGCGGGGAGGAGAGTGGGAGGAAGTGAAGACAGAGAGGCGATAAGCAGATCATGCAGGGCCTTGTGGGTCACGGGCAGGCCTTGGACTTTTGCTGTGAGTCACACAGGAGCCATGGAGGGCTCTTGAGCACAGAGAGGACAAGCCCCGACTCAGGTGCTCATGGGACCATGTGGCAGCTGTGAGGGGAACACACTATGTGGAGCCAGGGGTGGGAGCCAGGGGACCAGGCTGGAGAAGACTACATTGGTCCATGCAAAAGAGATTGTAGGACTGGAGAAGGGTGGTGGCCGTGGTGATGGATTGTAGCCGAGTTCTAGACAGATCCTGAAGGGCAGAGCGGACACAGTTCCCTGGTGCCTCAGAGGCGGTGAGGCGGTGAGCGTTCAGGTGTCTGGTTAAAGGGAGATCACTGACCCAACCCCAGATCTGCCCGTGCTGGATGTCCCAGGGACGGAGCACACTGAGGGACCGTGCCTTGTGTGACGGTGGGGAGGGGGCTCGCTTTGCCAAAGTGGAAGGAGGAGGGGGCTGTGAAAGGAGAGCCCAGGGAAACACATAATCAGACACATGAGTTTAGGTGGGCAGTCTGCAGATGGTGGTGGTCTGTATGTGACCATCAATGCCCGCAGAAACCCTAGAGAGGTCTGTATACCCCAGACTGGGCTGCGGGCTGGCCAGCACCAGCCCTGTGGGTAAAGAGGCACCAGTGGGTAAATAGGCGCTCCCGAGGGCCCCTCTGCCCCGCCCAGGACCACCCAGACCCTCCAGGACCCAGAACTAAAGGACCGTGCAGACACTGGACAGTTCCAGTCCGCTCCAGGCCAACGTCTGTTGTGACGGCTTATCCTGGAGGTTAAAATATTCTGACCATCAAGGCTACCTACCTCCCCGGTGGAGGGGGGGAAGGGGAGGGGAAGGAAGGGGGGGGTCATGGGCTACAACTGGAGGAAGCGAGGAAAGAATGGTGGGAACACCCACCTGGGCTGAGACCCCCATCACTCAGACCTAGAGATACCCTGCTGGGCGGGGACACCCACCTGGGCCAAGGCACTTGCTAGGCCAGGCGGTCCAGCCAGCTTGGGGTTTCCGCACAGTCTGCGCTCCCCGTCTGGGCTAGAACCGCCTGGGCTGAGACCCTTCCGGGGTGCAGATGCCCCACCCCTCCCGGTGCTGAGACACTAGCCGGAGGGGGACTCTAACCCGCGCGCCCTTCCCTGGCAGGAAGGAGCAGCAGAAGAACCAGAAGCCCGCCAAGTCTGTGTGGGAGCAGCGCACCAGCGAGATGCGGAAGCAGAACCTGCTGGCCAGCCGGGAGGCGCTCTACAACGAGATGGACCCCGAGGAGCGCTGGAAGGCCTCCTATGCCCGCCATCTGCGGCCTGACATGAAGACCCACCTGGACCGGCCGCTGGTGGTCGACCCCCAGGAGAACCGCAACAACAACACCAACAAGAGCCGCGCGGCCGAGCCCACCGTGGACCAGCGCCTGGGCCAGCAGCGGGCCGAGGACTTCCTCAGGAAGCAGGCCCGCTACCACGACCGCGCCCGGGACCCCAGCGGCTC